>NC_065531.1:13699249-14331451 GCF_020184175.1 Aphis gossypii | reverse complement strand
AAATTAAAAAGCTTTCGTAACGTCACTGTGTATAGAGAACGTATAGATGATGAGAATATAATATACAATACATTGAAACGTCCATCGGGACACAATAAAAGATATTAAACTTTAGAAACTGTACTATTTACTCTTTTATTGTACACATATATATGTTATATACATTATATCGTTAGAGTGATTGCTACAGTTGTATTTATTAGATTAACAGGGAACACACTAATCTTACATATAACGGGATAACGTGGAAAATGAAGAAAGGCGAAGAAGAAGTTATTTTTTAGTACAGTCGGTTACGGATGTATTAATCGAGGTAGACATTTATGGATACACCGTAAAAAAGCGTTTTTTTCAGATAACATCACGAGTGGCGTAAGTGGCGTTTTGCCGCTTAGTAATCGTTGCCAATTACTGCGGGTGCGGGTTCGGCGTTTATTTTGTCCCCTCATATGTATGTAAAAACGGCGGCGCAAAGAAAAACGCTTTTAACGCATGAAAATAAGGAAGAAAACGATATTACTCCGAGACGACGTAGTCGTTTTCTCAATATTAAACTCCGGAGTTGTTTATTTTACAACCGTCGTAATATATATATACAGAAAGAGAAAGAAAGATATAGGAGCAAATATGGGGTGTGAGCGCGCGTGTGTGTCGGCGGTCCAATTTCATAACAGCAAGCGAGGAGTATATACACGACGAAGTGAAAACGAGGCAACTCTTTAAAAGACGCTAATAAACAACGTCTCGCGTCGTCGTCGTCTCTTGCACCCGGAGACTCATAAACATGAGTTTCACCCCCCCCCCCCCTCGTCTATTCAAGCTATTATTTCCGAAGAATTCTTCTTCATCTCCCGCACACGCTGATCTTATATAATATTCTCTCAGTTCTATTATTATCAACTCTGCAGCGGCTGTGCCCTACCTGTTCACGCGTATATAACACCGGTGGGAATACACAATTTTTAGGATATTGGATTAACAACACTACATGACGTATACATAAGCACACCCTCTAACACACATGCGGGATCTGGAATGGAAACGATAGAGAAAAAAATTCGCACCACTACGCCATATGCACATTTGATTTATGTTAAATATAAGCACCCGAGTCGCGAGCGAGCAGTATATAATATGCGAAAGTCGAATAAAACGGTAAAAACCTGGTCGCAAATCGACCGAAAGGGCGCGCATTGCAATGAATACTGAACGACGTCGGCGATTAATACTGAAACTCGTACTCCCCATCTCCCTCCTTAACGAACGTGCATTGTCACTTCGGCGGCGGTACATGCACAATGCATCGAAATCGAGAGAAAATAGCACACAAAACATGCAAAATACCTCGTGAGTGATTGCCTGCAGGGAAAAAACTAACAGTTTTTTTTTTTTTTTTAATATATATTTTTTGATGGAACAATCTGCTCTGTATCTGATGTCGGTTAGGGCACGGTGTTGCGGCAGTGATCTGTCGTGCGCGTGACCACACACGAGTGAGCGGCGACGAACACGATCGTCGGCTGGTTTGTTTTCGATGAATAAAAGAATGATAAAAGTTAATTAAAACGCTATACATTAAAAGGGAATTAAACCCTTTCACGTCCTCTCCTCTCCGCGCCCATTGAAACCACTCGAAACTTGTATATATAGGTACATAACACTCATCTCCAATTTAAATTCGTATATCATGTATATACATATATGGATATCGCGCACCACTTAGTACGCGCGTATCATCCGCACGCATATTATTATATACCTATGTTAAAGTTCGGCAGCGAGGACGAAATGGCGAATATACGCACACGGTGCGTATATATACATTCAATTTGTAGATTGAAAGTTTAAGCACGCGAGCGTTCGCGTGTTGACTTTAAACTTTGCCATAGTGTTGTTTGCCAAACCATTTTATTAAATACGAGTTTGTGCTCAAATTTTGCAGGCGAGATGAGACGACTTGAGTGCATCCCGATGACGACGCGTCAACGACGCATGGGTTATGATGATGATGATGGGTATGCAAGCGAGAGACAAGAGGTATAATATATGGCAACGGAAAAAGCTAAATGCGAAAACCTTCGATTTCGACAAACAACGATACGCAAAGGCTCGTAGTTATATCCATTACGTATATTAAAATCTAATACGTTAATGCACGCTGCCAACCGAGCGATCGCGGGTTTCCATCACAGTAATCCGACAGCGGTATGAGGCGAGGCGATCCCACAACGGACTGCGAGTTTGTGTGTGTGTGTGTGTGTGTATGATATAACCACTAATTTGACCGACGAAAATTTATTCATTTGAACATCGTGCGCACACATATACATCCAACAAAATCCACGTCAAATTATTACCCGTCAGGCACGATGCGGGGCAAAGGGAAATTATTCATGCGCTGACCGAAAGTCCCTCTTCACCAGGCGACGGCAGGCCTTTGGGGTATTATGAATTTTGATCTCTGTTTCGTTTCATTTTCCGTTTTTTTTTTATTTTTAACTCATGTGTATACCCACTACCCGTCTCTTAACCTCGCACCGCTCGTGTTGCACATTTAAAACTATGTTAAATCGACCTCTGGGCCGTTTCCGTCATTAGTTGTACAATGGTCATTTAAATTGCAAAATGGCTTTTAAAACTTTTTTTTACTAGAGAACAAAAAAATTGCTGTACGTACACGGTGTAATTTATTTTTTAAAAGCGTACACAAAAATGTATACGCTCCTCTATATATTCATATATTCAACCGTTGCGCGTTTGAAATTTTAGACAGCAGTCCGAGTGGTGTACACCGATAATAATCATTATTATAACATCAAATATATATCAATCCAACTGCACACACTTTAGTTAACGTACGGCACACGTACGTAATTTTAGAGTAGAATTTTTCCAAACGAAACTTTACACGCCTCTTTGACGTCCACCTACAGGCACGTCGAGTTTCAAATTAAATCCGAAACTTTAATTGCAAAGTTATAGCAGTAAAACATGTACATAAATAGTGGTACTCGATAAATGTATACGTACGTATACGTCATTAAACCAGCGGAAATCTCAAATTATTTATGGACTATACGCGCAGTATATCTAGCCGTCAGTATATAGCGGCGAAATCCAGAGCACTTTGGACGACATTTAATATATATTATATATTGTATAAACGTTAATAAAAACCGTTTACAGGGCCGTTCTCAGTAAACCGTACAGTAAATCAACCTATTTGGTACCCGGTAATCCCTTCTTCTTTTTACACACATTTCCCCGCCACCGCCACTAATACACGTATATAAGAAAAACGGTTTCTAATCCAGAAAATAAGCAAAAACCGGTCACAAATTACCGATCGTAAATACACGCGGATGAGGGAAAATATTGGAAAGGAAAAAAAAGTTTAACTGCGTTTTTATCGGACCGGTCGGTTTTATCGCTAACCGACACACACGTCTAGCAGGAGAACGCTATACTGAAAGGAGTATACAATTTATATACTTATAGTATAGCACAGTACGAGCAGAGGGCCGGTGAGTAGAAAGAGTATAAATAAAAATCCCGAAAAACGCATAAAAATCCCGAAAAACCGAATCTCGTGTACACGGCGCGCGGTAGCCCACCGTGTAAAGTGGGTAGTTGGGTGACATGTGGAACAGTGGGGGGAGAGGGCACTTAAGAGAATGACCCTTTATGGCAATAATATGTGCCATTGTGCTGCGCCGGCCGAATATATATTTAGTTTATGTCTCCTGTCCAGTGCGTATTTTACGGGCTCTACGCCAATGACGTGTGCGGTGTGTGTTCGTAAGTCTCTCTCGGCACAAAGCTTTCAATTTCTTCGAAAGCCCTAATCCCGGAAATAGGTCTTGCAGACCGTTTTTCGACAACGAAAGCGACAAATAACTGTCGAGAGTAGTGAGTTTAATACAAATATATACATATATATATTATATATAAATCTGAAATATTAAAAACCGTAACAACGACGATTTTCGCAAAAACCTTAGAGCCGAAAATACATTACGGCCGCATATTGTTGTTGTCGTTGTCGGATTTAAATAAACAATATATTTTATTTTATTCTCAAACGGAAAGCGTTCAATTGGAGACAATCAGCGGTGCCGGCGGCGGACGGAGAAGACGAAAACCTTATTATCGGCCGCGTGCCCGCTCTCTCGTCTCGTGAATTTCGGTAGCCGAATCAATTAAATGTTATTAAACGTAATTAATGGGCAGCATGCGCAATTGATTGCGCGCGGGAGGAAGGGAACGACGGCTGACCTCCGTGAAACGCGGCCATTATAACGAAATTTGTCTGTCGTAATTGACGTGATAATAATAATGACTGCGACGGCGGCAATTTGATTTTATCAATTAAGTAGTATTCCTACGAAAGATCAATATTTTTTTTTCTAATACTATCATTAAATTTTAAAAAAAGATAAAAAATAACGTACAATGTCATAACTTTATTTTGTTTTTTTTATGAAACGCCGTCGTCGAGTCAAACGATTCGCATCATACGGCGTGCAGAAAACATGAAGACACCAATGACGAAATGAAAGGGATGATAAGAATTTTATTACTAACCCACAGAACTGCGGGAGACAAAGAGAGCTATAAAAGGGATTATAAATTAAATCAGTACTGTACAGGTACTACTGGACGGAATAAAATGCGATTGTCGAATGCCAAACGCGACTTCAAAAGAATTGGTCGAATTTGCGTTTAAATTTACAAAGTGGAAATGTAGGGAAGCTTTTCCATTTGCAGATACTTTCGCGCAAGCAGAGACACGCCCCGCCCCCCAGCACTACGACATGAGGCGTACGCTCAAAATTATTTCTAAATCGAATTATCAACCCCATTGCACATATAGAAGAATTCCTCTTTCTCTTTTTCGAAAACACTCGAAGGAGGCGGGTGATCTGCTTATAAAACACTTTACCGGTAAATAATGAAAAGAGCGTACAATACCTGCAGCAGCAGATAACAACCCTGAATTGTTTTCGAGTGAAAAAAAAACTAAATTAAAAAACGGTTCTCTTTTCAAGACGGCGAAATTTCGAATGAAACTACCCCTTTTCCGATACAAATTTAATAACAATAAATAAAATAGGTATATTGCGCGATAATATAGATATTGTAAATAACACATAATAATGAATATATAATATTGAAATAAATGTCGATGAAAATACCTAGTTGGGTACGCAAACCGATTTTTATCAGACTTTCGTGAGTTTCAAACTGCGGGTAAAATATAAATATATAACATATTTATACCATCTATAACCGATAAAAATTGGCGTAGAAGCAAAAAACCGAAACGGAAACGCCGTCAAAAACGATGACACGGATCGTTAGTTCGAACAATGTTTCGCCGCAGAGTCGGCCAGCCGAGCCTCTTTATATTATTTCTCCTCCACCTCCTCCGCCGCCGCTACCATCGCGTAATCTTGCACGTAATATCAATATGTATATATATATGTAATATGCAGTATACACTCATATTCCGTATAAATATTTCGGCGAGACGGAAAGTAATAATATATAACCAGAGACGAGGCGCGCTCGCGAGCTCGGATTTAGCGGTTCATTCGGCACGAATATTGGCAGGGCCCAAAATCTGGTAAAGCCTTGTTGCATACACGTCGTATTCTCGCACGCCGCGCAAAGGAGTTATTACGTACGTAATATTTTTTTCCCCCCAGTAAATATATATACATTCATTTTTTATACACGAGTATGTATATTAATATATATATATATATGAAGAAAAAGCATCAAATTTGTTTCACCCGGCCGGTTTTTATTCGATATACACCGCTGCCGCTTCCATCTCTTCCGTGCCCAGACTCGGAATATTTCATATTATCTAGTAAAATATACAGACACGGACGTATATAATCGAGAGCAACTCTATATACACGGAAGGGTGCGGGATGGACGGGAAAAAATATTAAATCACTCGTGCGGGCCGAGTTTGCCGCCGAGGAGCACAAACACATTCTCTCGCACGAATACGACGAAACGAGCGTTATATTATAATATAATATAATATTATTATACTTATAGTATAATAGGCCTGGATATGTATTTAGCTTCGGTATCGTCGTACATGGACAATATTTATGTACAGGAAAAAAAATGATAACATTTGCACATAAATCCGAACGTGATCTACAAACAATAAATTATCATTTGACCGTAATGCTGCGGAGGGATGGGGCTGACCCCGTCACAGAGTAGAAGACAGTTGTCTCCAATTCGCCTGACCTCGTTTTTTTTATAAGTCGAACCGACAAAAACGAAACCAACACGTCTTATACTGTTTAACCAATTGGATATATTTAGGATATTTTGTTAGGTCTCCGGCGCTTGTATAAGTGTGACAAAAACGCACCGTCGTTTCAAAACAAAACCAAACCGAGTATCACGCGTAACAAACACCTATAAATCAAATAGAATTTCGAGTAAAAAATTCCCGAAATCTGACGAAGAAACTTTCCCCCGATTTTATTTCCTGGTCGTAAAAAACTCAACGTTAAGTGATTTTACGCGTAATCTGAAACTATTTCGGTCGACACAAAATGTAAGCGAAATACCCACATAGCAAAAACTATTCGTGCAACGTCCCCCTAAAACGTTTCTATATAATTTCTTATCCCCGAAAGCGGATGATCTGAATTTTGAACCGAGACGTTGGTGTTGAGTTCAATAACAGTCACACGTAAACTTTAGCAGCTGGGGTGGCGTATACAGGGTTAGGAGATTGTAGTTGCAGATAATATTTTATCACGTATTTCGATATATTTTTAATTCGTAATAAATATATTTACTAACACTGGTTTAACTATATGTACTTATCAAAAATAAAATAATAATTAATAATATATTAATGTATCTCGCGAGTTATAATTAAACAGGATTTAATAACCATTATTATAATTTATCATATTATGACAAAATACATATATTATTTCGTCAAAAAATAGTATAAAAAACTTCTGCCACATCATGCCCACGGTTTAGCTTATTTTATATTTCTCTTTCACTTGCGGTTAGAACGCTGTACCCGACACGCGAACGCGATTGTCGTGCCACGACGGGGTTAGAACCATCACCCCTGGATGAAGAGAGACCTGACAGGAGGGAAGAGAAACTCGTACGGCGAAAACCGCAAAAGCTTGTTAGTGGCTCAAAAAATAAAATAAAATAAAAATCGGTCGGAAGTCCTATTGTCAAACCTAAACGCGTGTCCCGTGCAGGCCGCTGATGCTGCTACGCTACTCTCTCCTCCGCTGATTGTCGTCATCGAAGTCGCAGTCGGATTTTTTTTCATATATATATATATTTTTTTTTTAGTTTGTTACCGTTTTCGGGCGAAGAGACACCACCACCACCCACCCGCCAAACAATCTCCTCTCGCATATATGGTTCGCGGTCGACAATCAGGCGGCAAACACGGGCATGACAAAAAAATAAATACCATATCACATATATTTATATATAAATAGATATATACAATAAAAATAAACCACCCGCGGCGAACAAATCAAACAACCAACCGGGATTGATATTCTGTCAGTTACACGTATACCGAAGCAGTGAGTGTGTATAACAAAAAATAATAATAATAACACACATGCGACGACAACAACGACAAACGAGTATGTTTTTTTTTTATTTTTTTTTTTTATTATCTGACTTAGTGCCTCTACCCGCCTACCCATAAGCCCGACTATCCGTCATCGGCTCTACGCTAACGCGGAGTGTCGCAGACGTTTCAGGTGAATTTCAATAGCTTATCTTCTCCTGTACGTGCGCGTGTGTACATAATATTATACTATAAGTGCGGCGCGACGGGTCTTTGAAGGTTTTAGAAGACGAAAAAACTCAACAGAACTATTGTACTGTACTGTTACATGTGCGGGCGTATATAATCCGTCATACATATATGAAAAGAAAATACGTTAGAAGAAAAGCGCTCAAACAAAAAAAACACTGGGTATAAAATCGAAACAGCATCCGGTCTTTCGTTGTCTCGAAAACGGAAGTCCGTAGAAAACGGGACTGTTGATACGTATAGGTATCGAAACAAATTTTAAAAAAAGTACATACCTGCAGTGCACGTCATGCACATTACAATACAGATACTTCAGGGAGACCCCCCCCCCTTCTCACACGGGCACATACCGAACAGTGAGATATAATGAAATATTATTTTTCATTGAACGTATGATAAAATCGGTTGAGACGTACGAAGAAATATCGCGGATTCGCTCGAGAACTATAATAAGCACTGAATAAAAATAATTCTATTTCAGACTATTGTGATATTATTAAAACGGCAAAATGCGTCGTTCGGGTGGGCAGTAAGAAACGCAATCGTGAGAATTTCATATTTTATTTACTGCTGACTAGAGAAAATTTTAAACACACACGCACGCCGGTTGTTTTCAGAGTTAAATTTCGAAAAATATGATTTTACAAAACAAACGACGTGATAATGATGGTAATAATAATATTATATAATAAAAACAACGGTATATTAACGAGGAATAATAACTGCAAACGACTCGTTTAGTGAATACTTATAGCCATGCACAGTTGATACACTATTTTTTATTATTAAATTACCGGGCAAAATTACGATTATTTCAAAAACGGTGCCCAGGAGAGAGTACCAAAGGCGAAAAACAAATATTATATAGATAATGCAGTAAACGCGCGGGGGAAAACGTACCGGAGAGTCAGTTAGTTTGCCTATACAGCACGGCACCTGCGAAAGTCATCAATGACGTGCAGGCGTCGTCGAGGGGGTGGTGGAAAGGAAAAGTTTATGAAGTTTCACGACGATTTGGTAGGTACCGCGGGATACCCTCTCACCGCAAAAAAAAAATGTTTTTATCCCAATAGCCATCAACAGACGCCGGGGAATAATAGCCCGTTATCGACGTTATTTACACGCATTTCGTTATTATTATTATTTTTTTTTCGCGAAAAGCATCTGGCGGGAGCATAATTTAATTGCGAGGTAATTCCATCAACGCCGCAGAGGGTCATACGCGCGCGCGCACACACACACACATTATATAAGATGATTTCCGTCCCGAAACTCATTTCGTCCGCGCCACCGTCGTCTCTTCTTATCTCTCGGGCAGAGTTCGTTTTTTATTCTTCCTCCTTTTATTTTTTTGACGTTTATCGCGAGCACTAGTTATTATTATATTATGTATATATATATAGAAAGAGAGAGAGATTAAAAGAAGAGGAAAAGAGGTATGTTTATGTGTGTACAACACAGGGGGACCCCTCGGCTTCTCTCGTGGCCGACAACTATTATTATTATTATTATTATAACGACGACGACATTATTATATTATTTATTTTTATTACGAAACACCATTATTCGACGATGTAATGAAAACGTGAATGAAAGCAAAACGCTGCGCACTCTGCGCGCGACCGCGAATAAAGGGCACGCGCTTTTATCGGCAATTTTCACTCGACCCAACGGCTATGACGACACTCGTCGTAAAATCGTCTTCCTCGTAGATAAGGGGAGAACTTGGTCTCTATAAACATAATAATAATAATAATAATAGATATTGTATACAGGCGGACAGGTGTAAAAACACGCACACGCTACAAGCGGTCGCCTCGTCGGTAACTCGTATATGTTTTTTTTCTATCGACGACTCACATTATTATCTTGCGGAGACCGCCTTCGCCGCCGTAATCGTAAATAAACGACGATAACGCCTCTTCATATTCACCCGTGTTACACATATAGACTGTAAACGATTACGAGGGAGGATAACTGTTTTTTCTCTCTTTTATATATTATATAATAATATTCCGATTACGATATTTTATAGAGGATTTACGAGATCTACCGGTGTAGAAACACGTATTTATATTATTATATATAGGCATGTTATAAGACTATAAAATCTTCTCCGCCGCCGCACGAGTTTCAAAACTCGTATGAAATTCGCAAGCAATCCCCGATGTTCAATCGTCATAATCTAATATAACGAGTCGGTAGTCATCTCTTTGAAATCGGAGAGGGGGGGGGGGGGCTGACGCGATAATATAATATAATAACGCATGCGTTTAAATTATTAAAAACAACAATCGTCTCAAGATCGAAAAATAATAATAATAATAATAGGACGCCTGCACCGTTCGAGTGTAGATTGATTTCCTAAATATATGTCCGACGCAAGCTGACAAAACAAATTGTGCGTATGTATATACGTGATATCCTTGTCCTACATCGGCGAGCGGCCGGGCGATGGAGAAAAAAAAGTTCGACGACTGCTACTATTTGCGCGCAAACGACAAACGCCAACGTCTCGAGGATGCGTCGGTTGTTCGCAATAAATGACGACGTATACAATTCTGTGGATCGTCGTCACACGGTGGCGGGCTACACCTCCTCGCCGGGTGCGTCATATGGAATTCGTGACACGCAAAGGGGATCGGAAAAAGAATTCGTCCTCAGCCGTACACGCGCGCACAATATAAGGTGACGGAATTGGCACGGGCTACATTTTGCTGCAAGTCGTAACAGTGGTATAGTATAGTAGCTATAGTGGAGTAATAATAGCTCCGAGGAAAATAAGTACATATGTATATATAGGTACATATACAGCACGTGCAGAGAAAAAGGAACGCACTTCACTTTCTCCGAGGCCGGGTGGTACAGTGCACCACTCAGACGAATTTTTTTTTTTTTTTTTTTACTCGTAATTTATTTATGCCAATAGGAGCCGTGGTTTTGCCCTTTGCCATTCTCGCGCCAAGGACAAAGCACGTGAATTCCTCAAAACGCGAATCCTATTATATACTCTATAATATGAGACAAATAGACAATATAGACAACTATATTACACTGATATGTATACCTTCAGTTCGGTTAACAACTCTGACTTATAGGTCGTTCGAATCGTGCAGACCAAAACCTTCGTACAGTATATTACAGGGGTGGACAACTAACTGGTGGCCCTCATACCTTTTTTATTAGGTCCGTGTAAAATTTTTAAGTTACTTCATGAAATATTATTGTTTATCTGTATATATAAATAACATTTAATAGAAATGTGTTGTGATATTATAGAAATAGAATTTGAAGATGAGTTTAATTTTGAACATTGTATTACCAGTTGAACGAATTTATTGGGGAATTCGATAACGATTTCAGAGTCAAATAGTATTATATGCTACCTCAAATAAATTTTTATTATAATCCTATAGCATTTGAAATTGAAATGCAAGATTTACCAATTATACAATTAAAACTATGCAAGTTGAAAATAGATCCATTTTTGTCTACAAATGACATTTATGTGTATAGTTTTGGAAAACATTTCCTTTTGCAAGATTTTGCATTGAAATATCCATCTTTGTTTACAACGACTTACATTTGTGAATACCTATACATTTTCTAATATGAAGCATATCAAATCAAAAGAAAGAAACACAGTCTTATACTATGAAACATTAATTTACCTACTTCGTATTTCCACTACAGTATTTAAGTTGATTTTGCTGAGTAACTATATCCAATCATAAATACTCAAAATTCACATTAAATAACAATTTTTAAAAATTATATAAAATAAATAATAATTATTAATAGTTATTTTTGCGTTTTGGTCATTAGATTTTGAAGTTCTAAAAAATGGTCCTCTATAGTAACTTTTAGTTGCTAATCTCTAGTAGGTACTTTATATAAAAAAAAATATATAGTCACATACAAAAACATGATGTAGAGCAAAAATAAATGCATTTTTCTAATCGTATTTGTCCTTAAACGATTCGAATCCATGTTAATTCAAAATAAAATACTATCCCTTTGTTTGTAAATATACAAAAAAATGTTCTTCTGATATACCGATGACACTAATTTATAATTTCTGAGAGAGAATAAATTACGACGACTACGTCATTTTTTTCCTATTAGAATATTATATTTATATGCCATAAATAGGTCTTCTTTTGTAAGCGTTTCTTTCAACCGCAAGACGTTACGTTTATCTGCGCCGACGAAGTTATTTTTTTTATTAATATATCCCGATGACTCGAGAATATTCGACTTAAGTCGCAGATAATAAAAAATTATAATCTACCTATTGGACACGGGGAACATTTTGCTAATCAGGAAACTCCTAAAAACAGTAAAAATCCCACCAACGACGAGTTAATATATATCAAATTTTATCACCGCTGCTAATTTAAAAATTAATTACGTTGTTCAAAAAGAATAAACAATTACAATTTAAACTGACGTTTTGACAGCATGTCGGACCCGAGCATTTAAATTACGAGAAAATAAACGATACGAGTTAATTATAGTTTTTTTATAAATTTAAGTATATGTATTTATTTTAATATTTTTGTATGAATGGCATATTTACAGTACCAAAAAAATTGTCAAATAAATCGGTATTTTTTTTATATTTTTCGGCTGGTACACCATTATTATTTATTATAAAGGTGTATAAAAAATATATATGCGAGTATCAGTGGTCGTATCGGATATATGTTGCTGAACGACGAACACTATTGCGTATGATAAAAGATAAATACGAACACAAATCTCTCGATTATACATGACGTATAATCGAAAATTAGAATACGAGTGTCGGATTAAGGATAAAAAAATTCGACCGACTGCACAGGAAAATTCGGTTTTAACGAGTTTCGGCACAATATAAAAAAAAAACCTGATGGCGGATGATAAAAATCGGATTTAGTCGTTATTTTATACGATATATATATAGTAATCTAGGGTGTACGGAAGTGGGTGAGGAGAATAAGATTATCCTTTTTGCGCGACGGTCGCATGGGGATGAAACGAAATCGGGGTGAATGGAGAAGAAAAAAACCCGTAGAAATTGGCGCGGATTATTAAAACTTATTTTAACGAACTGGCAAACACCTGATATACACATAATTCGGGGCGAGAAAAGAAGTCACTTCCGGCGATCCGAAAAAAATTTTAATACACACCGCCTAGGTTGTATAAGTCATATTACTTCTTATTATAATGTTTGTGTCGCAATCGACGATATCGTTTGCACTTGCAGCTGTCCTTCCATTATGAAATCGCCAGATGGCCCGGCCGGAATTTTTTCTTTCTTTTTCGTTGATACTCACGTTTATGTATGGCGATTTAAATAAACAAACGACGAAAGCGCGCAGCACGACACCGTCGTATAAGTAATACGAATTATTGGTGTCAAATATAGAGCGATAGAACAAAATAATAAAGAAAGAGCAACGTCACATACAGCGACTTTTACGAGGTATGCTGATGTGTCGAAGACGGCCGCTGCAGAGAGTAGGAACGGAAATCGGTTTTTTTGTTTCGATTATAAAACGACAAAGAATCATCTTTGTGCGGACATGCTTATTAATATACAAGTCGTCGATATTATGTAAATTCTAAATATGTGGTTTAAAGAAATAAAATAAATCGGGAAAAATATAAATACTATAATATAGAGTACACGTGCGCTCGGCGGTAAAACAGTGTTGCTTACAAAAGACGAACGAGTTTTATCTTGAATTTTGATTTACAACAACCATCGTTTGTTAAGAATTTAGTGCAACACAAATACAATGTTTTTATATTTATAAAAATTATTAAAAGGATATCTCTATATTATAATATTACATTCAATAATATAAACAAGTATTCTAAAGATTTTGAAGAATACAAAGTTTCATAATAAAAGCTGGTCAAGTAAAATCTTAAGAAGAAATTCCGTTAAGAACTAATCACATTTTTAATTATATCTTTCAAACATCAACTTGTCTACTGGTAAATTCTGATAATATTTAAGCGTGGAATAAAATAAAAATACCTAATATGTAAGTGTGTATTTGTTGGATAAAAAACTATGACTGTCAAATTAAAAATAGCAATGCACCAGCGTTCAGCGAATCGTTATCAATAATAACAATTATTACTAATTGCTGTAAGTATCCAATGCATCGTTATCTGTAAACACAATGTACTTTAATAAAAACTAGATAATTTACTTTAGACTATTAAAACAAATTTGGAAGTATATAAAAGTAAAAAAATTGTTCTGTCATTACTAAAATTATTTTTATAATATTAAATTTATTATACACCTCTCAAAAATGTCTCATACACGTCACCGCCGTGCGAACGCCGTTTTGAAATTACGTCACGGAAAAAAGTCGAACAGCTGATATTATTCTCTGTTCGTTTCTCTATTCGACTGCAGCGAGTGTAGTATTTAACAGGCATTGATAAAAAATTGACGGCGCATGTCTGGTAACGCGGCGATGTATACTGCACGTTGTTATTAAATTGATATTTTGTAACATAACCCGTTAAACACAGTGTCCCACACTACAAGACCTACAACTGTTACCTACTGTTTATTATTATTATTATTATTAGAAATAGTCGCAATGTAGTTTTTAAGAGTCCTTGAAAATCCTATCGTCCGATTATAATTACACTACGGCGAAAAAAAGAACGACGACCAAGAACAACAAATCCGACGTTCGTTCGAACGAAACACTACTACTATATGGGTACGGCAACAAATTGGTTTTCACTTTTACGCGAGCCCCGCGGGCGGTACTGTATTATTATTAATTTTTATTTCTTATAATAATAATTATATTCCCTGTACGCAGTACGCACTTTCAGGTGGTAGGCGCGTGTGTCCTAGCATTATTATTATTATTATTATTATTATTACCTACTATACTGCTACTATTATCGGATTGCAATATTTTTTACATAAGCACTTATAAAGTTATATCCCACTGATAGTTTAGTAATTTACTTAACTATTTTTCATCCTCAGTGTAATAAAAACGAACGATTATATACATATTATATTTCGTCCCCATTATCCCCCCCCCCATCGTAATAAAAACACGCGTCTCTAGAACACTCAGTAAATCGCTTAATTCACATTAAAACTACTTAACATTAAAAATTTAGGAGAAAAAAAGTTGTGATCGTAATAAATATCGGTTCCGGCCTACTGAAATTTAAAAAACATTCTAAATGTTGTTTTAAAAATTATAATATGCTCTGTACAAATCCCCTAACCACCGTTAAAAAGTGTGTGATGTATCGTGTATACCACGAAAAGCTGTTAGCGTTATCGATAACTGTACATTGGTACATAAACTATGTTTGCCATTTAGTGTATGCAAAAATTATCAAAAAAGTTGATCTAGTCGTTTTAAAGAATATATACGATTGTCACTACTGTTTTAGCGAGCGGAATAAAAAAGACACTCACGGGATGTAGAGCGACGATTCGCATGCAGATTTGATGATGGTCGTTACCGAATTATTGTTTTAATCTTCCGCGGCAAACAATTGGCTTAGTGCGTAGCAGTGACAAAAGGGGAGAAAAAGGAAAAAGAAAAAAGAAACAAAAAATAATATAATATAACAAAATTAAAAGAACAACAAAAAAATATAAATATAAGAAAATAATCGAATCCGCGAAAGTGTATAATAACCGTAATGGGGGCGGGAGGCAAGGAGGTGGTGCTCGGTTAATTTTTATGATTCGGTATAATATCGTCTTAGCGTCTGGAATTAAAAAACGCTGCTTTATACAATTAAACCGACCCCTCAATTTGGCGGGACACACAAAAACCCCTTTAAAAGAAAAAAACATCCGCCGCCGACGTCGTAAAACCCCAAAAAGTTAAAACGACGAAGCAACAATTAAGCTTTTGATGAGACGGCGGCGGCAATTTAACGACCGTGAACGTTTCTTGCCAGCTCAGCTTTTCGGCCGTTGTAATTAAAGAAAAACGGTTCAAATTGTCACATTCCGCCGACGCGACAAACGGTCCGAGAAATTTATCCATAAAATCTTTTGTTATAATCCTACATAGCAATCGTATTCATCGTCGTAGCACTATTATAGGACAGAATGAAAGACGTTAATAACGCGAAACTTCCAAGTACGACGTTACACATTATCATTATTATTATTATTATAATTTGCAATTATTTTAACCGAAAAAAGTATCGTTCGCGTTCACCCGCAATCCCAATATTCTTATAAATTAAAAAAAAAATTAACCTTCCGTATGAATATAACAAACACGCTTTAGTATCATTATCATAATATTATTTTGAACACACAAGTCTCCACAACACTACACGGAAATACCTCGGCTCAACTGCGTAGGACCAAAACCCGCTTATGAATTTATAATACATTTTAGAAAATAAAAGATAGATGGTACACGTCAAGTCAAAGTTCTAATTTAAATATTGAATTCGACAAAGGGTTCTCCGGAAAAAAAATTATTTCGGTTACAAGTAGGTTAGGTTATTGATAGGTACATTAAAATAAATTATAGCACACTTTCGTGTATAGATAAATAAATTATCAGGAATGTTCAGGGACACGTACGATGTTATCGTAAATCACGTCGCGGTCTGCGGAGACTGGAGAAAATCATTTGGACCCGGCACAGAATTTCTGGTATTTGTCGTTCTGTGAGAAGCATTAAGGAAAAAAATACGTCGCAAAAAAAGACCATCGTCGTTCCTGTATTTTATATGAGTGGAGTGCTTTTTTTCTTTTTTATTAATTTCTAAAACCGAATCTCGGTCACGCAGTCGGTTTATTGTGACTATCGCGCGACCCAAGGTTATAACATATTATACTCACACAGCAAGTATATCGTTAGTAAATTATACACGTGGTGTCTAGCTAATGTCTACACACATCGTCGACATCATATCGCCACGCCATTTGCATAATATGCGTCGATGTACATCACATACACGGACGGAAATAAAAGTCTGTTGGAAAATATAATAACATTAGAAACGACGAATACCACCTCATTCTAATCGAACATTATTAATATGCGGCCAATACGACATGAACGCAATGTATACATAAATTTCACAGGATGGACCTTAAATTTTTTACTATGAAATAGACAAAGGATTTTTTAAGTGTTTATAATTAGTCGTTATAGTCTATAGAACACGTTCATTATTTTATATCTGCAGTCTATAATTATTGTCATTGTTAGTTCTTAAAATTGAAAAAAAAAAATAATATTAAGAATACATTTAAAGTTTAAAAATATTATAATAAAAGAATCACTCTGTATGATAATATATGTATGCACATTAAAAATAACACGAGGAGACGCAATAATAATATACACGACGCGCGCCGTACGAGTTTTTCATTCCGGTATCGTTAGAATTAATGCTAAACATTCAAATACCGAAATATTGCCGAACGCAATATCCGATGCATTGGTAAACATTATGTGAACAAATGACGCGTACTCGATATATGTGTTGTGTGTAAACGAAATTAGCATTGTTATAACGCAATCGTTTTTTTTTCAGCGACAAAAAAAAAACGTGTATTCGATTAATATTAAGGCGTGAGTTATCGTTAACGACATAATATTGACTGATTGCGAGATGTCTTCTTTAAACACGATATTTTCGTTAAAAAAACTATCATTAATATTCATTAATGCAGACATGAAAAGTAAAGGGATTTCAGTATGCTATAAAAACAACGATGAACGAAAGAAATGTGATCGAAATCAAACCAATGTACTATCACTGTATTAAGTTAAAATAGCAATATCAAACTAATTTATAGAATGAAAAAACATTTCGACTGATTCTCTCGTTGGCACGACTTGGACTAAATGAAATTGAAATGGTCGCGGGACTTTTCACACGATCAATCATACACCCAAAACGAATGTCATCGTTATCGTCGCCGCCGTCCTTCGAATAAAAACAAAATTAGTTACTAAACGTACTTAACATCACTGCCACTGCTAAGCAGAGGAGTGATTTAATATTGGCATTTTTTTTTTTTAAGTCACTTGGTTGGCATGTGTTAAGAGAAGAAAGAGAGAAGCAAGTCGTGAGAACGAGTGACACATAATAATATATCGCACGCACATGGCCCGGCGCGCGTTTAAATTAAACTCCTCTGTCGCACTAAAGAATCGAGATAGTTCAGGAACATGAGAGGAAAGGGGGGGTCAAGAAGTAGCTTTTGGTGAATTTGCTTCGCTTTTCTCCTCTTGCGACGATAATAATAATGATAATAATAACAATAATAGTAATAGTAGTAATAGTAATAATAATAATAATAATAACAACACGCACGTCTCGTCGCGTCCCTCGGTCCACGTCTTTCCGTCAGAAATAATAAAATCTCCGGTTATCGTTGTTTGTTTTTAATAACACGAGAGAAACTCGCGCGTACACCACCCTTTCACGACCATAATAAAACGACCCCATACACACGCGCTCGTCATAATCCGACGTTACAGCCGGTTCACGTAGTACCTATACACGTATATTATACAGCCGGCGGTGTAAACGAGAACTGCTGCTGCAGCGACGAACGAAATATATATTATTATATGTATATTGCCTCTGGAAAACTCATATTGCCCGAAATAATCGTAAATTGGCCTTTCGAAACGGAACGCGTGTACACGGAATTCGCAATGCGTCGGTCGAATAACGAAAACAAAATTAAGTCCAACCTAAACATTTTATATATATTATATTAAATTTGAGTTCTTTGCGTCGCATTGCGGTTCGTTTACAGCAGCAACTTTAATGCGCGTTCCCTTGTTTAACTGTACGTGATTGGCTGTTTTACTAACCCGTAAAAAACGTTTAAGGTATCACATTGTCAACACTGTCACCACGATATTCAGTTTAAACCATGCGGTTAACCCATTGAAACGATATTGAAAATATTCGGCGATCCCACCATATGAGTTAGGTGATTATTAACTATTGAATTCGTTTTACGGTAAAACAGTATTATTTATAATTTGGTGAATAACAATAAAATTCTGAACACAGACCACACAGTCACACGAAATACGGTGACTGTGTAATAATGCCTTTGTGAAATTGATAAAACAGAAATTTATAGTGAAATAAAATAAAAAAATAAATTGGAAAAATCTCCAATAACAAGCCTCGTGCAACAACAAGTGCCGACTATATCGTTTTCATAATATTGTCGCGTAATAATAATTTTACGCACCATACACGTGTATAATAAGTAATAACAATGTACCTAAGAGATATTATTACATTTATATTATTATATAATATATCGTATTCACAGAGTACAAAACTGTTAATACTCCGACACGATCTGTATCGTTTTTCACCAACTCTGCGTGATAAATAAAAAATTGTTGCGCACGTCGTGGTTTCAGGCCATGTGCCGTTCGCCCGCAACCGCCATAATGAATTTTTAGAATTTTACACACGCAGTAATCGATGATAGTGAACTGATGCACAGCGATCGGGCGTGTCGATATTAAACAACCGCACTGTGGTGTTGGCAAATTTTACGAGGCATCGGAATAAAATTTGATACGATGTGAACGATGTATTTGAATCGATTTGTGCTGTCGGAAGAAAACGGACATCATTATCGGCCACTATTACGGATTAAACACACTATTTTTTTTTCGTTTTCTTATTAAACACCACAACCTGTAGAGGAGAATAGTGAAAGATTTAAACGCACGCGTATATTCGTCGACGGTGTGAAATCCTTTATTGTTTACTAGAAAGGATTCTGATCACGCGGTGGCGAGTGCGTGCGCCAACTGGTCCAGACGACGGTGTCGTCCGGCACCACAGCGGTGGCCGTCATCGTAATCGACGAACAAAAGCTTTCGCGTAAGCTATATACACACACGAGAAAAACCGGTTTTGGTCACCAACAGTATATATGGATTTATATATATTATACACGAGCCTCGCGCGAAATTTGCCAAAATCTACCACCGGGAAATTTCGTCCGATCGGGTTACCCGAGAGAGACGAAAAAATCTTAAGAGTAAACCGGTCTCTAGACGATGACGTTAGTGGGCGTAGTAAACAGGTTAGACGCGCATGTTTAATAATACGTGGCGTGTATAATCTTTTAGCCATAAAGGACCGAAAATAAAAAGTACTGTCACCGCGTATAAGGTTTCCACGCCGTGGTCATAAAAAACGGTGCACGAGGACATTGGAAGGCGACATTGAGAGTGTTCTTGGCCTAACAACAACATTTGAATACAATAGTTGTAGTCGATCACAGTAACGAAAAACGAAGTTTTGGAAAAATAAACACGTGAAGTATTATACCTACGCATCTTTTTTTTTTTAAGAAATCCAAAATACACGGGGACAATTCCCTGTCACTCTCCCACAACCAACCACACCGATGGGGGGTACCCGTTACGCTGCCGCGATAAAATCACCAAAATTACAGTGGGCATACATTTTTCAACAAATGCACGAATAAAGCGCTTTTACGAGGCCGAATTACAGAACGGATATATGTTGAGCGATATAGTAAAAACTAGTTGTAATAATAATAATAATTCGTAATTACGCGTCCCGTGTTATAGTTTTCGTTTAAAATAACAACAACCAAGAAAAAATGAATTCCGATGGATTAGCGAAGCATCGGTATAATACACGATATAGAGGTGCAGCAGGTGCACGTTTTGAACATCCAATTATATTTTTATGTCTATTATTCCCGCGCAAACGATGTGGATTTTACGCACGTCTATCCCAAGTGTAAATATGTATATGGAAACATTTGAAAGTGCGACACGTACGCTATAGTACGATATCGTCCCTCCCAACGATCCTCCCTATATCCGCTCGCCTACATATAAGAGAGCGCGTTCGAAAACGATTGGCACGTCTTCAATTTTCCGTAACCGCTATTATTATTTCCGTCGTCATCACGCGTAAAAAACGATACTCTATGACAAAAACTACGGCTATACATACCGAAATAAAAACGAGAGGCTATTTTCGCGCGACAGCGGTCCAGCACAACTACGTGGCACATAAGTCGTTCTACACCGTTCTCGAAAATAAAACACGGTCGTACACGTATATACTATATAGCCGCAATGCAATTTTCTTAAAGTTAAAAAAGGGAAAAAATAAAAAGTACGTCTCTTATGTTAAGGGCGGAGGGTTTGCATACGCGACTGTGTGTGTCGTATATTATTATGGTAGCTATGTGGTGTGCGAAAAAAAATACATTTGCCGTATAGCTCATTTTAACGCACTCGGGGCGCGATATGCGATCATTAAGTTTAAACAGGGAGACGATTTTATTTTTCCCCAAACGATATATTATATATATTATACGTTCTCGTACGAGTATACAAATATATATTATTCAAAAGATCCGAAACCGTGGAAATGCCGTCTGCGACCCCGCGACCTATTGAGCAACGAAGGGAAAAACTTTCTTTGGAATTCTTTCTCACTTCCGCGACACCCTTAGCCGTGGTAAAACTCCAATTGGTGGGTGGCGGATGGTTGTGGCCTGTGGGGGTAGCGAGGTCTACCGCTACCGCCACCACCACCACCAGCTGCAGTGGATTTTTAATGTTGACACGTCTTCGGAAGAAAGTGCGCGAGCGACGTATTTATTTTTTTCTCTATACATAAGGAAATGAAGACTTAAAAACCCGCGGGGTGGTGTGTGTGTATAAAAGCCGCGCGTTTAAGGGAAAAAATAAAAAAAAGTGTTCTCGCATATCTGATGACGATTATACACAACGGTGACAAATATTTGCTTACGAACGTTAGAAATGTGACATCGCCAGATTGAAATCTGTGACACGTACGATGCGAAATTATTCACAAAACCCTCGGGGTTTTCGTCGAAAAGAAATAATAATAATAATATTCTTCAGAGTAGAAGGCACGAAAAACTTTATATAAGGTAAATATATATATATGCGTGTGTGCATTTGAAAAAACACGAGTAGGTGACGAGTTTACAAATTATATTAATAGTTTAACAATTATGACACATTATTAAATTAGAGCTACTGTATAACTGTTTATACTATTACATTGATAATTATTTGAATACTTTGAGTTTATATAGGTGCTATGTTTGTCTCATCCTGACAATAAATTTCTATTCAAAAATATCGTTAATACTTCTAGAAACAAAAATCGATAATCGAAGTAGTTTTCAAAGTGAGTTGGTTTCAGTAACGAGTACAACATTAACATTTCCCGTCGTATTCTATAGAAGTATATCAGTTTGGTTAAGTGTGAAACAATATGCACTAAAGATTGAACACGTCATCAATAATTAAGAAAATATTTCGTATAGACTTCAGTTATAAACTGGAATTAATTTATATCAAGCTCGGGTACTTTATAGTATACCTACTATTATAATATCGGACGCGTGTTTAAGTCAAATAAAAATGAACGATAACGTATAAAATCACAAATTAAATGATATAAATTATTTTCTATGTAAATCATTAAGCTTTTTTTTTTAAAGTGCGAATTACAAATAGGCCATCAACACCATTTTATCACGATTAAACGTTACACGAAACAACGATGCTTATCAGTGATATATACCTATTAAGTTTGTTTAAATAAATTATATACCAAAATGGCTAGTTTGGTCATAAATTCATATACTTATACAATACGTATATAGATATCGATAAGTAAGAAAAATAACAATAAATCCTAAAAAATAAAGTACATAGGTTTACAAAACTCAAATTGTTTTGTTGGTTACATAAAATGACGTTTATTACGTTACGTTCAAAATAATGATCTTCTTTCTAAAAACAAAAGTATTTTATTTCAGTTCGACAATAAACAAAACACCGGCGCGGACGCAGTTGGCACACACGAAAAATTGCAGCCGACGTCGTCGAAAAGAGAGGTCACACTGCTCTGCTTAGTACTCAGCAGCTGCATCTCGACGCCGTACGCACCGTCGCAATACATGAAAACGACGATGATCACGTTATTTTATTAATATTACTAACATTACAAATATAATAATATTAAATAAGTTTGTGTTTGGAAAAATAAACGTGAAAATGAATTATAATTGATGAAACAAGTATGATTTCAGATAAAAGGCAAATAACGAATTGAGATGTTGAAGCTATGTTGTAATTTTAACCAAATAAATAAAAAAAACTCTAAAAACAACAACAGTAAAAGTGTTTAAATAACATAAATAAAAATACCGACGATATTATGTATATATTATAATATATGTGTGTGTTCATGAATTATTTTTAACACAATATATTCTCATTTCGTTTATTCGAGTACAACAAAAACGTAAAATACACAAATAATTTGATAAAAAAGGAAATAATAAAATGCCATGTGTTTGTCGATATATTATACGTTTCGATTTTATACAGACAAGTACAAGCTGAAGAGGAGGGGGTTGTGAGAGGGTGAAATCCTCTATACCGCCCACTCGACAACATAACAGAACAGTGCTGTACATAATAGATACCGGGTAAAAATTTTTTTCTACTTACAATTTGGTATTTTAAAATCTAGTCAGCAATCTACCCCCCGTGAATTTTTTTCCAAAGCAGTTTCCGAGTATAGCTATACATTATATACCTACATCGTATATACACTATACGTTAATATACGAGTAATATATATAGGTTATGTGACAACAATCACCGAATTCTAGATACGAACGTTTTCGGCGGGGTATATATTATAATATCCACAATGTCATACACGTTTATGCCCCGAAACGTTGTGCGATCCCGATCGTCCGCGTAGGGCGGTGTCGTGAAAACGAAAACGTTCGTATATATACGATTGTATTTTATACGAGGGTCGTGTGC
The DNA here is from genome assembly GCF_020184175.1 of Aphis gossypii. Classification (NCBI taxonomy): domain Eukaryota; kingdom Metazoa; phylum Arthropoda; class Insecta; order Hemiptera; family Aphididae; genus Aphis; species Aphis gossypii. Next base: position 14,307,724 of record NC_065531.1, on the reverse strand, counting down.
GTGGGTGTCACGTGGCCCGAACGGGGCGAAAACGCCGACGCCGCCGTGCTGCAGTAGTGCAACCACGAAAAAAAAAAAGCGTTCCGTCGGGCCGCCGCCTGCAGGCGCCGCCGGACGCGCGCGCCGAACCGACAACGACAACCGCAGCGCGCGATCGATAACGCACGGCGACGCCGGCCGGTGCGCGGGGGCGACGCGCGTACACCGATGCGAAAGTGCACCACCACCGAAAACACTGCACCGCCCCGCCCCGCCGGCGATACTCGAGTTTCCATCCTTCCATCTCTCCTTCCTCCTCGTATACACATCGTCGTACACCGCGACCGAAATATTATTACCCGAAGTTTTTCCTTTACTTTTTATATAGAGACAAACACACAAACTATGTGTAACCCGCGACGACGAAAACGAATCGAAACCGATCACCGTGTTTTGCACACGTTCAGATCGCAGAATGAGCGAATTGGTACGCGTACCATAACCGTGGTGACGGTTTTTTTTTTCATTATTATTGTTGATTGATCTCGCGGATATTATACTCTGCACACGGACGAGTGCTTTGATAGGATTTCGAGACGAAAATAGTCGAGGGGTCAGATACGGACAATTTTCACAAAAAAAATTCTAATTTAGAGAAAATTATAAGCAAATAATGTTATTTTAAACAATAATATTATACAAGAGACATCGGGTCTACAGTATTTATTTAATTGTGAAATAAAATAAAATAAAAACGTGCTTCACGCGGCAGTAAGTTGAAATACCTACCAAAAATAACGATTTTATATCAAAACCGACTACTCTACAAAAACTGTACAACAATAAGTATTGTCTAGGGCTTGACATATTTGACTTTAGTTTTAACCTCTGAATCGGATTAGGTAAGTATTCCATTTTTATACAAAATAAAACTGAATATGTACAGTCATTTTAGTTCTTATGCTTAATTTTCATAATAAGAATTTGTACTTATTTTTGGTTGAAACGATTTTAAGAGATTAGGTGTAGTGATGTACCCAGATTGGTTGTAACATTCCCTTTAAAGAAAGCTGTGTAATGTGTTACCACTTACCAATGTCTCGTGTATACGTATACGTCCAATTTGAGCGATATTTATAGTGCGACGAAAGCGCATTAGCGGTTTTAAGGAAAGAAAACGGTGTTTTGACGGGCGTAAACCCGGAAGAAGGAATACGTATTCCGTTGCATCTCCCCCTAACCTGCCTTAACGGCGGTAGCGGCGACCGTCTCGACGAACTAATGGGGACGCGACCGAATAATAAACCCTCCCAAAACGACAACCCGGTACCGAAAATACGCTTCTACAACGGCTACAACACAGTTTGCTCGAACTTTTACCTAAATGACAACTGACTTTCACACGACTATATAGAACACGTTTACAAATAATATGTATGACCAATAATATTATTTTTTTTTAAATAGCTTGAATAAATTCTAGTCACACTTATAAAAAATAATAATAGTATTTAACGCACACATTAAATACCAAAATACATATTAAGTAGTAATAACTAAAAATTAATTCACATACAATTTGCCATCACTTATAAAGCTAATGTAGTATAATTTCTATCTAATCTTGTTTTGAGGTGGGTCTAACCTTACATTGATTGACAATTTAATTACAATAATTCTGTTCATAACAACATATTTTGTTAGTACCCCGAAAATAATTATTTGTTTTGTATGATTAGGTAGGTACGTCAAATATTATGTTATAATAATAATATTGGAGTGAATCGCACACGTTGTTTTTAATCCCAGTATAGCAACGAGATTCAAATTTACAGGACGACTTCCTTATCCGTACGAAAAGATGCATAACGCGTGGGCAAAGTACCTTGTTGATATGAGTTTTCAATAATGTACATTAATGATTTTTTACACATAATAACATAATATATCTCGAACACGGTACATTTGATCGCAGTCGCGCCACAAGAGCGCTGCCGCGATCGAGCCGCACCTATGCGACATTTACGCTTAGTATGCGTATATATACGGTATACATAGATGTGTTTCGCGAATCATTCAAGGTCTTCGAACGAGTCGCGTCGACTATAACGTTATACAGAGTGAGCCATAATAAACGGATAGATTTAGATCCGATGGTGTTACTACTCGTTAAGAACGGGAAGGGGGTAAACATGTGAAATACCTGACATCAGAGCGTATCTGTGAAGGTATGGCCATCATTTTTATGGTCTATAAAAATTTGTTTCTATCAATTATTTGAGTTTTTTTTGGAGGGGGTTTTTTTAAAATGCATCCGTTTTTTGAGACACGCCCAGTAATATTTTCGGTGGGCTTTTCCGTCGCGATCGTCTATATCAAACAGGGGCGCGTCCGGAAATTCGGTCGAAAAAATTTTACAAAACGCACCGGGTGCATAATCGGGTCGCGTCGCAGGGTACAGCCGGGTAGAGGGACGCGCGCCCGCTATTGATCGGCGGGCGCGAGCAGCAGTCGGGTGGTCAGAAACTCGCGCACAGCACACCGCATCCAAGTGTGGCGGCGGCGGGAACGCTCAACCGGCAGACAAGTGCGTGGGTCCCGGCGACGGGGCATCGATGCACATTTCAGTTGGGCGCACGAAGCGAGCGCGGTCGGAGCGAAGGGGCGTGGGAGACGGGCCAAAGAGCCGTCCGGCCGGCGATCAATATTTTTGTCATATAACGGCGCGGCGGCAACGTGCAACGTTGTATACATGGCGCGCGCGGTGCGTCGGCATGCAACGTTGTACAACGAACGATGACAGCGGCGGCGACGGGATAGCGCACCCACGTGAGTGGATGGGTGGGTGGGTGTATGAGTGCGCTTTGAGAGGACGACAGAGACGGCGGAGGTGAAAAAATATATCGTGACAAAAAAAAAATTCTCAGATCGAGTGACCGATACATACGTCTTGCAGCAGTCGGCGATACGGAAACAATTAGTAACTGTGTGTGGGGAGGGGGTAGACGAGTGCGTTCGACGAGAATACGAAAACCTAAAAATTTCAAAAAAAAAAATTCGATATCGGTGAGTCGGCGGTGTGGAAGAGGACTGCAGTGGGGGGGGGCTCGCGCGAAGGAGTATTCGGGTGCGGGCGTGAGCGCTTTTCACAGTTGGCGTGGTCGGCGGGCGAGCGGGCAGGCGCGAGAGCTTTGGGCGCCAAGCACGCAACTCCGGGCGACCGCGGGGGGGCCGGCGGGAGGTACCCTAAACACGCCCGGCTGGGCGGCGGTTCGTCCGCCGAAAACGCGATAGCGCACGCTCGATCAAAGACGCGACGACACACGCCGGCGCCGCCCGGCCCAAGTGCCGAAAATAAAAACGCTCCAAGGACCGGTGTACACCCGAAAACAAATTCGCCGTTCGAGCGACGGAGACGTATTAAATTCCGAAAAAACGCGTCTGGTTTTCGGGATGCAAATCGATACGCGAAACAGAGGATTAGTCTTTAGAAAACGATTTTAACAAAACGCAATACAATATATTGTACTAATAATCATATAAATACATATTTTAATATTCGTGCAAAACGAAAAAAAAAATGTGGATCCGTATTAACTTAGTTTTTATAGCAAAAAATTTTAAAATTTGAAACGTTTTTATGTGTGGCGAATGGCTAATAATATATCCAAACACATCGGACCGTTGCGGCCGGGTCGGCAAAACGATACACACGTAATAATAATATCGTATTATTATCATATCGTTGAAGTCGATTTAAGTGTAACAGACAAACGTACGGATGCACGCACACACACGCAAACGCCATGGGAGAGGCTGATATTGTTATTATTATTGACCTTCGTCGCGTTCTCGTTTGGCATAATATGCACGCACACACAAGCACGCCGCCGTCGATGCTTACCCGTCTGCGGTGTTATTTTTGTTTACGATATCAAAATAAAATAGTATACGCACAATATTAAAATAATATGTAATCGTATAACAGTCATAACTATTATTACCATTTTTATGCAATCAAAACGATATATTCTTGTCGAAATCCAATTCGGTCGCCGACGGCCCAACGCACAATGCACAACTGACACAATGCAAACTATATAGATATCTGTCATTGTAATATGATATTATATAGTGTGTTTTATTATATTATTATATTATAGTAATGTCGCACACAACGCGACGCGCGCCGATATAGCCAATTACTTTCACCGAAATCGGTTCGATTACTGTTATACTATATTATTATGTAGGTAAAGCCTTGATGACGACAAGCCAGTCACACGCGACAAAGATGAAGACAACGAAAGAAGTTAAATTCGACATTTTTTTTTTCTATACGATAATTTTGTCAATTTAACCTACACCAGGGACATCCAAACACCGACCAAAAACGAGACTCGCGTCACCCAATTAGAGACATGTTTAAATAATAAAACTACCAGACTAAATAGAACAATAAAGTTGACCAATTAAAAGCATAGGTACTTAACGAGTCATGGCTGCGGGACACTAAACTCGAAAATTTAATATTTTAAGAGCCATAGAAAAACGTAATAAAAACTGTATGGCAAATAAAAAAAAAAAAATAACACATTAACAGACAAAATTTTATTGTTACGTAAAAACCCAATCAATTGATATTCGTGTCTAAAAAATCTCAAAATACAGTTATTAGTATTAACTATTATTTTCTTATTACAAAAACTTATAACAAACGGATGACCTCGACTGAATGGAAAGTAAATCTACATATTAAGGCCATTTAATATTTTAAGAGTAGACTTAAATCTAAAATTATAAACTTAAGTTAATTTTAACATTAAATAAAAATTATTTAAAGTGAAAGTTGAGTATATTAGTTAATACAATTTACACTAAAAATCCGTTACTATCAACATTTTATAAACCAATTTCAAACATTTCGATAAATAGCTCCATTAAAATATAAATTAAAAACAATTATCTCATAACATTTACATTGATACTTAATTGTATCAATGAATCACTAAAATATAAGGTAAGATAACATTGCATAATAATTGCACATAATATTACGACTAACGTTTAATTTACTAGAGAGTAAATATTTATTCATCTAAAAAATAATAATTTAATTAATAATCATTGAAGTGTACAAATAACCAAGATGATTATCTACAATCAAAAAACAAAATTATCATGTAAATGATTTAATTTCTTACTGATAATCATTGGGCATGTAAGCCATGTATATAGATTATAGATACTGAGTAGGTATTTTAATTTAACTAAATCGTTTTAAAAATGTCAAATGAAGGAATTTTTTCCAAAGATCAAAAGTTATCGGATCAATAATTGCTAGTTCTTATAATAATAATAATAATAATGATGATGTATAATAGTCAATAGACGGACGGCTGGGCAGGAAATGTCAAAAACAAAACAATCTTTACATACATCCTGTGCCGAGGATTACGACGTGTACTTAAATAAATTATTCTATAAATACATGCGACCTTGGGTAAATTTTTTATCAATTTGTTATAGAGTAGGTGGCGGCGGTACGATGTGGTATGTTTAGAAAAAAATACAACGAAATGGATGTGAACAGTAAGCACATGCGTGTTGTTATTATTATTACTATGCTATTGTTACTACGACCAAAATATTAATATTCTATTAGCCTAACCAGCCAGCCAGTCGGACTGAGTTGTCCAATGAAAGTAAAACTACACACCCACGGACTGATCCAAATAATATTTTGATTTACTTTTAAATGAGACCATTGTACTAACAAACAAAAACTTTGTGCTCATTTACGCTAGGCGAGGATAAGACTAGAGAAACATAGTTTATTATATAAATTATTATTATACAAATTATGATTGATACATGATTAGTGAAAGATTTGTTGACGAGACCCGATCTGTGAAGTGCTTTGCAGAAGTAATATATTATGCGCGTATTCGGTGGTTAGGAGGAAAAGAAACTGGTACACCGGAAACGGTTCATCAACGGAAACATCGACAACTACGATATACTATACAAACGGACGGCGGACAAACAATTTTGGTGCACTCCCCCGCACTCAATTATTAATAATAATATTAAAAAATATTTTGCTGAACTATACTGGCTACAAAAAGTACGTTACCTTTACGTGATAGGAGTTGAGCATGTGCCGAGGTAGCCGATTGAATGTGCTGAAGTCCAGGCGGCGGCAAAATATGCCATTGCCGTTCATGGATGACTGCCTGTGAGACAAAAAATAAGTTACAAAATTAATACGTATTGCCAATGATAGGGAAAGGGGGAATTGATAACCCACAAATAAACCAACAATAATAATCTTTAAATCTTCTATAGTAAAGCGAAAATGCAATACTATACATCACTTAACATAAATTTGTAGGATAAAAATACATTTTTCATCATTTGTTATATATAAATATATATTTTGTATTTTTTCTGTTGTTTAATATGTTGTCATTGTAACACATTGACAAAGCTGTCGCATTATCTGGGTCACAAAACAAAAAACCAATAATATTATTTCATGAATTATGATAACAGAATTATCATCACATTATTTTTTTTAAACAAGACGTTATAGCGCCTTTTTATTTTAATGAACACTTATGTACTATTATTATTTCACGATACGAGTTATAGGTGCCTACAATTTGTTTCTAAGCCATAAAATTTATTTCAAAACTCGTGTACGGAAACAAACAATTATAGGTTTTAATTTCAATTTTTGTGAATAAGTTATTCCTCTCTTCTACAGTTTTTTTACATAGTGACATTGCTACACTACGCCGATATAAGATATTGTAGTTAACAATAATAATAACGCGATAACACGACGAATAAATAGGACAAAAACGTATGCGCCACGCGATGACTTGCACACATCACACACACACACACAAACACACATGCGCGCGTGATTGTCGAGATTACGGGAATGGATAATATCGTGGAGAAATGGTGGACAGGGGGAAAAGGAAGAAGCCTTAACCTAACCCAACGGACGACGCGTTGTCAGGTGCGCGCGACCGCCGGACGTACGCGTTTACGTTTTCACGTCGTCTATCATAGGCAGGAGTAGGAGGAGGAAAACGAGGAATAGACGGCCGATGGTTGTAGTCTTATTATATTATTATCACACGCAACGCGCGGGAGACCGTGCCCGGAGGTTAATTTTTTTTATTTTTAATTACCATAACCGATATTGGTAAAACGTTATGTTCCATAATCGTATAATTTACCTCGCTCTCGACTATACCACGATCACACGACGACGAGAGTAAACCTGGTTTCGGTCTGGTCGTCGTCGTCGACTCGGCGTTTTATTATTAACGTCGTAAAAATAAAACTCGCACCACACACACCGAAGTAGACGACACAGCGATTTTTATCGTCCGCGGTAGTCCTGTTTCGAATCCTCTCGGAACGGTTGTGGGTCATTGGTGGTTGGTCTCTATCGCTCACACACGACCGACACACACACTAAGGCAGAATCTCGAGAAAAAAACGATCGTTACGCAATAAAAGTAAAATATATTATTACAAAATAATTTAATAATAATAATATAATAGCCACGGGCGACGACAGACCGAACTCCACCACTCCACGTATTTCGCACTCACGGAAAAAATTGCGCACCGAGTGTGTTTAGTCGGTAGTTTTGGTGTCGGACGAAAGAATTAAAACTAACGTAATATTTTGCGTGTTGACGACAATATATGGTGTGTTGTATTGAATGACCACCGACATGAGCTGCCCGGTTGCAGTTATTCGTTTGGCTTTGGTTGGTTTTTCAATCGGCCGACATATTTCGTAAGAATAATAATTTTTAATATGAATTATCGCCGAGAATAATATTATTTTATTCGCAGTGGTGAACGAGACCGTACGAACCGTAAACAGATTTATAATTAATACGTAATTAGTAAAAAAAAAAAAAATTTCTCGATTTATTTAAAACGCAAAATGTTTACACCGCACACGATTACTATCGTGCTGCGTTGATACTACTGCTACCTACTATACAATATACCTATTACTTCTTGTCGATATTTTTTGTAACGTGAAATCGTTTGTACACTTGTGAATGACATTAAACAGTTTTTATTTTCGATATTTAATGCGATTTTTAATTGCCAAACAACGCGATATAATAATATTGTACACCACGATGTTAGTAAAAAATGAAAATTCGTTTTCTATGCTGCGTTCCACACTGTAGATTAACGGGTGTGGTCAGCACATGCATTATTATCATAACATATACGTACATAGTATGAGTACGGTTAAAACATGGAATATTATATTATTATAGTCTGTCAGTCAAACGATTCTCTCGGTAATATTGATTTTGATGAGCGCGCCGTCGCCAACTGAAATATACGTACACACACCACCACACACTCGCACGATTATCGAGCTAGTTATATACGTACTTCGTGTCGATCGGAAGAGAGGTGAAGCCTTTTCGGAACATTTCTCACTCGAGATACATGTGACGTTCGATTGCTCAATCGAAACGTGTAATATTATGTTTATTTTTTTTCTTTGTATAGGTGTCGTAATTTTATGGATGTACACGTCTAGTTGATCTGTTAAGCGTTTCAAGGATGACGTACGAGTACACCACATCGACGTATCCCGAGAATGTTAAGATAATTCATTTACAAACGTCAAAATTCGAAATAAAAATATTTAAAGAGTAGCCCCTGCCACCAACCGTCGACGGATGAAAAAGATATAATGAAGGTTACCAGTGTTTCAGCCGTTGACGTGGTCGTCTTTTCATTTTGGTACAAGCGTAAAATAATACTGTAGTGTTATATCAAATGCAGTTATGCTGAAGCGGGTAGAATAGAAGAGGCCCAACAGTAGCAGCACACATGCATATTGTTAAACAAAAAAAGATGCCACCGCAACCACTGAGCGGCGGTCGTCGTCGCGGTCGTTTATCGACGACAGCCAAAAAGACTTGTGTGGGCTTCACACGGTAAAAAATATACGTTTAAAAATAAAAGGACCCTAAAATTTCATCCAATCCCAACACGAGACCCCGCCGCTGTTCCTAATAATAATGGTTCCAGAATAATGTATGTGTAACACAAAAACATAACCTAACCCAAGCAACCCAACCAGTGTGACGGCAGCACTGCAGCAGTGCAACGACGGTAATCTCTTCAGGCGCATTGGAGTATAATAACTGAAGTGTACCGACGAGGAACCGGATATGCACACAAACAGCTGGCACGGCCCTCACACGTTTGAAAAAAAGAAATGGAATCCAGCACTACGGTCGAAATACAACAACAAATCGTACAAAAACTGCGTTTCGAGGAACACACACAAAAAAAAGTTTTTAACTACTGCCACTAATCAGTTATCATTTTCCGACTCTCGTTTCTCTAGATCGCTGGGCCGAGGTGATAAGGCAGTAAACAATATAGCCAGTATTTTTCCTATATATGATGGGGTCGACCGGTCGACGAAACGAACGTAATATATTATACATGCGTACGACGACACGCCGGGTGAGTCACGTGGAAGGGTGAGTAGGTTCACAATGCATAAAAACAAAAATAATAACAACATAATATTATTATCATCCTAAAATGTTATATTTACATCAAGTTATCGTAGGTCAAAATTTAGATCACATGTGTAGCGGACATGCGATCGCTGTTTTCGACTGTTAAAAAGGGTAGTTTAGAACTATTGGGTAGTACACTAGTACGTTTACTACGTTATGGGTTTAATATAAAATGAGATTCAAAACAAAAATATTCATAACAAAACCTTTACTCTAACGTCGAGTTCACGGATGTTTGTAACTAAAAAAAAAGGTAAATTAAATACCAACCAAAAACCAAAGGTGGATTGAAGATGGGATCTCGATTGCGAAAACAACGTAGATATGTTAAAGTGGTAAAGAAAAAGGTCACGTTTTCAATGCGTAATATATATATATATCGACCAAGCGAAATTATTACATACGATTATAAAGTAAATCGCAAAACGGTGCGAATGCCGCTTAGAAAATTTTGATTACGCCGCACCACATAATTGCATTCCAAAGCGTTTATCCGTACTAAAATAAAGCTGAAATTCGAATAAAAAACTACTGATTAAACAAAGATTATCTCAACTAGATACGTGGGTAGAACCTATATTCATAATAATATAACTGATACCTAATGCTGTTTTTGCCGTTTTCACAACAGAAAATATAGTAAATATGTATACCATAACCGGAATTTCCCAATTTAACAAATCTACACGAGCCTGATTTTCAATCATTCAGTTGTAATTCGTTAAAAATACACTTGTAACATAAAATTATGGAACTTGGAATTATATAATATTATCATATAAATTGCAAAAGCAAAGTAAAGAATGATTTACCAGAAGGTTAACACTACACACACGAGTAATAAATTAGAGATACATTAATATCATTTATAGAATATTATCATATTGATGACCCTTGTTCTAATGTTTAATACAGATAATGATAAATGTACATAATGTGCGTCCTTACCAAGTTCTATAGGCCAACTGGTTAGATAAAAACAACTTCGTAAAACCGTCAATTCATCAAGTTTATGATATAAAAATATCCTTCATTTATTATGTGTATTTATAACAGTCACAACAAGTAGTACTATCGAGTCGACTGTATACCGACTACAAATTAATGGGTTGATTTGATTGAAGGAACTAAGGAAGGAGGAGTCAGTAGCGTAATATATTAATAACAGTACAGGCATTTTTTAACCAGGAACTTATTACGAGGTCTTTACATCGTCTGAACTTTCGGATTTCGACCTGATTCTGATGTGATCAACGAGCTAATCTCTCATCCAACACTGCAGAGCACATACATTAATTATTATTGTTATCGACAGACTGTGGACTCAGAATAATGATATAGGCGCCCAAAAGGTTGAAATTAGCATACGCGGGTCGGGGTCTCGTGACAATAACGTAGGCCGAGCGAAGGCGAGAAACTGAACCTTGAAAAAAAAAATCAAGCTCCGCGCGCGCGATGCGTTTCGTTTGTTCGAAACTAACTAGGTATAATCACGTCATGATATAGTATTAAAATAATAACCAGTGGCGAATGGCGTAATTTGTTCATTTGTGGGGAGAGATGATATATTCTTAACAATTTTTTTATACACACAAAACCTCTCAATACAATCATCGAGACATTATGAAAAATGTAAAATATAAAGTCAAATAATTTTATAATAATTTAATATTCGCGTACAATACTTATATTATATAGCTGTTATAATACACATTATACTGCGTTGCCGACGTGCGTTGTCGATCACCCACGATAAAATCATAATAATAAATAATATTCCACTGTTTGGCGGTTTATTTTTGTAACGGAATTTAATATATTACTGGTTTTTATACCGAGTGTAATATTATGTCAGTCGTGTACGACTACAACGGCGCGAGCATAGATATTGGGTTTTTTTTTTGGGTATTATTTCTAAACACTTGTACTTATAAATTATTATTATTATCATATTAGCGTTAAACGAGAAAACACGAAAAACGTAGTGATGTTTACCGCCCGCGTATTTGGAAGTCGTACACTACTACAACAACAGGGATACGGCACAGAAATCCCCACCGCCTCGCGATTACGCGCCGCCACTGATTAATAACGGACGGGCCACTACGCGATACGTTTGCCCGAGTCGACACAGCGCCACCACCACCGTAATTACAATAATACACGGGCAATAATAACAATATTATCCGTATCGGCTCGTTTAACACGCGTTTTAATTGGCCCGCGGATAACACTAACCTAAAAAATAATAATAAATAACGTGAAAAAAAAAATAAAGACCAACAGAATAAACAATAATAATTATTAATGCTTCAGCCGAGCCGTACACACACACACACACCACACACAACACACACACACACATACACGCACACACACAAGCGCACACAAAAGTCAAGGACAACCGGTTGGCGGACAATGCGGTCCGCCGCCGCCACGGCGATTCGAGGAAAAAAACGTACACACACCGGTGTATGATCGGTGTAATAATAATAATATAATATTATAACCGACGACCACTGCCGCCGCCGCACACATAATAATATTATTATTATTAAATCGAAGCGAGTCGTCTTCGCACACCCCTTCGGACCGGTACCGTAGTAGAGGTAAGGCGCAGTAGTATGACTATACAGCTGCTGAATGACCGTGTAAGACGGAGAGAGGTGTCATTGTCGGCTCTGCCCGTTTTCCGAGAATTCGACGAATATTCACACGACCGAAGGAACGCGATGTAAATAAAATATAAAGAAATAATAATAATAATAATAATAATATACTGCTGTTATTATTATTATAACTACCAATACCACGAGGTGTTTGTGACGACGATAGCTGCTGTTACGACGGTTGTGTGTGGGGGGGGAGAGTTCCACCATCTGTAAATTCCGAAAAATTCTTTCGGGTCCCGAGTTTTATTATGGCCAGGAATATAATAATATAATAATATAACATAATGCCCGCAACGTTTCCCGTTCGTTTATGGCGTTCGGCACGAGTTCAAAGACGATGTGGTCCGGGAAAAGGAGCCTCCTCCTTTTCCGCCGAAGCCGAGTGTGTGTGTTCACACACAACAACAACAATGCACACGAACGGTTCTAAAGACGCGCATTTCTTCCGATATTCGTTTATTTGTTGTCGATTTTACAGGCGCCGTTAACAGTTCAAATTTATATTATTTTATTATTATTCTTCTTATTATTATTGTCGTCTTCCTCGCACGCCGATTCGAAAAAACGGTCAGAAGCGAGAAGGAATCTCCTGTCGCGCAGGTAAAATCAGTGGCGCCAAGAACGCGCGATGCGACGTAAAACAGAACCTGTGCAATTCACGGCACGTCTGTGCGCGTCGACGGAAAAGCAGCATAAAAAAAAATAAAAAACCAGTCGTTCCTAAATTCGTTTAAAAAATCAGACCGAGTCGACGACAATCGAAACGCGAGACCGGACTGTATCGGCGGCATTCGGCGCGCAACGAACCGTTGTAATTATCGCGACGTTTACGACGATAGATCCTAATATGGAAATCGATATTGCACACGCGCGAACGATTATAGAATATATTTTATAATCGACTCGGGAGAGAACGATTTGAACGAAACGAGACCATTATTATTATATTTAACCAAAGTGGAAACAACACAATTCTGTTGCACTGCACCGGTGCGTTTTCGTGTTGTACGCATCAATAGTAGTAGTACTCTACACAGCTGGTTACTATGTGTGGTGCACACATATTATTACAGTGTACTATAACACTTGGGTGTCAGAACACGGGCAAAGCGCGGCGCACGGTAGCGTGACGGATATTTCAAGGTTGTCGTTGGAGGAGCGTACGGATTTTTTAATAAAATAAAAAATGTGTACAAACAAACGTTGGGTAATCTAATATATATTATTAATTTCATCTAGTGGTCAATTATCATAAAAAAAAAAACCACCGTTACTTTTTAATAATACAAAAACATTTATTGAGCCCGACGTGATGCACACACATACATACACTTGGCGCGATGGTAAAAACTGATAATTACAACACCGACCCAACCACCGCCGCCGTCGCTATCGTGTACGAGACCAAAACGGAATATATTACACCTAACAACCGCGTTGTTGATATTTAATAATAATTATGAAACATTCTATTACTCGAGCCCGGGAAGAGAGCACACACACACCGAGTCGTGAGGGCAGACCCCCATAATAATAATAAGTAATAAACTAATAACAATAATAAACACATATGCACCACACACACTGGTATTACATAAATTATTTACTATTGGTTGTCGAGAGAATGAAAAATAATACAATGATTAATATCCATATTTATGTGTTTCGTCGGAGGTTGGCATAAAATAGTCTACGAGATATTAGTAAAACGTAAAAAACAGTAAGCGCATGGCATATTTTTAAAACGCGTTGTGCGTCATCGTCGACATTTCTCTCCCCTCGTGATCACCCACAACCTCACTGAGGGTTGAAAAAATTTTGGGTTTTAATTAGATCGCAATATTTTACGCAAAACACCCCACGGACTTCATCACGATGCTCGACCATGATCTGCACAGGGATGGGGGGCAACGACGACAACTCGTCGACATGCACGTATACCCTCCGCCCACGCCGAAAGGGTTTGTATTCCAAGCGAATAACGAACCCGTAGTTAAAAAAAAGATGTATACATACATATTATGCACACGACGGGAATGCGAACATGCCGACCTGGCGACCCTCTCCTCACGGTTAGGTCGTAGATTTTTTGACCCTCATTTTTGAGCCAAAAAAAAAGTAAAAAGCACATCCAGTGTGCGACATACCGATATTAATATTATGCATGCGTACTACATATTGCCATTGCTTCCGAATACGATGTCAACACGACGTTCCGTAAGTGTTTACGAACACGCTTAATTAAATATTTTAAAAAGGTTTTGTTTTTTTATTATTTCCTCCCTGTTTTAATGACAATGCGATCCTGCCCACACATGCACCTCACAATTTTCTCGCCACTGGCGACTACTAACAAAAAAAAAAATCGGAGCACTGTTTACAAAACCGAAATTCAACGCCGCGCGCCGCCGGGTACCAAATAAAGGGAGGTACTACATAATGTACTATAAATGTTCACAGATCTACCACGTAAATGAATATGAACAATAAATGTTATTTAGTTTTGAAATAATACTAACACTAGTATCAGCAGGTATATTTTGGCGTGTTAAATATAAAATTATCCCACCTAAAGAAATGATTTACTATTTACATTTATATTGCATATTAGTAGTTATTAATAGTTATTAAGCTATCATCTATATAAATTCACATTATGTATAATAAAATATTTAAGTTGGTATTTGAAATTATCAAAATAGACATGGACACATAATATAATCATGTTATTGTATTCATCATCTGTAAGTGTAACACTACTAAGAAGACTTATTGTTGTGATATAATTAGATTTTGGGATACACAGACTTGTGTCACAAGTTTTGAGTGATCAAAAGAAGTCGAAAATACAACCGTCAAAAACTGGTATTTTTCTGACAATTTAAATATGGAAGCAAACATTCAGGGAAAACCACCTAGTCAACGCCACCGAGAAGTACAAAAATAAATGAAATCAATTATTCTAAGACATTAAAATTAAAACGATATTAATAATATAATCATCTCATAAGATTCTGGCGAATTACCGAAAAATAATAATCTATTGATAATTGATAAATGTTGTTTACGAGATAGTACTACAAAAACCCGTTATCGTGTAGAATAATAACTACGGTTGTTTACAGAAATGCGATAATATTATATTGTCATATTATAAACGAATATTTGTAAACATTTTATTTATCCGTCGTTTTTACACTTCTAAAAATTCAACGCAAGCAAAAAAAAAACCCCGGGATGCATGGAGATCGGTCGTAAATATATAGAGAACAATCGTAATCTAACAATTTAAACAGTGGGATTTTTTCAATATAATAAAAGAAAATATGCAGATTTTGTAACACAAAAACCAAAGCCAATGGTAAAAACTAAAAAAAAACATTGAAAATAATATTTAAAAAATACTACGAGTCTACGACGACTGCAATAAAAATATATTATAATCGTTTCCAGGAATCCATCTCGAAGTTTCGAAATAATTACTTCACTTACATTTGGTCACGCGTGCACAGCTCTACTTCTGCACGAATATAGCAAAATAGTAAGCAATGGTCTATATCAGAGATCAATATTTAATATTTTTGAAGGACTACTTTAAACAATGTACACGTTTATCCTAAGTAAATAAAGATAAACTGAAAAATAATGTAAATCGCATTACTGCCGCAATAAAAAATTAATTAAAAAATTAAATTACAGTCTGTGAAACATTACAAAAGTTCGTCCACAAAACGCCATTTGGTGACCCCGAGTCTTTAATATAATTGACATTATAGACGTGCAGGGCAGTATATTACATAAAAAAAATTAGAGCCAATACATCTCAAAAACGTAACACGAAGAAACATTTTATTATCCCGTCTAAACAACAACAAAACCCGATGAGCACCAACTGCCGTCATCAGTGGACGTCCTTCGACGAATTTTTCATCAACACGAACACATCACAAGCGCGCTCGCACACAAAAGAGACCCACGTGGTCTACCGAAATATACTATTTTCCCGCCAACGCAGAAAACCTTTTTAACGATCCCTTTGGAACGTCTCAATGTTAGAGTATTGTCAAAATTAATAACTTTAACTCGTGCGCGATAACGACTTGCCGGCGCAATAACGTATTTAAGGATGAGGGGGAAGGGGTGAGATATGAGAAATGGATTCCCCTTGAACTTTAATTTGTTTTAATATTTTGTATTGCAAAAAAATATTCGTCTATAAATGTGTATGTATTTTTATAGTACTGGAAAATAAAAAAAATAGTTTAAATGTTGATGACAAGTATCAAATAACAATTATTTTAATTAATGCTCAAATGCCCAATGTCTGTTCCGTTAAAATTAAACAAGGGAACATATTATTATTCTAAATTTATACACAATATAATATTACAAGCAATAGTGTTATTAGTAGGCACGTACTATAGCATTATAATAATAGTTAAAACCCAACTAGACGAGATTTAACATGGGTGTAATAATAAATTACACGAGTGACCTTATTGACTTGTCAAAATAATACAAAAATAATAATCCGTCAGGTGAAGTCATTTGTAAGTTAAGTTTAACTCATAGAAAGTATGATGGATTTTGTATAATCGATGCATCTTGAACGGTTATATTATTAAGCATTAAATGCTTTCAATATTATTTTGTAATAGCATTGAAGATTAAAACTATAACTAAACTAAGGTTATCATTAAATAAATATTGAGTATACCACTCAATCGTATTTGAAAGGTACCTATATTTTGATTTAGAAAAACATATATAACTCCCGTTTCAAGTTACAACGGACTATATTATATTATAGTGTTTATGATTTTATATACAAAGTTTTTACGATTTTAAAGCAACTTTTGTGATGTGGATGTCAAGTCGGTGAGCTCTGGATATTATATATATATACATACAAAATCCTCAATACGCCACCGATTCGGCGTGTTTTAGAATTTTTATCGACTTTAAGTCGGTTTAGCGCTATCACGATCAAAAGCACACGAATCGCGAGTTAAATTTTCCCAAAGAAAAATGAAACGTTCACTAGACTTTTTCTACGTATATATTTCGTTCGTTCAAGGGCATCAAAAAAAAAGGCCAGCGATTAATTTCTCCAGACGGTCTCGGGGGCGCGACACACGGCGTGCGGCGATGCGCGGAAACGGGGCGACGGGGTACCCAGACAGGAACTTTCGAAAGAGGGTCGAAATCCCAATTCCCCCAAACGGAGAGGAAAAAAAGCCACGTTTTTCGCCCTCTTCGTATCCCCAAAATATACGACAGACACGCTGGGAAAAGGGAAGGCGTCGGCGGCGGTGGCGGCGGTTACTCACGCACGCCGCCGACAGTATGACTAGGGCAACAATATTAAATTCGTGTGTTTACGGACGCGTCGCCGAGACTTGTACACAATGCTAGGCAGCCGCGGCGGCGGCGGTGTTTACACACGCGAGCCGCATACCAACTTAATCTCGATACCCTCACACGAAAAACGTTCACACGACGCAACTAGACGATAATATTATTAATTAAACAACAACGAAAAGTAAAAGGTGACGACGAAATAATAATACCGATAAAGTCTGGCTGAGATCTAAGTACGGCTTTTATCGTATTCGAATTACGCGCGGTATCTCCGGTAAGGGATGCGTAGAAAAATGTCCACACACGAACATTTTATTTTAACGTGTCCTTTTAATTCGAGTTTAATTAGAATAATGTGACATATTATGAACGAGTATTTAAAGGGTTGGGTACGTAAATACGTATTTTTCCCACGACACGCCGTCCTACCCTCAACACCAAGTGTCCTCGACCGCTGACCTGACCGGGAAACTTTTGGAGTATGAGATCGAGCTCGACTTTAGACACCACACTTCACCGGAGTCGCCCACCCCCCCAGAGTATAAAACGAGAATAAATTTCTATTTACCTCTCGAAAACGTCTTTCAGACAGGCCGCCCCGCGCCTCTTGGACGACGACGACCCGGAACCGGAACCGGCGCCGGTGCTGTTGCTGGAACCGAACGATCCCGAGTGGGCGGGCGACACGCTGCTGGCGGAATTGGTGACGGGCGAACTGGAACCGTTCGAGGAACCGGACAGGCTGCCGGCCCGGAGCCGGAGCTCGGCGTAGTCGGCGGCCATCATCATCGCGGACGCCGCGGCCGCGGGTTGTCTGGCCGCGGCGGGCTGGCGGCGCTTCTTCTTCTTGCCGCCGACGGTCGGCGGTGCGGCCGACGTCCTGGCAAAGCCGTCCAACACGTCGTCGGCGGCGCCTCCGCTGCCTCCGGACGACCGTCTGCGGACGCCGGCCGGGGCGGCCAGGGACGTCTGCTGCGGCCACTCGGAGTCCTTCTTCAGGTAACCGCGGCCGCAACGGCAGCCGCACGCCTTGAACGCCATTTCGTAGCCCTTCTTGTTGAGGTTCACCACGTTGTTGTTGTTGACGTTGACCGTCCACAGGTCCTTGATGCGCCGGCCGTTGGGCTGAGGCGTCGCGTTACCGTTGGCGTACGTGGCCGCGGCGTTCTTCATGTACACCAACACCAGCCTTTCCCAGGCGTCGAAACACTCGCGGTGCATGTACCGGCCGGCCGGACATCCGCCGTCGCTGCACACCACGCGGGCGTACAGTTCGGCGGCGCGCG
This sequence comes from Aphis gossypii, assembly GCF_020184175.1. Classification (NCBI taxonomy): domain Eukaryota; kingdom Metazoa; phylum Arthropoda; class Insecta; order Hemiptera; family Aphididae; genus Aphis; species Aphis gossypii. The sequence continues at coordinate 14,288,827 of NC_065531.1, read as the reverse complement.
GATCTTCCGGCCTGATCGGGGCGGACCGCATGAAGCAGTCGCCGGTGGGCACGCAACACTCTTCGTAGTGCTGTTGCTGGACGAGCTGTTGATAGGGTTGCTGCTGCTGCTGGTGCTGCTGGTGGAACAACTGTTCCATGGCCGTCGTGGTGGACGGGCCGAACAAGTCGGCGAAATGTCCCATACCGTTGAAACCCATTGCGTTCCGGCGAGGAGCCATTCAACGACGAGCGACGCTTGTCGAAGAGGGACACGACGACGACGACGACGATCGCATGCCGCGAGACGGCGGACGTCGGTGTCGTCTGGTCCGTAGATCGCGACGTTCGACTGTGTGTGTGTGTTTTTTTTTTTTTATTTCGATTTATATAATATAGTCTTTAGTAAATTAATTATCTACTCCTCGGCCGGGTGAACCGCAGTAGTACTCGACGAACCGGCACTGGCGGCGTCGAAGGACAGACCGATGACAACGTATTGTACGATTTACCGTTTTTGTTTTTTCGAATATTATTATGACGTCGTCGATACGGGTAATATCACGCCGCTCTCCGCCGATACGAAACCCGCGAAATCGTCTCGAAACGACCAAAACAACGATTATAATGATCTCAAAAAAAAAAAAAAAAAAACCAAAAATCGTGGCGTAAACGAAAAATAATAAATTATTGTTATATTAATAACGATTTGTACTTCGTCACAGGTGTGCGAGGAGTGCGTGTGTGTTTTTATTTTTTTTTGAGTCTGTGTGTATAATATTTGTGTGTGTATTTTGTTTGTGTTTTGTGTGTCGCGGCGCGTGCGGTACGGACGACGTACGGCCACTTTCTGTTTCGTTGACCGACTGCGCGGAGATACCCGAACGCGAAACACCCGCGCGACGACAGCGGCGGCGGCGGCGACGGCGATGACGATACACGTACGCGGGCTCGGCGCGCGCGCGCTCTCTCACAGATCTCGGATTGTGCCCGCCCGGTTTGGCGTGTTTGTGTGCGTGCGCTCGCCACCCAAAACCGTGTGCACAGGCGTGTGTGTGTGTGTGTGTGTGTGTGTGTGACGGTCACAGTCAAGGGCAGCGGTGGTGCGGCGGCGGCGACGGCGTCTGTGGCGCCCACTGGTGCGGAGATACGAAATCACTCCCCTCCGCCGCCGGCCCGGGGTTGTAACGCGGCGTGCGCGTCACGTGACCGGCGAGTGTGTGTTTTTTCGGGGGGCGGCGGCGATGGTGCGCAGTGAATTCGGCGACGCCGTCGGGGGGGTCGCGAGGGCGGCGTCCCCGTTAAAATTTTCGGCAATTTTTCGGACACCGAGTCGGTCCCACCCACCCATTCGCGTCGCCGACGTCACGAGCGGCGTGTAGCGGTACCGGCGTCGTCGTCGTCGGCGGCGGCGGCGCGGTAAACGTTTGTCCCGCTCGTTTTGTTAGTTATTTGTGTTAATATTACAATATTATTAGTTCAATTATTATTTGTCACTATTATTATTATTAGGATGGCAGTACACAATAGTAGAGTACCGTTAAAAAAAAGAAATAACTTCCGTTAGATTTAATAAATTCATACTTACTGGATAGGAAATTTATAATATAATATTTATTAAGAAATGTTCACCGGTGATCTTCAAACGGTTTGTTATAAAGTAATATTTTATGTTTATAGTAACTACCCACACACTACATAGATATATAGTAAAACAAAATAAAACAAAGCCCTCGATTTAATACTAAAATGTTTCTTTTAAATTAAACCATTTGTTTTACAAAAAGTATATTTTCTAAAGATATTGGTCTTAAAAATTGTTTAAAACTTTTATGAGATTTTGTTGTCTTATTGAAACTAGTAAAATTGTAAATCATTACTTTATAATATAATATCTGAAAATGAAATACAACATTTATTAGTCAGTATAATGCTTAGCTTAGACTTCTGGAAAATTCGACAATCTAAAATTAGAAAAAAAAATGCTGAATGTATAAATTACAATAAAAAATTACATCAATGTGGATAGGTTAATTTAGGCCGAGGCTATCCACGGCGTTTTCCGCCGCGCTTGGAACTCTGCGTATTCTGCGTCGATTTCCCGCGGCGTTTTCCGTCGAATTGAAAATGCGTTAGCTTATATCGGAGTTGCTATACACGATGAACGTAATACGCAGCGTTTGAATCCGCGGTGGAAAACGCCGGTCGGCTTGCGTTTTGGCGGGCAAACGCCGAAGTAATAAAATGCGGCGTATTACGTCCGTCGTGTATAGCTGCTCCGATATAAATCAACGCATTTTCAATTCGACGGAAAACGACGAGGCTAATAGTCGTATTTACCGTCTTCGTTTATAATTTTGCTATCGAATTCTAACGATCTGCCGACTACTCGCCGACAGTTAATATCTCCCAGTCGTTATTTTTTTTTTTTGTTTTGATTCACGTGTTCCGCGTAGTAAATAAATTTCGCGGGGTCGTGCACGCCCAACGATCGAATTTCTCGAATATTCTATTAGCCAATATTATGGTAATACAATTATCAATATAACACGTTAAACAAACCCGCGTCACCCAATTATTTATAATAAAGTGAATTTAAAGAAAAAAATTTAGTTTTAAATTTCATCGTCTATATTAAATTGTATTATGATTACATAAGCAGAAACGCCGTTCTTTTTTTGTTCAAACAATTTTAATAATATAATAATAATAATAATAATAAAAACACTGATTAACCGATTCATGTGTTGTATACAAAACTGTAACAAGAGATTATTTACGTTTATTTAGCTCTGAGAAAACAAATTATATAATAAAATATATAAAAAAAGATTAACTTTTGATAAACATTTCAGAACTATAATAATTTTCAGTTATAATAATATCTTTGAAAATAACACCAAATACGTACTGTGCACTCCGTACAACGAGCTCCTTACATTATAATGTTTATATATGAATCAGAATAAAATAGAATAAAATAGAATCGCATTCTAAACACGACGTATACCATCGAGTGCCCTGAGAAGAAAAAAAATACAAGTTATTGAGTTATATTTATAGATTTGTTCACATATTATTATATGACTTCGATAATTATTGAGAACGGGAAATCCAATTTTAATTTGTATACAAATTGTCTATATAGAAGGTTCTATAACACTAATTGATGAATCAATACAATACGTACGAAAACTCTTAAGTAATCATAATATAAAATATAAATATCTATCTAATTAATATTAAACTGGTATGAAAGAAATTTAACATGTTTAATAAGTGAATGAAAACAAAATTGTATAATAGTAATTCATACATTACCTAATAAAAAAAAAAATATTAAATTGAATAATTTATAATAATAAAATGATCAATAACATTGATAGATTATTCATATTATTTGAACTGCTGATGACAGCAGTATAATAATATTTATAAATACAAAATAAAATATTTATGTATAATAATAATATATAATATTATGTAATGTGTATAACACTTCATAATGTACATGTTCATTGTGTATATTATAATTCGTGTTGTGGGTTTGGGTTTTTTTCACATCGTTTTGTGATATTTACTTAAAATAAATCATACTTGGATGTTATTAAAATCATTTTTAGTTTATACACAACAATTTAATATTATAGAAACAGTTGATTTATAATAATACAAGTACTATCGCCGATCTAACATTCCAACTACAGTTGAATTGAGTTTTTAGTGAATTCATTTTTTGTTTATAATGAACATAGCATAAAATAAAAAACTATAAAATATCGGCAATTTAATATTATATCTATGTATAAAATCTTAATATGAATATTTCATAATATTTCCCAGTTGTTAATTTCAAAATATGACAGAAAACATAATTTAATCTTAACTCTCAGAACGGATTCTGTTAGAAGATTAAATTGAGTAATGAATACTTGATAATATATCAGGAAAAATAAAAAATAAAAATAGGCATTTTTAACGAAAATCCAATTTTTGACAAAATCATTTTTTTCTTATTATAATCTATAAATTAATTAATTTGAGATTAGTAGTAGTTATGTTAAAAATATATATTCGCAGAGCCTTGAAACTTTTTGCTATTACGTATATTATAATTATTTACTATACAAAATTCAATGCTCGAAATATTGTTGATTAATTTTAAGATAAATTATCAATTGAACCTATTCACTTCATGCAATTTTACAGTTCGTCGACTTACAACTTTAAGTTAATGGCAGGCGACAGCTATAGTAATATTTTATGAAATGTATTATTATAAAATGAATTTGAATGCGATTTGATTTTGTAAAATTAATAATAATATGTTATATTGTAGAAGACAAATAAATTACTAATAAAGAACAATATAAAAATTTAATACTTTATTCTTAAAAAACATAAACAGCACACTGACAATGACTATAACTTCCGCGGGTTTTTTAACTGTAGTATTTTAGACTATGTATCAACAAAAATCGTTTTTTTTTTGTAACATCATATTAATAATTATGAAAACACGAAAAATCTTATCGGAATTTCCAATATGGCAATACTATATCACACTATCATAGTATTGTTATTAAAAATAATTAATTTAATGTTCCAATTGAACAATGATTAATTAATGTTTATAATCAGTAATGACTAATGACTGATGTAGTTCTTTTATCTTTAATAATACAATAAAACATTTACTTATTCGATTTCCTATTTTATTACAATGACAACGAATTGCCAATCAGTAGTGAAATGGTGTCTGAAACTCTTGGGATGCAAATAAATTATGAAAATTGACAATCTGAAAATGTATTATATAGACACCATGCACACTATGAAAACGAACATCCATACTGGAGTAATTATCAAACTATTTAGTAACGTTTTAATATTGAAATATCTCGTACAATGCATCGATGAGTGTACCAAACGAGGAATCTACATGTTAAAACTGTGACTGTAATCGTTTTAAATATGTAATGATAATAAAAACTAATAATTATTGTAGTATCATGTAATAAATGAATTTCGTTTTAAAATTTTAAATACACAAATTTAAATTTGTTTTAAAACCTTCTCATTTTGTCATTTTAGTATTGATCGGCTGCCAAGTACACAATGACAACATTTGGACGAATTTTGGATATTATATCAGCACATACAGTTTTTCTCCTGTATGGTTATCATTTTGTTGGAAACCAATCATCAACATTTTATAATAGTCGGATAGTCCTGCTTATATTTCTGTTAGCGAACTAAAAAAAAAAAAATAATGATGTTCAGCAATGTTCAAGATACAATCGGTCTTGTAATCGTGATAGTGTTTTACCGTCCACTATCACTATAGTATTGAATGTCTCGATCGAATACATTTAAATAATACTGCCAATTTTGTTATACACTCTACGACTCCACTGAATGTAATGTAATGTAAGAGACAAATTTCGTTTGATATTACAGATATAAAATCATTTTCATCTGAGTGTTTTTTTTTCTAATACTAAGCCTATTCGTTTTGTAATTAACTAAAACGAAAATGGTTAAAGACGATTCTTGAAGTCCTGGTTCAAGTTCATAGTGAAAAATGTTATGATAACGAGTTTATGAAAAATTTAATGGATATGAATCATAAAATGTGTGTTTAGTAAGTGTAAGTATTAGGCCCATCACAATATATTCTTTTCGTCTTTACGTCACATAATTGCCCCGTTGAATCCGTATTTATCAACATTCCATATTATTGCACTAGTGCAATAAGTCACTAGTCCATTAGTGTTTACTGTTTACTATTTGATTACAAATTATACATTTACACATTAATATACACTTTGACCACAAAATAAAATAACCAATCGGATCAAAATATGTTCAACTACGCTGTAACTAGAAATAATCTACATATACATAGGTATAAGAAATAATAATGATAATACTCGCATAATAATACTCGTAATCTACAGTTTGAATATTAATTTACGGATAATGTACCTATTATGTTTATTTCACGATAAGTAGTAACTAAAGTTTAAAATGACGTATAGAATTGAATTTGTGCATATAGTTTGTGACTTTGTGTAATTAGTTTTGACATTTTGTTTGAAAATACGATAAACTATGACAATTTATGTGAAACAATATTTATAATAATAATTGACAGAATGGTTATTGGAATACTAAAACAATGATAAAAATAACCCCATTAAAAATCCAAAGCCAACCCCACTGTCCAAAAAAAAATCTAAAACTTACAATTAAGCAAATGTTCTGCAGATCGTAAAATATATACGTCTGATATAATTTGATGTAACTATGTTGTTAGCTTACCACTACTCGATGCATTTTTAAGAATCAATTATTATTGCTATTATTATCAATGGCTGAGAAGAGGGTTTAAACTATTGGAATCGTTCCAATCGTCATACTTAAACTAGCCGAGATTGCCGGCAGGATTCCAATTATTATTCAGTTCCACGCTATTTATTAAGGATGCAGTTATGTAATCATACGGTAATAACCATTAACCACAAACAGATTTCGTACAAGGAAATAATAACGCATAAGAAATGAAAACGTTCGTTTTAATTATCGCTCTAACTGGATGTAAATCGAATAATATTCGACTGCGACCACTTGACCACTTAGAAAAGTATTAATATTATTATCACTACAGTTGTATGCCTTGAAAAAGCATAAAAAAAATAATCTTATACATTTTATAGTGTTATTAATTTCCAAATAATTTATAACTACAGTATCAGTTATTCAACATAGTATGTAAACAAATATTATGCTCAATCTATAAGACATCGAAATTGTATTATATGATTGACATTGCGAGAATTTATCACGAATTTTTACTTGTTTTATATTATACACAAAATTACGTAAATGTAACAGTAAAATGATGTAAATTTAACATAATATAATATTATTATATTTTTCAATATATCTATTTGATAAAATTAAAGTAACTCAAAATAAGGTGATAAAGGAATGCAATGTACAGAGTATCTAGAAAATTACGTATGATGTTTATATTGAATTCCAATATGATATTCGTACGGTGTTTTGTTTCTTCAATAACTATAATATTATGTAAGAACTGAAAAAGTATGATGAAATATGAGAATTTCTTTTTACTAGCATGCTTGGAAAAAAAATCAAAAATCTCTAATAGAATTTTCAATGCTCAATAATAGGATTTTGTACACGTGTTGCCTTATTTGCAAGACGGATGACTTTTCAAAGAGCGTGTTCAAAATGTTGCCTAAACGTTGCTCCTTAAACAATATATGCTCGGCGTTCGTAAATATAATTGGACGGCATTTCATTTCCCTCGTGATTTTTTCGTTTAAATTGTTTTCCGGAACAGATAAGTCGGCTGTCTAAAACCCGGCAAGACAACGACACTGTATTAAAACGTTTTAGATTAATCTGGCAGTTGACAAATTGTTTTTCAATTCTAAGTCGTACGCTATTAAAACAGCAAATATTACTTTGTTTTTTTATCATCTAATAATAATTGTATTTGTGAGGAAGAAAAATATTTTTCTCCGGAAGTATTTGCGATGAGATTGAACGATAATAACTAATAAGTGATTGGAACAAGGGACAATGGTCGGAAATTTATAAAATATATACTAATAATAACATTACCTATACTGTTTTCTCAACATATATGTACATCAAGTCTGGGTCCGGTATATTTTTATATTATTATGTCATGAAATGATGTAATAACATAAAATATAAAATATTTATTTACTATTGGTATTTGTAATTTAAACTAAGTCAAAATATGTCAATGCTTCATCGATAATTTTAAATCGTAGCAGATGATTAAGCAAATCCGTTTAATGCATAGTTGCCTAATGTGAAAAAATATTCCACTAATCTTTGAGTATTGTAAGTATAAAGTCACTGTTCAATACATATTATACGTACACTGAAAGCAGAATATAATATAATGAAACGACGCCTCAAGACCTACAGCCTTCCAGAATGTTTATTCACTAACGGACCTCACGCAGACGCTATAATGTGAATGTGATCTATAATTTATTCATAAATATGCCGATTCTATTTAACTATATGTATAGACAAATAAAATGTATGTAACCTTAACCAAACTTCTAAATGAGGATTACCACCGTAGGGTTATTTAGTATAACAATTAAGAAAGAGGCGAAAGTAGGTATAATAATCGGTTTACAATATAGTATAGGCGTCGAGTGTACCTATCTCGTCATTGAGTAAGTCACTGTAATAATATAATGTATGTTAAATTATAAATCATCAATAATTGATCCTTGGAACCAAAAAACGGTTCTGAGCGAAGAAAGCCTGTATTACTAAACATATTTTATGATGTACATAATATAATGTATTGCAGCTAATTAAGTAATAATTTATTTTAATATTAATAATATTAGTATAATAGTGTAATACGGTAAGCTGAATTTATTAATGTTTGCCATTTGTGTTTGAAAATTGTACGATGAGTATAAAATCTAAAAATATTAATAGGTTGTCAATGTTTCAAATCACCTCAAAAAATATTTTTAAATTAGAACAAAATATTAAAAATTTTTATTCTTGGATCTAAGTTCTTCCTAATTTGTACTTTAAATAGCTATAAACAAATATCGTGTTTATACACTTTTACAATTTTTTAATTTCAGTATAGGTAAATTATTAAACGTATGAGAAGCATTGCCCTATATTGTGTGTAAACATTTGCTATTCAATTAAGTATTTTATAAATTTTTAATTACAAAATAATTTTCAAATTTCAACAAACTTTGAATTTTAAATTCTTACAAAATCAATTTTGATAAGTTATTTTTGATATTTATAAATTACTTTAATATAATATAATATTAAATTTCTAGCTTTTGATTGAGTGAAAAATGTTTATCAATATGTATAGTAAATAAAATCAAATATTTCTAATGTATGAAATAGCTTAAAAATTGTCAAACTATTTTGAACATTATGCCATTCATAAAAAAATTCCAATTTAAGTGTTTGATGAAAATTTCAAGTATTTACGGTTATTCGTTTATGCATTTTTGTTTTTCCAGTTATTCAGAAAAATTCTGGTAATTTTTACTTTTAACCCTCCAAAGTATCAAGTTGATACAAGATTCACTTTCTTTCAAAAAAAGATGATGTAGTTGAAAATAAAATCATTTTTCTACTATAAAAAGTGTCTTAAAAATATAAAAAAATAATCACATACTTTATAGTAAAATTAATATAATATATTTTTCATATTTCGTTCTGATCTGAATATAAAAGAATAATACAATTATCAAATAGATCTAATAATCTAAAAGAAGCAAACAAGGTCTTACATGATAGAAATTAGAAAATAAAATAACTAATAAAACAATTTCATGTAAATTTGTATTAATTAATATTAATTTGATCTCATCATAAATACCATTCAAAAAACAATAGCAGCTAGGTCTTTCTTCCGACATAGTGACATGCACACGTTTAAATTTTAAAAAAGTTTGTTTAATTTATGTTCTTACAAATCAAACCATTGAGCAAGTACCAAATTATTACTTATTAGTTATAACTTATAATATTTTAAGTATTTTTTGATAAACCGAACTCGGCCTGAGATTTGTTTTTCCACTGCAATTATTGCTTTGAAAAGAATGTTCCGCCCTAAAACTATTGTATAGGTGTTGGTTTCACTGCCATTTTATGTCATGATTTTTTTCTAGTAGGTATAATATTTTTCATTATAAATGTCTCAGAGTGAAAAAAAACACGCGATAGGCACAATCGGATACAATACGAACCCCGCACACAAATCGGTTTGTCCTTTGGTCAACGACGATAGTATCGTTTCTTTTGTAAACTAGTTATGGTAATCGGCTCATCAACCTACATTCAGGCGTTATAAGAACAAACTAAACGCACGAGGTCATTTTCACATGTATTATTATTTATTATTATGTATTACAAGTATACTATTAAAGCCAACGAATCGTTATTATCGCCATTGTAATGAAATCTCTCATCGAAAGTATACGAAAAACCGTTCGATTATCCCGATATAATTTATATTAATGTTGATTATTACAATATTGACATAAATATTATAATCAATAAATTTGGCTAAGTTTAGGTTTAGGTGAAAATAAATTTATTATGATTAGAGTAACTTATCCCGAGTAAGGAATTCAAAAAAATTATAACACTACTAATTACTAACATTTTCTAATATTTTTTATTTTAGTACCTACCTAGTTGTTTTTATGCAAAATGTTAAATGTTGAGGAAAAAATATTGGGTACCTAAGTTATTCCAAACATTTCAAATGGAGGCAAGCGATCGAGACTCAAAAGTGTACACTTATATTTCACTTATTATACAGATAAGGTTTATATTAGATTTACAATTGTGTGCTTTATTCGTTCCTCTCTATATAAACTGCACGTTTTCACGTTATTCATAAATAGGTAGGTATTCCAATTCTTCGGTTTCGAATAATATTATATTTTATTCATGGAGTCAAAAGATCGGAAATCTCATATAAATATTGTACTCTCTATACATGTTGAAATTGAAAGATTCCTTTTACTTTTTACAGAAATCGTGAAAAAGGAACAGGGAAAAAATAATAAAAATCTTCTACGTGTCTATTGTAAATACATATTTTAATCCAAAATATTTTATCATTAAGAAACTTTTCATTTTTGATTCGAAATTTTATAAAACAACTTTCTAAAAACAATATAAATATTTGTGAACAATACGTCTTGTAACCGAAGAAACTTGGTTAAATGTCATTAATTTATTTAAAAATTATTTTGTAGGTATTTAAAACATTAATTCAAATAAAAAACTTCAAAAATTAGTAAAATGCAACAATAATTAAGAGAATTTTATATTACCTGTAGTATGACATGTAATTGATAATTATGTAATAAAAATTAAAAAGGATTTAACTATTTTTTTTTTTTTTGCTTTTTAGTGATTACATGGTACACAAAATTTGGTATACGCAATGATCGTAATGGTGCAATATCAATGAAATAATAAATAATATTATGTTGAATATAATATTACTATAATTTGTATAGCTATTACTGTCGATTAGATGTACGTAATCAGTTAGCGTTCAATCCGTAAGACTATTATTACCTAATTATTAATATCATTATTTAAATTATTTATTATTATTTTCATAAGAGTGCTTTATTTTTTCATAATTATTATGCTAAAACCAGCTAACGAAATTTAAGTATTTAATGATATATCTATTGTATCTATATTACATAAATTTTAAGTGATTGGTAAGTTACAAAAATATTAATATAATTTAAGGATCATAATAATATACGAATAACATGTAATATTTTCAATAATAGATTTATATACCGTACACGATACGTTTTTTATTAAAATCATATAAATGTTTTCGTTTTTTTTTTATACACACATAATTGTATTTATTTCTCTACCCTTGACGGTGTTCAGAGAACATTTTTATTTGAAATACAATTTTTATTCACAATATAATATTTCCATAAATATTATTACTGAAAAACGCTATATTTGTATCAACTTAAAGTTTAAAACACGTGTACATGTGAAACGTTATTGTATTTAAAAATCATTTATGGAACTTCCTTGTTTTTATCAAATTTCCAAGAATATAGTTTTTTTATTAAATTGAAAATAAATTCAATTTCTTAGCCGATTTTTCTAATAAAAATACGAAATCGTGAAAAAAATCCAATAATTGAATCCATTAATTCAAGCAATCTGTTTATGTATACTCGGAAAGTCGGAAATATTATCAAACCTACATGACTTAATGTGGACTGAAGTCTGTAGACGTCATGACATGATAATTTGCATTTTATGCATAAAACATTGGTAAATTGTAAATGTTTATTAACGGCAAGTTAAAATAAGTAGGTCCCCGGGGACGATTTTTATTTCGTTAAAATTCGATTGGCCCACATGCAGTCTCAATTAAAAGGGTTAGTGATTAAAAAATGACCGAGGGTGGTTGGAAAATGAATGTACTTGTTCTGGACGGTGTATGGATGTTTTTGACTTACGTAAATGAGAGCGAATATAACTCATTGACCAAAATGTCTCCCAAAGCGATTTTTATTCACGACCCCTAAAAGAGTCGTTATAATCAAATGTACTTTTTTTTTTTGGAACATTTCTCACTTATGTTCCCAAGCTAGTTGATCCCAACGGAGTGACAAAATACCGTAAAAATATCCCTAAATGTACTTACCTATATTGTCAATAATTACTTAAATGCAATGTGTGTTTAAATCAGCATTGGTAATAATATGTTTATGTCAACATCATCATTCACTACACTACCCCCAACATATAGTGTCATTTTTCTATGGATAATACTCGTATAGCATATTTTCAGTGTACGATTGATTTTAATGACTTAATATATTTTATTTATAAAAAACATAATTATTAAATAATAAAAATAATAAAATTATTAATATTACGTTTGTTAGGTCGTGATATTAACTATCTAATACCTATACCTATACCTAATATCCATGTACCTAAATTATTTTTATACTGGTTAATAGATATTCGTATTTATATTTTTGAAAAATTCTTATGAATTATTTTCAGTGTGATGTATTATCATTTATCAGTTGGAAAATAAATAGCAATTAATGAAATTAACAACAATAATTGGTTGTAATGAGAGAGCACGGCTCGCGGCGCCTATGAACTTGAAAAGATATTTCAAGATGTGTGTTGGTTAAAATACAGGTTTTTCCCACCTAACTAGAATAAACGAAATATAGTCTAAAAATGACATTACAGTAGCACAGTATATTTTATGTAGGTATTTAATTTATTAAAATGACAACGTATACCCAAATTTTTTATTTTCGACTTTCGTTAACTAAAGCATAAAATTACACGTCATAGTTACTGCGTTCAAAATAATCAATTTTACTACATTACATTTTATTGACTTATTAACAATCTTGCCCTTAAATTTGATAATAGATCAATTTTCTATAATAATAAAAATTTACAATATTAAATCGAATATTTTAAACGTAAAATATAACAATAAATTAAGTAAACAATAACTAAACTGAAATTACGTAGACCTAACTAGAGTGTTGAGTAAAATATCATATTTATCCTAATTCCTAATACTCTATTGTAGTATTTTATTATTGGAATTGTTGTATTACGTCAGTTTATGCTATTGTGTGATTATAAATAAATAAAAAAATGATTAATTGAATATGTGTGAATAATCTACACACTAAACCATAATAATAATTGTCATTTCCAAGAAAAACAATACTTTAAATTTAAATCCTGTAAAAATATATTCTACCAGATATGTTGGTTGGTACTTGGTAGTACCTTGTTAATTATAAGAGTTTTTAAAAATGGTCAAATGAGCGCAAGTATGTAGGTAGGTAATAATACATGAATATATTTTATTTTGACTAATAGATTCCAGGATATGAACACAAGTATACCATCATTTTTTAAGTAGACAATTAAAAAAAAAAGAAGGAATTCAAGAATGATAATATAATAATAATGTTTAACAAACAATGCTGAAGGAAATTAAAAAAAAAAATGTAGAACTAGTCTTTCGGCTCTCGTTCTTGATGTTTTATTCAATAGGTACATCATAATGGTAATAGTCAAAAGAATACAACTATTAGTCTAGACCGGGAGTAAACGTTAGATATATAGGTAGGTATATCGACGACAACGTATTATTATGTAGGTACAATGACATTTTTTAGTACTGGTTCTGGTCCTCAATTATTTATTTCCTTATTTAAAACATTTTATGTAAAAAATACTTTTTATCTATTATAAAAAAATAAAGATAAACACTAGAATGTTTAGACAAAAAAAAAAAAAAAAATAACAATGATATTGACAATAATAATGTATTTTAAAGAAAACAGTAACATCTCTAAAAGAACAAAGTATAAAAAAAATTGTTTTTGCAATTACAATTACAGATTTGTCAGGACTATAAAAAAATACTTTTCTAACTGAATTCAAAATTAATTTCAATACTTTGCACTAAAGCCACTAATTATTTTATCCAAATTTCTTGGATCAAATATTAGTTTACTAAACAATCAATCGTCTGTGTTTGATCTTATAGTCTTGTACAGTTAACACTTCTCCTGTGTTGCTACGAATGCACTGAACACAACGTCTAGTACTTAGGTCATAGTCAGTCTGGCGCAGATGAGTCCCTGGAAATAATTTTTAAAATCAAATAGATTAAAATAAATTTTAGCTTTCTTTCCAACTTAAAAATTGAATTTTACAATAATAAGTAAAAATGTATAATTACATTTTTATTGGGCGAACCTTAGTTCTTACTTTTGAAGAACTCCGAGAACTTAATGTGCAACATTTTGATAAAATATTTTATTTTATACAAATGTGTTACTACTATTATTAAATAAACATATAATCATCTATTGACCTATATCATAATCATAATACTAAATATAAATTCAATGTAAATATTTTTTCAGGTAGTTATACAAACTTTAAATCAAAATGTATAATGACTTATAAAGTTAAGTGAAAATTAACATTAATTAGTAATGTTTAAACATTTATTTAATATTCTTCAATTTTTTTTTTTTGTTTTCTAGTTTATTGATTCTTCTATTTTTATTATATTACATACATATTATGACATAATTGTTTACCTAAATTTATAAGCTGAACTACTTATTTCAATACAAGCTAGGCTTACACGGAGTGTTGCATATTGTTTATGTGTTTTATTTTAACTTTGTATATCCATCTATTAATGAAAATAAATAAGTGTTATTATTTATTATTATGGAATTTTTAAATATTGTTATAAAATATGTTATAATATTAAATATTATTATGCTATTATTACTGTCGTGTATCCGAAGATTACTGAAACCGGTTCCCAGAATCGAAAGCTCTACAGGAGATGCACAACTAGCTGCTCATACCGATGACTGCCAAATGCAGATATGGAAAAATTACTTAGAAATCAGTTCTGCACTGTAACCGAATTTCCACTTTACAGCGACTTATCCACCCCGTGCGGTCAAAGAAATAATATTGTTTCTATAAATTCTGTATTATCCAGTTCCCGAAAACTAACAGTACGACGGATTGACGTTGTCGGCAGCGGGTGGCACAATACATTATAATATAGATATCCATTGCCTTTGATCTCCGACCATTGTGGACCGGATGTAATCCATCGCCGCGCGGAAAGACGACATGGGAAACGCACGCGGAAACTCTTTCGGACGGGGGTGGTTTGGAGAAGGGCACACAATGCGGATTTAAAAACCTATATTCAGCACAACCTCTTTGAAAAACGGACAGGGCAGGGGGTGGTAGGTACACGTTTATTTTAGTTATTATTTTTTTATTAGTTTTTTTGTTCGGTACTATTCTGTTCTTTTCTGGTTACTTATGCAACGACATTATTAGAATGGAATATTATTTCCGGTTCGTGCATTTTTCGCACACAAATACTGCGTTTTGCAGACGCCCCTGAGCCATATTATACCTGTCACGCAAACGATACCCTCGGCGGCCAGTTTGGTTTCTTACAATAACAACAATAATAATATGCGAATTTTTTTTCTGTTTAACCTACCACTGCAAGACCGCGGTGACGTCGTCATGAGAACGGTGCATTATTTATTATTTCCCATTGAAAATATTTTGAACGTATTTTAATGCACTCACAGGCACACACATACACAAAACAGTGACGCACGTGAATGCATCACAAAAACAAATGAGGAAACGTGCGTGTATTATAATATTTGGTTTTAATTCTTATAAAAAAACTGTTATCGTTTGAGACTTTAAGCGAAATAATTAATAGAGGTTTATGATAAGTATAACAACCAGAGGTTTTTCAGTCAAAAGTTTTACACAAAATCTACGCATGAAAAGTTGGAAACACAATAATACGACACTATAAAATCACGTATAACTAATTATTAATTATTATTTTCGACACTATTGTTTTGAAATGGTTACTATGTATATTATATATATATTATATTTTATCATTATACTCTCAATGTATGTTAGACCGTGTAAAAATGCGGAAGACCATCAACCAAAGACGTATATATTTTTTTATGACCAACATCCAACCGAAATATAATTTAATGTAAAAAAGTAAGAAGCCGTCAAAAGTAAATAAATTATATTATTATAATATAAAGTTATGTGACAGCCGACAGGATTTTATTTTTACGATAATTTCGTTCAACTCTGATTGTACGCTCTACATAATAAATATTAGTGTGACTAGTCAGTGTGCTCGGCCACCAGAGATATATTATGTATAATAATTCGTTTGAAAGAGCGACCAACGGAGGTGGGAAAAAAACAACAGATATGCAGGCAAACGAAACGCGTCCGATCGTGTTGTGTAGTGTTTCGGTAGGCGAGCGCCTCACGATATCAAAAATTGACCATAAATACGTAAATTTTCATTAAATTATTATCACGAATTTTCGATATTTTATTGAATTTGGTGTGATTTTATTTGTGGGTTCCTGAAATTCTAGTGGCCAAGTGCACGCGGACACTAATCCGTCGCTCGTCGTCGTATTATAGTGGTAGTACACTTGAACTACAAACAAAAAAAAAACTGATAGATATAAAACGGGTTTTCGTCTTTCCCACAAAAATGTATCTACCCCTACTCTCCCAGGTCACTGCTTACAACGGTTCATTCCCCTTTGCATTTTTATTACGCGCGTATAATATATAATAAAAATGAGAGGTTTTTTTTTCGTTGTTTTTTTACGGGTTTTTTTCCGTTTCCGTTCGCATTACCGCTGTTTGCCGGTGGCGGCTGAGGCCGTTTAGTCAGTCGTGAAAAATGCATATCTCCAAGCGGCGTGGCGGCGGCGGTGGCAGGCGATAAAGGCCTTTTACGACGCGATCCGCAGCGTTTACGACGGCCACCGCGAACGGCGTCAAACCGTTCTCGCTGTTTGAGGTTTCGCGAAAACGAAAAAATACCGTTGCCGTTTCGCCAGGTGCGGCAGTCGGCCACGACGTGACAGACAGTCGAAAATAGCTATCGTGGGTCGTTATTTTTAGGGAAACCCGTATTAAAGTTTCGTTTAATCATATATTTTTGCGAGACTAATTTCCAAAATCGTTTTCACCGCGGACCATAAATTATTGTGTAGGTACCTATCCGGTTTTTATGCGTCGATAAATCGAGCTTCACTGTGTTTAACAACACTAATATGAGGTCGTTTGTACGATTTTTATTTTTACAGTTTACACGGACTATATTATATAGCCTAAAATAAATTGGAATAGTTTTCGGTTATTGACTATCCGTTAGTCGATCAACGGAATAGTATTCTGCTTCGGTCTTTGACTATAATTTACATTATAAAACGATATAATATATATTATAATAGGTGTGCACATTTTTATATTTACTATTTTTATTGATATTTCTTGGAATTATAATAAATATTATATTACAATGTTGATTTGGTTTTAAAAATAGAACGACACTAGAGGCTATAAGTAGTATTTTTTATAATATCAATAATATCTACAGACTACCCGACTAAGAAATAAACACAAGTTTTTTTTTCTCATAATTTCCCTGACAAATATCATACAAACTTGGGTAGTTGGATAAATAAAATTATATTTCTTTAAATCAGATAAAAATATAGTAATTAAGTAAGAAGGTATGAGCTATAGATAAGTACTACAGTACAATCATAATTTCTATATTAAATATTACAATAATTATTTAATGATTATACAAAATAACTGTATGCACAATAGTAGTAAAGTTAATAAGTAATTTAAGTCATCATGGAAATGACCATGATAAATACAAGTTATTGCGCAATTGCCAAGTTATTTTTGCGTTTCTCCAGTGCGGTTGATAGAATAATTCGGTTATGCGTATAATACCAGTGACAGCCTATTAAAATGCTATGTATTTTGTGTGTATATTTTATGGCTACAATATAAAAATTATATTTCATATTTTCGTTAAGGAAAAATACGTCTGATATGGTCGGGGTACTTCATGTAGGACGTATACTCCTTCCTTTATTATTATTTTTATGTTAAAACCACATACGTAAGCACCGAAAAGTATATAGGTATAGTAAAAGTAGGTACCGAAAAAAACTGAAAAGACTTGTACATATAATATTACAATATATTATTCATATAGTTATATGAAATGGTTGTAAAGTTTTGTAATATTGTATAATAAACTTTAAATTTATAAATAAATAATAATTATAAATACACTATCACTGTTCCAAATTCCAAATAATAAACAATAAATATTATATTTATTTGATTTTAAAAATTTTCATAATCAAGTCTCAAAAAAGTTATCGAAATTATTAGTAAATATTAATTTCCTAAATTTAGAATTGAATCCCTGCAAAAAAAATATAAAAATCAAAACGTTATGATGCAAATAAATTTAAAAACAGACGTTTTTTGCACGTGTTAACTATACTTGTCACTGCTTGGGTGGGCCATAGTGGTGAGTATACATAAATATGTTTAAAATAAAATATATAAATACAGTTATAAATTATTTTGAGAGCAATTATTATAGTATTCTAAAAATGTTTCTAAATCCATGATTAATTTTGTGTTTTTTTATAATAATTATAATTTTTCAAACTGTTAATAAATGTAGGTATATTTTATTAAATTCGCGTTTCACTTTCAGTCACTAGACCTTTCACATTATTTTTATTTCACTTCATATACGGTCATAGGGAATATTGATAAAGAATTCAATGAATAATTAATGTAGTAATAATAATACTTTTAGATAGTCAAACATATACAAATAATACGTATTGATTCTCAAAGCACATAGAGTATAAGTCTCAAATACTAAATTATGTATAGTTGTATTGTATACCTATAAGGCTGTAACCATATAATCCCATAAACGTACTTTATTTTAACATTATTTTTATCAGATAAATCATTCCTTCGCTCTCAGTAAAAATTATTAAAAATTTAAGGTTTATTGTAAATTGGTTTATAGACTTATAGTATTACTTTTTTCGTTTATTCGAATTATTTAAATAATATAACTAAACTTCCACAAAATTATAATGTTTGAATCCAACATTAAAACTAGGTTATATAATATTATTATTAATAATATTTTCAAATTTATAACCTTTCATAAAGTTAAATTGTTAAATACAACACCACAACACTATTATTATTTTTATTATGATATTATACAAACAACCAAATACTGTAATGCTATTGTAAATATGGAACCATACTTAATTATAACCTATGAGTTAGATCTGTTGATTTTATTTTATATAATTTAATAAATTAAAATTATACTTAAATGCTCGTAATTTTAATAGCTTAGTTGTTGAAGTTGAATAATATTGATCGATAAAAAATAAAATACAAAAGTTAGATATAATTTATAATTTTGTCTACGAGTATAAGTGTAATTTGTAACCATCGTCAAGAATATTTTAACATTTTTAAGCCTTAACTCGATAAGTAAATTTTTTAAATTTAAAATAAACATAATGTATGTATATTAAACAGCTAAAAACTATAATGTAGATATAATTATTATATTATAATAATCATTAAGTAGATATAAGGAATATTAAATCTGTATACTCGGTTATGTTAGGTGATGCGAACATATAAAGCACGACAAAATTTTGTTGAAATCTTGAACATTATTCTTAATGTAATAAACTATAGTACTATACTATAATAACTTCTATAATATATAGGGGAATCTTCCACATATAGCTTTAGGTAAACCTAACCTAACACTGGTCAGTGGTCAGACGAAACCAGTAGTGACTACTAAGAATGGTAAGATGGATCAGTTAGGTGAGGTGGATCAATATTTTTCATAGATTTTTTATTGGCATAACAACAATAATATAAAAATTGCATATTAATAATTTATCGTTTGTAAGTAGGTATAATAAATAATAATTAATATATATGGTTAGAATATAATTGCAAATGTTTCTTATCGGCAGTACCTATTTGAATAACTAGATTTCGGACATTTTTTCTTGTTAACTTTTATCAACGTTGCTGTATCCATCACAATATAGTAATATTTTATTAATTTTACACTGTGTAACATAATTATATTTTACATTTCAATACCGCAATGATTACCTATTTATTAAGTACCTAATATAATTAACGAAAAATTATAAATTCAAAAATTTAAAAATGTTTATAAAAAAGATAAATTTCTTCAGTTCTTTAGGTCATAATATACTAGTATTATTATTATTTTTTAATTTTATTATAATATACTACCAACTACCAATTATTAATAATTATTATGGAAAACGGTGTATTGAGTTACGGTGCTGAAGAGACTACCGCACGTCTAATGTTGATTTAAAGGTAATACTGAAAATTGGTAATATTATTATTTTCTTCACTTCAAGGAATATTGAACATGATTATTTAATTATAAGTATCTCGTTTTTGAGTGGTTGTGTTTATTACGTAATATCATATAATTCTTAAAGTTTAAACATTAAAGTACAACTTACAGTTAAAAGTTGTTATTACGTGGGTATTTTTAAACCAACTAAAAAAGATGTTATTTCAAATTTTAATATTTTCTACGGCAATCTCACAACAAACTATTTATGTTTGTTTTTCGTTCGTTTACATTACTTAATACTTATCTTTATCAAAGTGCAATAAATGTTTATACAATAATATAATAATGTGCCAACTCACCGAGATCTGTTAGCTGAATTGGTTGGCCTGGAAGGGTATCAGTGAGGAAATAAATGAAAAATATTTTAAAAAGTAATAATATCTGTTAAATGTAATTTCATAGATGACGTGTCGGTTATATACATATTAAAATATGTACTTATAGTCGACGATAAGAATATTGTTTTGAAAATGTCATGGGCGGTGTTAATATAATAATTTCATAAGTCTCGAGTCCGTAATAAAAAACATTTTATCGGGGTTATTACTGCAGTCGGCTATTATGTAAACAGAAAAATATATAACTAAGATTTTAGCCCTTGTATTATTTAATTTCTTCGTTCGCGTACATATTTATTTTTCCATCAGCACTGGTCGCGTTAATGGCTGATAAGATGTCTTACAGTTTATTTTATTAAATTCCATCGGTGTAGGTGCCAGCGTTAAACTCAACATCCCCGTGTACCACGAAATGCGATACAAAACGGAATGAATGCAATATTTATTGTATTCGATCTGCAGACTTAAACACCGGAACGCAAAATATACAATTTGAAAAACAAAATCTCTAAACAAGATCTTTATTCAATCTAGTATCGTAAAGATACGTTTCTTGGGCTATTGGGGAGATACTATACTGCTGCAGATTAGTGTATCGCGTGCGTTAAAATTACTTACTCCTTTATATCTGTAAACAGCGTCTTACGTATACACTTAAGTAAATATAATATAATGTTATTTTTATAGAGGGTCTTATGTAAGGTTTGATCGAATAAAAGTATATAAAATATTAGTTTTAAATAGTTTTTTTTATTTTGCTGGTATGATGATTAATTAAAATCGACGTTAACCATATCGCTGTATTAAGAAATAAAATAATCTTTAGTATTACGTGACCAGTCACGGTTTTGTTTTTGAAAAATAATTAAATAAATTGAATAGGTAACTGAATATTAAAAGCATCGGGTTTCGTATTTTAATACATACGATACTTAAACGGCGGTCTGATTAAAATTAAATTATAGCTATATACTTTACATTATTATCTGATCGAGTATTTATGTATTTAAAGTAGGACTGGTGTTATTTCAAATGTAAGTTGATACCGCGGTGGTATCCTGCAGTATTTATTTACTACCGGGTATCAACAGTATTTTGGACAGATGAACAGACTTTCCAACCTAGAAAAATATTATATATTTTTAATATCGTGTGGGTTATTTTTCAAAAATAAAAATGAGCATATTATGGTAAAAAAATATTTTAGTTCTACAACCTGATCTTGATCAATGGTTTTTTTTAACCTTTTTGCAACCGTGAACCGCCATCTGATATAGTTTAAAAAGTAAGACCACGGTCCATTTATTGTCCGTACGTGTTTTAAACACTACAACGAAAAAAATACTAATTACTATTAATATAATACAGACCGGTATCATTTTTATCGAGAACAAATAATTGCATAAACGATAACCTAATTTAATTTCGGTAACTATTTTGACATAGTATTTTCAGCAACAATGGTAATAACCGAATCACGGAGTATCGATATTCTCAAGGCTGAGGTACCAAAAACACCAGCAACCATCATGTTATCAATCGGAAAAATCTTTATTGTGAGCGTTTGATTATATAACTCAATAACATTTAAAATTCTAAACATTAATTTACATTCGTTGACGCCACTATTTAAAAATATAGCTCAAATAAAGTTAAAGTTTAACATTCTTTGAGAAATGCTTGTTATATAAAAAATAGTTTTTCTTTATCTATATATATATATTAGCCTACATACACACACACACATATTTTTATACATAAAATATTATTTTATGAAAATATAACATTAATTCAAGTTTTTGTGTTTAAGTATTCGAATTAAAAATACATTCATAATTATAATATATTGTATAACTAAAGCGCGTTTAGTGTAATATTATATAGTCATAGTTTTACGAACTTTAAAGCAACGCGTATTGGTAAACGATTTTAATATTAAAAAATAAATATTAAAATCTCGAAACACTCCGTACTAGGTACAAAAAAAAAACTTTGTTAAAAGTTTAAAATTAAAAGAATTAAAGCCATATCTATGCGAAACAAACAGCGTAGCGTTTAAATCAAATTGTTTGAAACCGATTACCCTCGGGCCTCACCAACGTTTACGATAATTATTTATGAACGAAAAAACTTTAATTGCTGCGAATATATTTTTTATTACAATTTTTTGTTACATTTTACTTTTACGCCGTTATTCAAATTTTTAATCTTATTAATAATAATATAAAGTTTAAAACTTAAAAGTAAAACATTAATATTATGAAATGAAAAAAACAAGTTACATAACAGTTGCGTAGAAGATTTAACATATATATTGTCGATCTCATTCACATTTTTCAACTATTACTATTTAATACTCGATCGGTGTTAAAACATTAATAAAATGTCGTAAAATTTCACATCTATGGATAACAAGACTATAAAATTAGGTTAAAATAGCAACTATATTATTATGGGTTGTATCAAATAAAATATATAAATAATAATATGGTTCGAACACTATTTGTATTATTTAACATCTCCACGATACACATTCTACAAGTGTTATTATGGGGTTAAAACTATTATTTTTATACGTTTTAATTTTGTTTTGGCTGTATATCGAGTTTTTAGTTTTAAATTAGCAAATTATGTCATAATATTGTTATTTAAACCGTTTAAATACTATTGATCGACGTTTGATTGACTTAACAGTTCAAATATTAAATTCAATTACACAATCTTAAATATTTTAACATGCATCACCTTCTTACTAATGTAGTTTTTGTGTGTGACACACGGCTGAGAGGATTGTAATCGTACAGTGTACGCACATATTCGCTCCGCGAGTATTAAACGTCGGGCGCGACCTATTCTTTTTCTATAGATAAAATAATACGCAAAGTACGATTGTGGATTGTGTTATAATAGTAATATGTCATTGTAAGGTACATATATATATGTACACTAGTGCACTGTACATACCTTTGATGTCTATAGATAAGCGCGTATAACGTATCAAGAACAGAGTTTTTCCCGTCTGGTGGACTTCCGCCGAGGACGGGCGGCCTGTTGTGAAAATAAAAAATTCACGACCTCAAAACGATTTCAATTTTTCTACACCTAATGATATAACGTAAGAATATAATATAGTATTATCATCGTTGTATTGTATAATATATTATGTTATCGTCAGCGATTAGGGTCGCCGGACCACGAAAATACACGCCCGAACTCGATTTTCGGGCGAATCCTCTCCCACGCCGCCGTGCAGTCCTGTAAACGTCCATCGGACCGTGTCGCGAGTATATAATATAATAAATGGCCGACACGCGTACACACACACACACACACATTAACAATGCGGTGGAGGCAGGAAACTCGATACAGTTATGTGTGCGGACATTACGATTATTATGTACCTATATATTTGTGCGTGTGTGTGTAACATTAGGCTACACGTACGCGTGTACATATAATAATTTTAATATAATATATTAGGATATGGTTCTCCGGACGCGATATATAGGTAGTATATAATAATATGATGGCAATAATAACAATGAGCGCAATAAACCATCACCGCCGTCTAACGATTTTGCGCACTGGGCAAAACGTCGGGGCGGCTTGAGGTCGAGTAATATGTATAATAATATAATATATGTGTACCGGCCGATCCGTTTGACGTAAGGCACGCTTATTAATGTTTGAGAAATTTATGTTTTTGGAAATATTTATTTTACATAATTTTCAGTCGTTACGAAATAACATTTTTGAAGTATATAACTACATAGATATATATTTCTATTGTTTTTTTTTTTTTTTTAATAAATAAATAAATTAGATATTAATCATTAATTGATTCATTATTCGTTGAGTATTGATCACATTATATCACAGTGATATTATGAAGTTTATATAAGTAGGTAATAGACAGGATATGCAATACACGAACACGACTATATATTAATAATAGGTATATAGACATTTTTTATAAAGGTACTCCTATATAAAAACACCATTACTCTCACGTTAACTGTTAATTAGAAATCAGTAATTATAGGTATTTTTTAAATACTTACACATAAATCAGTTCTTAAAATTAATTTTTATAAAAATAAAAAAAGAACGCAAAAACAATAATTGTTTATTCGTATTTATTTATTTTTTTTGAATTTATTGTGCAAAGTCAAAATTACAATAAATTATAACCACGGACGCGGTGAGACAAGGTGACAACAAGTATATAATATATTACACACGTCATTCACCGCGATGGCCGATCGACACACACACATACACACACGCACTCGTACGTGGATGAAGTCTACGATACCTATTATATTTATTCGGCGCTCATTGTTGTGGCACCGGGTCGTCCTGGGAAACGGTATATGATTATGTGTGTAGCACGCCGAAAACTCATTTTACTATACTTAGGCAAGTATACGTTTCGACAATACGCTAGCGTTTTACCTGCCCCGAATAATAATAATAATAATAATAAAAAATACCCCCAATTACAGCGCCTCCGCACACGACGCACGCCGACAGACTAAAGTCGTCGCGCGGAAACGAATAATAATATTATGCTCGAGAGCTGGAATGTGCGTAATTCCGCTCGTCTCCTTACCTGGTATGCGGTATACGCGTTTATGTATACAAAACAATGTATTACATACTAGTTTCGATATAATAATTATACGCAATAATAATGTATTATTGTATATAATTGCGCAAAAATTGTATACGCGATATGAATGTTGCAATTATTATTAGGTATATTATATTATGCAAACCTAAACAACTGTATATCATTATTATCATGTTCTTAAATGTTAAATGCTACACGAAATAAAACGTCGACACAATCAAGACGCGCGTGCATTATGATAAAAATAATAACGCATAAATACCTTCTTTATATTCTATTTGACATCTGACCAAATCATCGTTGTTATTATTCTGTATGTAGGATTGAATAAACGACGATCGATATAAATGGTATTTAAAAATACAATAAAACATACATATTATAGGGCGTAGGTATATAAGTTAATTTATAATATATAGGCGGAATGTAGGATTAACAGTCGGAAAGATTATCGTCGGCAATATTTTTTTCATGACTGCTATGAAAAATTAAATTGCTTTCATTGAAAAATGCATTATTGTAAACGAAACAAATAATAATTATATAAAATATAATAATAATAATCGCTACATTCGTATTGAATTGGCGTTTTAATAGACATACATTTATACATAATACATAATGCATTAATGCTATAATATCTACGCTTATTTATTTCTGTACGTTATGTTTTATTTTTTTTATAGCGATAAAAAATAATTAAAACTAAACTATAGACAGTTATAGTTTATCTTAGTTACAAAATATGTAAATTAATTATTTTTTCATTCTGGAAATTATTAACGTTTTTAAAAAATTGTAATTATTATTATAATATTTTATCAGTTTTAATTTTATGAAAAAGAAAATGTGTTCATAATTTCATATTCCAAGCGAGTAATCAGTGTATAGTGTTAAAAAAATCACTCAGAATAAACTAGAAAAAGAAAACGAGGAAAACAATTCAATCGTTGTGGTTGTAATTTTATATATTCTTTTGAAATATAATTCATTAGTTAATTTAAAAGGTGCAAAAAACTATACGTAAAAACGTATACACAATACACATATACATGGAATATTTATTTTTTTTTTAAAAAAATAGAGGTTATATATTTTATTGAATCGTATACACTGCACACATAGGTACTGCGTAAAATGTCTCTCAGATTGCAGCTGCAGGAGGCAGAACACTGTAGATTAATGGTTTGAATGGAATTTTTAAAAGGATTCGCATCACTTAAAGATTCGCACACTTGATTTCGAGCGTATAAGTTTATAATAATATACGTATTATATAAGGGTATATATAATGGTATATACATGGCGGATGGTGTATTTACATCTCGAGAATCGCGTCGTTTATATTAGCGAAGACATCTTTGTCACTCAACGTGGAAGTCATTCGCATTAAACAAGATCTGCGTTGATAAATATATATTGAAATCGGACGAATATTGTAATGTAAACACGGTTGATTATAAAAGCTTTTCGGAGACGCATGATGTCAAAAGGGACGGGAGAAGAAGACGACGACGACGACGACGATGACGACGACGTCGACGAAGAAGAAGCTAAACCCATTGGTGCGCTATATCGCGTTGTTTGTTCGTTCATGGGCCACGGACTTTCGGCTTCTCGATTCGGATTAATTATTATTATTGCGATCCTTTCTCCCCATCGTATATATATATATATAAGTCGTCGTCGTACATCTCTCCCCAAATACGTATATTATATTATGTATAGGTATATAATATGGCTTATATAAAATTGAGAGCGAAATGGAATCAGTCACCTGCGAAAGGATTTTCGTCCGGACGATATTATTACGTGTGCGCCGAGTACACTATTATTATATTATTATATACACACATCGTATACGTACTTATATATATATATAAGTACACACAAAGAGACGGTGTTTTTATTTACCTTTATCTCTCCCCCTTTTTTTTTTTGGAATTTTCCAATATCGCTACGGGCTGCATTTTTGTCACACACAGATAAATGATAGACATAAGCTCCCGCTGTCAGCGCACTGGATGTATATTAAAAATAATATATTATGTGTGTATTTTCGACTCGAATCAGATCTACGCGATCGCGTGACCGCCGCCGTGTTAATTTCGGTTTGATTTCAGTACTACGCACCTCCACTCTACAGCTAGTATATACGGGATTTATTTAGAAAAATTTTAATGGCGGTGGTTTGTTTTTGAAAGGGGAAACGGCGAATAATCGCGTGACGAACAATGTGTGTGTGTGTGTGTACCTATATTCGGTTTTCTGTCCGTCCTTTTGGCCACAGTGAATTTTTAAACGGTATTGTTATTTTTGTTTTGGCGATGTATTTGTTACAACTTTTTTATTCGTTTATTATACGCGCACGAATTTACATAATGCCACCGACGCCACCGTAATTGGACGAGACTTTTACCTGTCTGATGATGATGATCGAGGTTGAGCGTGACGCACTCGCACTGGCCGATTTGTTTATCCGACGACGGTTTGCTTGTAAATATTTTAGTCGAAAGCGAACGACGAAGTTTTTTAGTCAATATATTATATAATCGCATTTATATTAGTTTTTACTATAGTTTTACGTTTTTCACAAGTTGACATACTCGGATAGGAACGTATTGCACTCAGTGCCTCACTATTTATCGAATACTCAAATATAGAAATCATGTACAAATCACCTATATGTTATACAAACTCAAAATCATTTTTGGGAAACTGTAGAAATTTGAACAGAATGTTTTTTCGTAGAAACTCTTTATCGTTATACTTTTAAACTACTATAGTTTTTTGTAGTACACGGCGATGGGATTGTGTTTAATATTTAGAAAATTTAAGATATCAACATGTGCATTAGTATACAGTGGTTTTTATATATGTATACATTTTATAAGAGTTTATACTATTCGTTTAAACCTATAAGTGCAACATCCGCATATATTATAGGTTTTCGTTTAATTTGTATTATTTTGTTTTCGTTTTATTTCTTTTGACAATACGCGCACCATAAAACTAAAAAATGTGTTTTTGTGTATATGCAATTTTATTATAGGGACCGTCTAAAAGACCAAATAGAAATTCCCCCACAAGAATCATAAAAAAAAATAAAAATCCACCTCACGAACTTCCCTCGAGTAAAGTAATTGGCCATTAAACCTCTGCAGAACCGTAATAAACTCGTATATAAGGAAGTACGATACGATTCGGACGATACGGTAATATATGATTCTGGGAGGGGAGGGGGTGGATGGGGCAATTATACATTTTTTCATACATGGTTATTGATTTTAAATTTTATTTCAACTTAAAAGCATCGAATACTCGGAATACTCATATCAGTCGTATCATAATCGACGACGAACGTCTTGAGTTTGTCGAATTCGTTAATATATTATAAAATATATTTTCTCTTCGTAAATAAGGTCGGAGACTGAAAATTTATTTCAAATGTTCAAGTCTAACTTCGGGTCTTTGAACTCGTTGCATGCATAAATATAATATAATATTTATGCATATATATTAAAAACTGTGCACACTGTAATATAGTATATTATTATATGTAAGTATAATATTATACGCCGTGTACGAGTTTATATATAAGACACATATCGGTTTATATATACTATTTGGTTTTAGTGTCTTTGACCGACCACACTACATGTACACGGTGCAGTATTATAATATGTTCTTCCATAAATTACGAACGGGCCCGGGAGTGCCTATATAGTTATATAGGTACTTTAAGTAGGTACAAGATCACTAGTTATGTCTGGTTGCCGGTAAGCCTCGAATTTCTTACCCTGAACTCTGATCTCGTTGATTTTTCACCAGTTGTATCAAATATTTTAAATCATTTAAACGAATAAAAAATACAATAGACATAATATTATAATATATACTGTATAGACTTTATTTATTCTATGTATATTGTACAAATGATAATAAGGCGTAAACGTATATATAGGTCCACAGACTCACAGGTAATATACACATGTCATAATTGTGTTCGACAATAATGAAATGTAGGGATTTCGAAACGTACGTCATTTTTAATTTATATTTATAAAGAGTCATCAGTCTCAACTGTACTCGAATGGTTAAGTGCGTACATATTCTTCTAGGCCGGGTTTTTTTATTTTTAAATCGCATATACTCCAAAAGGGCCGGTTTCGACATCGCGAATTTTGTTTTTAATGAACGAAAATCACGACTGCGACAAATATATCATACACGCTCGTCACCCGTGGCGATATTATATTATGTTATTATATATGTAAAAAAAATATTTCGCTGTGAAAAAAAGAAGACACCATTAACGGTGCGAGGGACTATGTACGTAAAAATATGTTTTAAAATAACTATATATTTATTATAAAAATCTAACGATACTTGATTATAGATCTAGGTGTTATAATTCATAATATTACTACGATATGCTGCCAATACACAAGGTGTCGTTTTGATTTCGATAAAATAATGAACAATATTAATAACAAAGAATGGTCTCGTTTGTTTAACGTATTATAATGTTATGTAAGGTATGTTTATCATAATTATTATTCGGAGTTTTATAGGTTTGTATAAACTGTACTTATTACAATTTAAATGAAACCCGCCAAAGACTTAAAAAAATAAATTTTATAAGTAAAAATAGTATATAATAGTATATAATAGTATAATATAATATAATATAATATAATATAATATAATAGTATAGTATAAAATAAACTGTCTAGAACCTATAATAAAAACATTTTGTAGGTTTTCGAGATATTTTTTCTTCGCCAGTGCACCATAAATCATGAGCATAACATTTTCCCAGTAAAATTGTAAAATATGTATTAAATTTTAGTATTTTACATTTAAATATACACATTTTTTGAGCTAGTTGTACAATACGCTATCTACAGATCCGAATAGGGATCTATTCCTTCTCCAAGACTCAGAGTTCTTTTCGATGGATCGTACGAGGAGTCTAATTCAAAAAAATCGGTAACGAGTGCATAGTCGCGAGATGCACGGGTAACAACTGATAAAAAACTAATGAAATGAAGAACGTTGGACATTTTATATTAATCAAACATCGTAAACAGTAGACGAACTCCAAACAATAGAACCGTATTAAAAAATTCGATGAATTGGCGCACAGTTAAGTGTTTCATCAGCTTTTTAAAGTCTTAAACCCGATTCTGCGTTTATCATAAAATGAAAATTTGTATTTTAAAAGCTCTTCGACACGTATTAATCTCAATACGAGGTCGTCGACGAGAACTATTAAATTTTAAACCTATACCTATATATATATATATAGATTTAAAACTGAATCGACACACGGTCAGACGACTAGTGCGTCAAGTTTAATGTATATAGGTAAGTTTATATTATATAAAGTCGTCACTCGTGTACCTACCACAGAATTTCAACAACGTAAGCCTACAAAACACAAGTCGCGACGGACGGCCCGGACAGAAAACAGAAACGAAAAATTGACTACCTCCCGGCCAAGAACATAAACCAAATAATAATAATGACAACAAGACGACGGAATAACGAAGACGTCGCGGAGTTATGATCGTCATCGTGCGTATGATACGCGAGAATAGAACGGGAAACATAAATTATTGTATAGGCGGTGTATGGAAATCGTTAAAAATCGGCGGCGGGCATGCATTTTGGAACATACCGAGTGTGTGTGTGTTCGGGGCTGGAAAGACAGAGACGTAAATCACGCGACGGTATACGTACGTCGTATGTAGAGGAGTTTATGTCGTCGGAATTGGCATCGGTTCAATTATAATATCTTATTTGGACGGAAAACGGGTTAGTGTATTATTATTATTGTTGTTGTTATTATTATTATTATTATCATCGTATCGGAAGCGTCTTAATTAGACTCGTGTGTGCGTGCCGGCCTAAATTTTTTCCATCTCGTGTACAATCGTAAAACTCATCGTCGACGATTATCGCGTCTCCGTCACGGGCTCGTCGTCGTTCCGTGACAAACGCATATGGTCGGGGATTTGTTCCGCAGCAGTTTCGAGTATCGGTCCTCCCGTTACCGTTATCATATAATATATTAAGGATATGAAAACAGTGTTATATTATCGTATATACAATACTTAACAGCACGCTGTACACAAATGATTAAGGGATATCCCGTTGTGAAGAGATGACGAGATTTCGGACAGCACGCTTTCGCGTTTGTCTCCCCGACCTCGTACCACCTCCCTCGAGTACAAATTTTATCATACAGTGAAAAGGCCAAATGGGTTATACTCGAATCGACGATTTTCATTCACTCGAATCGCCTGAAAATTGGAATACCATATTACCTATATATAAGCGAATCAAAGGTTTTTAACCAAATCTTTGTTATGCGTCTGTCCAACCTGTACATATGACTTATTATCCTTAGGGGATCGCCTGATTGAGGCCGCCCTAAGTGACCCTTTTTTCTTTTTCATATCACGAATGCAGCCAGTACAAACTACAAAGTAAGTAGGAAATATGGTTTCCTGCAGCGTAGTTTTAAAATTAAATAAACATTCATATTTTTTATAAAAATATTAATATTCTAGACCACATGAGCGAAACATTTTACGTAGTCAAAACCAAAGAACTAAATACAATTTTATTCTAATATAAATTGAAAAAAAAATAGAACAAACTATAAAGAAAAATCGTTTTAATTTTGAATTATAAAAAAATCAACTAGCATTGATTTTACAATGATATATTTTTTTTTGTAACTGTCAATATCTTTTAAGTAAAAATGATTTGATTTTTAGTTTTAAATTAGAGGTATGGAAACCTAAGGTGATTTCTGGTATCAAATTGGATCTAGATGGTTGAAAGTAAAAAAAAATTGAGTAATTTTGTTAGAGATTGGTAAAAATTTATAATTTTGATTGAGCCTAAATATTAGTTAAAATAATATGGAAGATTGAGATTTTCTATAAAAACATTAAAAAACATTTTTTTTTTGGTCAAAAAATTGGTCATACATTTGACATATCATAGAGGAAAGAGACATTTTTGTGAAGGAAAATATTATGTCAGTGTTGTGACCTTTGGTCATATAATAATCTATTTAGTATAAATGTAATGCAAATTGAACTTTATGATACATCCGCATAAAGATAAACAAACTAATATTCAACACGTGTGATTAATTTAACAATGAATATGTTGTAATAAAAAAACAGTATTATTATACATTCAATATTGTCCTAACGATAGTGTATATAGACTTTATTGCTACCCTATTGTGTACAATAATATTATTATTAAAGCGCACACAGAATATTATAAGTGAAATATTTCAATTATTCTGTGATTAGTATTTTATGATTATAAGCTCGTCTTTGATATCACGTTTCGTGTTCTACTATACGTTGTTTTGTATGTATATTGTATATAATACCGACGGTGAATATATTATTATTATAATAACTCTACGTAAAAAACAAATAAAATAAAAATACTTCAAACTTCAATTTTATATTTTTGCTTACGGTTCTTGTTCGTAATTAATTTTTTTTTTTTTTTTTGTTATGATACTTAAACGTACGTTTTTATATATTTATATGGCTTTTTACATAACATATTATATATGGTCGAGGATTGCGTTTTGCGTGGCAGTAATGTGGATAATTATTATGCACCAGTTGTACGTTTTCACTATACATAGTGTATTTCATATATAATAGCGAACATACAAACCTTTTGTTGTAAGTATTGTATTCAATGATTAAAAGGGTTAAAACAACTGGGAAGATATAATTAAATTTATCTATACAAATGAATAATAAGGTATGCCGTGTACAGGTATAACGCGTGTCTCGTGCAAAAATAATAGCCAATAGGTTTAAAATTTAATTGAAACAAAACGAGAAGAACCTTGAACCGTCTTTTGTGTTTGAAAAACATTTTATCTTTCATTATTAAATCTGAATACATTCGTGTCGTAAATGTTTGGTAAACTATAACCATTCATTATTGTCCATTATTAGTATGAATGTTAAAATTACCCTCACTGAGAAGTACACATGAAACCCTCATAATAATGAGAGGGACCTGATGCATAAGACTATCGGTTCTTTGATAGTTTCAAAAGTGTTAGTTGACAAAGCTTCTCATCAAAACTTGTACAATATAGTAAAATCGATAATTATTTGAAATTTGAATTACGATATTTCACACGGACACTCAAAGTATAGATAACATTAGAAATTAAAATGTTTAAATAAATCAATATTACGATAAAATTAAAACAGCCTTAAACAAATTGATGGAACTCAAAAATAAAATAAAACGTTTTTTGGATAATTTAATTTTTAAATAAATCTCGTCGACGTATATAACATATTATACACGGTATCGTACAATCGATTTTGTCTGCAGCATATATTATGCACTTGTCCGACATATTACAAACGCTTGCAGGATACCTCGAGTACGTTGTACGAGTACATACCTACCTATATACTTTGACGTCGTCGCTGGTTTGAATCTTAAACGTGTTACCAATTGCAGAAAATTACAGTATATTATGTGGGTCAAAAGATTCGTAAATTATATACAATTTGACTTTTAAGAACCATAATATATTTTGTGTAGTTATGACGTTCTTGTTCGTGGGCGTGTACGTCTGTGAATTACATTTAATTTATGACGTTATAAGTCGTCACTCGTCGTAGAGTGGTGTGTGCGGTCTGAGAATGCTAAATACTTGAGAGACGTTACGTGTGAAAGGTTCAAAGGTTGACCCTTACAAAACGATTTGTGCGAAATCAGCAATTCATCAATATATATTTGACAGATATTAAAATCCTACGGCACATCACTTTCAGCCACTTCTTATTGCACCCTCTCACTCCATCTCATACTACACAGTCATATGTGACAATGGTTCGAGTGGAAATCGCATTGCATTACTATTTGATGTACATAATAATGTATATCAGAATATTACGGATGGGGGTGCACTGCAGATAACCGATAAGTATAGTCGTACATACAGATATTTTAATACAAGCGAAATGGTGAATCACCCCATTTTTTGTTTGATAAAAATGTATTGTAATTTTGATTTTTGAAATTTTAAATATGTTTAAAAACAATATTATCAAATATCAATTTTTTTTTATGTTATAATTAAGCAGTGTCCCATGGTGATACAAGTTTTTGTTTTTTAAATGAGTTGAAAAAAGGGGGTTCCTTTGTTTAGTGGATAATTTTATCAACGCGTTGATTAACTGAATTTAAAACTCGAGTTAGTTATTTTTCAGTTATTAAAATGTTTATATTAAGAATTATAGTCCTTAAAAATGGGCTTACTAAAATATAAAATAGATGTAATACCGAATCTAGTATTTATTATACTTTGACCAATTGTACAAATTAAAAATATTGATAGCAGTTAGTATAAAGTACTAAAATTTTGGAATTACCAAAAAGCCCCCATATCTTCCAAATTAATTATCATATTTTGCCTATTATTCTTATTATACAAAGTTAAATTACACGAAAACTACTCGTTCAAATTTTATATTGTCAACATTTTCAGAAAAATAATTTACTGTATAATGGGTTCTTATTTGGAAAACGAAAGTTTGTATTTCCACAAAATACTCCTTAAATAATATGAAATACTCAAGATTTTTAAAATATTTTCGTTCAGTATATATCTAAGTTCGAAGTTCTTCCACAGAGATCTTTCATTCTATTCATTCTGTGAAACATATACCTATTTTCTTTATCTCATAACATTTACTTATTATTTATTATTCTACCTATTTGAACACATTGTATGATAAAAAAAAATATTAAAAATATAAATAAATAAATTTAGTTAAAAAATTTCAAAACTCAGATTTTAAACAACTGTACTATTGAAGAAAGAATATATTATACTTGATGAATCATCCAATAAATTTACACTATAATATGTTTTATTATTTTGTGGTCTTTGGTTGGTTAGCTAACAAGTTGTATAAATTACTTCTAGTAGTATTAAATATGATTATGAAATAGTATAATCTCAAATTATTAAAACGAAGTAGAAAATAAATTTATTTTTAAATCAACTGCTGTACCGTAGACACGATAAAAGTGAAATAATTATTAAAAAATAAGAGTATATTAAATACTTAAAAAAATTAAATATGTTTAAAAATCACAATTTGTTTAACTTTTAATCTAAATTCTAATATTAAGTTTACTTGGTTATTATAATTTCTAGTTATATTAATTTTAGTTAATATATTTTTACTCTATAATTGAGATTTATTGAATACTAAATACCTACTAAATAGTGATATGAACTCAATTTAATATTTAAAATTCTTCTATAAATATTGTCTTAAAGATAATAAATTATTGCATTTTATGTATTGTTAATATTATATTTATACATCATCAATTATGAAAAGTGAGCATCAGTAAAATATGCCCGTAGGTAAATTAAATATTATACAAGATAAACTTTAAAAGTACTTAAATATAAAAATACAATCTTCGTTTTACTCAGAATCTAAAACATACTTTTTTGTTAAACTAGTTTAGACTATTGAACCTTTGATTCTGAATATACAAGTACAGAGGGTAAAGAACTTTTTTTATAAAAGTAAATTCTTAGTAAAAATACAATTTCAAAGTTATAATTATTTTCCTTTTTATAAGTAGAAAACATATATCTATAAATAATGTTTGAATAGTTTGTTTGAATTTAATTTATAAAAGTTTAAACATTGTTATTGGAAATTATTATAATGTAATTATTTTGTAATTTTTTCGTGTTTATATTAATAATTGAATAACTTGTAGTAAGTATTGATAGTAGTACTCGGTAATTTATTCAAAGTCCAAAAGCAATGAAAATATTTGAACTATCAATAACACGTGCCTATTTTTTTAGAAATATTTTCATGCATAAGTAGTTGTTATCGTATTTTCAAATATTTCAGGAAGTTTTAAGTGATCAAATAAGTTCGGGCGACATCTGCGCATATCTTATAATATAAATTAGGTATAATCTTATTAACATAGAAGAATTTTTTTTTAGTCACGCTCCTTCTAACTACTTCCTATTTATATTTATGTACCGAAGCCGAGTAAAACTGATTATTATTTATATACGAATACGATTATCCATTAGGACACCTATTGTCACGGTACAAAGTTACTGTAAATCGTCCCAAAAACTTTTTGCATCGCGTGCGTGCCAAAAACAATGGGGCGGTAAAACGAAATAAATAAAATAATTTGACACGCGAACGACGACGACGAGTGGCTCCAAAATAGTACGTCTGTCTGTCCGACTTACTCATTTAGTAGGAAGCCGGTTATTATAAGAATACAATACATATATTATGTATTGTTATAATATATTAAATATAATATTCGGCATAAATGCATGATGGAGTATAGTAATTAAGCGGGTTTACCTTAAAATGTTAACGCACGCATTTACATAGTGTTATATACTTATATGTGTGGTGTGTATTATAGATACTATAATATTCTAAGTGATTCATCGAGTATACCTTTCCTTTTTTGTCCATAAATATTGTAATTATTCAATATTTGATTTTTGAATATTTTAAATAATATACTTACTTTATAACCATATTTTTAAATTATAGAGATTTTTCATACTATTACTTGAGAAGTGTCTCGAAGAAAATCTATTTTTCAAATGAAAACTTCTTTTTATACTTTAAATTATTTTCGACGTATTAAAATAAACATTTGAAGTAGTAATTTTTGAGTTATATAATTTTGTGTAATAAGGATAAAGGTATATGCGATAATGGGTTTAGAAGATGTGAGGTCTATAGAAATTCTAAAACTTTAGTAGGCACCTATTATAGTTTATATAAATCTATAAATATGTTTAATATATAAAAGTATTACAAGTATAATAAATATTATATCCGATTAAATGTGTTACACATTTTTATAAACCTATTTTTGGAAGACTTTTATCTATATTATTATAACATTCTATAAAAATTGAAAAACTACTTCGTTGTTAAAATTTTGAACTAGGCATATCAGAATTAAAAAATATATATATTCTTCAAAAAATGTACCTACAGTAAGAAAAGGGGATTCATAATATTTGAAAAACAAAAGTTCATATCACATTATACATACTATAGTACGTATACAATAATATATTTTAAGTATATATTTTAAACATTCCAAAGATCGGAATTTGAAAAAATTCAATATTAAACGAAAAATTGGCGATAAGCATGCTTGGCGCATTCACGCTGTGTATTATATTCGAACACAGAACAGAGGACCGGTGAGGTGAGGTGGGAGCTATTGAATTTCGGCCATAGCAACTACAGGTATACAAGGTTTTTCGGGGGTGTGGATGTGTGGTTAGTTTCCTGTGTATTTGGTCCTATCACGTTATCCGGTGACCCCATAGTTGTTTTCGGCAATTGTATTCGTTTTCTGACAAAACGTCGTTTTCCACCGCCCGCGCCATCGCCCACGCACCGTTCTGGTCGTTTGCACCTGAATAATAAGGTCCTCCTCTCGCTAAACAACCGAACACGGCGATTATGTAAAATGTAAATCGAATGAAAAACGTGCACCAGACCGTGAACGGGTTTTTTTTCGGATATGCACACGACAAACGCTGCAATATTGTTTTCTTAGAAAAGCAGAATTTGTTGCACACGTGTAGGTAAATCGTTGTATTTTATTTACAGTAAGATTATATTAAATTATTTTATCAGTTTATCAAAATAGTCGAGTGGCTGGGCTACGTAAATAGGTTTTGCGAACTTTGTTTAATAAAAAATTTACAATTTTAATTACCATATCGGTCAAAATCGTTACTTTGAGTACAGATAAAGCGATATTATATAACTAAGTATTTAATTATAGTGTAATTTTATTTATTTGTACGATTTTTCATTCCAATAATATTGCATAATGACATGTTCTATGTTTGTATAACATATATATTTATCGGCAAAGACACATAATAGGTATTTATATTTTCGAATTTTTAGTGGGCATTTTAAGACGAAAATAATTTGTAAGGATTTTTAAAATATGGAGATAAAACTGCTTAGACAAAATGAAGAGCTACAGTATTTTCGGTACGAATAGGTAAGTATACTGTATACACTGTATATATTACACACACACACACATACACACATATGTATAATGTATATATATATTATATATACATTTATAAGTAAAAAAAAAGATAGGGAGATTATGTCCCTCAAATCCATTAACTGCATTAGTTGTACTTTTTGGTGGGCCCGGATCTACTGACCAGTATATTGTGTATACGTTTTGATTAAAACGTACTCAAAATAAGTAAATATATATATATATATATATGTATATAATATATACATATTTGAGTGGGAAGAAGAAAGAAGCTTTGAATATTTTTTTTTCAGCGCGCTCTCATGGGGTAAGGTGGAGGGCAAAGTCCGTCTTTTGTATTATTAACATGTATAAACTTCTTCCCCATCACATTCACGTTCTTTTTTTTTTTAGGAACAGATAAGCTTTTCCGTACATCGTCAATCATCGTTTATTGCGTACGAGTATATAGTCTTTTCATATCACACACGCGCGCACACGAATTTTCCTCCTTGTATAATATAATATATATCGTTAAAAAAAACATAAAATATAAACACAGTGCTGCTCCGATCGCGTATTATAATAATGCTCGTTTTCGTATAAATAGAAATAAGGTTAATATTCTTTTCTGTATATACTTTATATATATATATATACCAAATGTACCTAATGCCGACTGTTCATGCACGCTACAAAATATTAGGTTTTTACTTCTTAATTCATTGTATACAGTTATTCCGGTCGTCGACAATTTCGTCAACTGTCCGATCTCTCGTCGACTTAAACGTTACTTAACGTCGGAAATGTAAATCGGCTTATGCAAAATCCTCTGCACAGCGATAGACGTTAATATGCGCGGACGGCGTGAAAAAAGCTGTCTTTGTCGTCGACTGTATAGCGTTTATACATATATTCATAGTATACTTATGTTATATACAGTTGAAATCTCTATAATATAGACTATATAGCGTCTCTCTCTCTTTTTCTTACTTTTAAGCGTTTTTTTTTTTTTTTTTGTTAAAACATTAGTGCACATTATCATTGCATTTTTTGCGTACTTGCAGACGTCGAGGTAGTTGGACGTAATTACAACAGTCTTATTCACTTTCTTATATACTTTTAGTTAAAAAAAAAAAAAAAAAACTGTCAAAATAATTAGTATCAAAAATATTAGACACGATTTTGTTCGATGTCTTATAAATCACATTACTGAGTTTGATGCAGAGCACCTTGCAGTCGTAAGCATGGGGAGGGGGAGTTGTCGGGTATGCATGTAAATCCCCAACATTTTGTAATTTGGCTTAAAAATTGAAATCCCAGAGCAAGGGGCTCGTATTAAAACAGATGTTACTAAAATAAAATATTATAATGATTTCTAAAATACGCGGTAGATTAAACTATATTAAATTTACCCGGATAAATTTATTATTAGTATAATATATATATTAGCATAACAGCTAGATGTTATATAAAAGTATAAATCACATATAAAAATTGAAATTTTCTTAAAAATAGATATATATTCAAGGAAAAATATCAATTAAAAAAAAAATATTGTGGCCTTATAGGCACTCCGAAATTCAATCACTCGCGTCTATAAAATGTCTATTTGCCTTCATAATATGTTCATAGTAATATACATGTAGAATGTAGATGATGTAGATAAAAGGTACCGTGTATTTTATATTTTATAGTTACATTTAGTTATTCAGAAAGTACTTAGTAAGTATTTTTTTTTCATTATTCTATGAAATACGAATAAATAATGAATATTCCATATTTAAATAATGGACTGTGTATATAGACGAAGTTGGAAATTTTAATAGCCTATAAGAATTTATTAATGATTTTGTAGAATACATCTTATGCAAACACTTGATTAATAGGAATATGCACTTTCAATATTTTTACATATAAAAATGTACCTTATAAGTTATATAATATATTCATTTACATACTTATGTATTATATATATATTTTATAGTATTTTATACTATTATACGTGTTATTTTAATCTTATACCCATAATAATTTATATTCTACGTCAATTGTACGATTATCTAAGTGTAAAAATAATTATATTTTCGACAACAATATATTACTATATTAATGACTAAATACGA
Organism: Aphis gossypii; assembly: GCF_020184175.1. NCBI lineage: Eukaryota > Metazoa > Arthropoda > Insecta > Hemiptera > Aphididae > Aphis > Aphis gossypii. The sequence goes on along the minus strand of NC_065531.1, from coordinate 14,248,106 downwards.
ATGAACGAAGTGTATTAGACAAAAATACAGCATTAAAGTACCATTATAGTCCATAATAGATGATGAAGTTTTCTAATAAACTAAAATATAAAATTTATATTTTAAAATGTTAACTCGTGGACCTCCACACGAATATGTTCAATGGGGCACATTATCTTTATGAATATAAATTATAATAAAAAAAAAAGTACATATTATACATAATAATATAATATGAAATATCCACTCTCGACATCCTTTAATTAAGAGGCTTATTATATACAATTTGCAGAGTTTGCATAGCCTATAAATTATAATAAAATGTACTTAGTTTATTAATTGTCGCAGCGTATATACAGCGCACACTATCAAAGAATAGTCTTAGTGGGCAAGACGTTTAATGACGACTGATTTATGACGTGTGTATAAAACCGTGCAATTCTAAAATATTCGTGTTTTTGTGTATATCCAATAATAATATTGAAGAGTTTATATTGTTACAACACGCGTAATCGTTTATTATCGTAGGCATATTATGTAACGTTTTTTTTTTTATAATGTAATTCGTTATGATAATATAAAATTAAGAGTTATCTTAGTTATTTTTAATCATTCTGCAACGTGTAAAATGGGGCTATATAGTATAGCTAACGGCCGACTCTGCATCATAATATACATTATTATAATATTCCGAACGTCGAGAATATTGCCGGCCGCCCGAGTTTGGAGGAGGATGAACTTGTCTCGATACTTGACGTGCATTATGGCCTATGGGTATATACTGATTGGAATACGGATTTGTGCAGTGATTTTGAAATCGTCGATCGCGGAACGCACACACGCACACATGTCTCTCGTACGCGGAGTATAATAAATAATAATAATGAATGATCATATTTTGCTTTATACAGCTGTACAGTGTTGTACGAGACGTCTCAAAAACCGAAAATATAATCCCTCTCGGAGCAATACCGCGGCAGCAGGACCGCCAGCCGTTCGTATGCGTTCCTGCAACATCGCCCGATTCCTCGGCCAGATAATCCTTTTGTCGAAGACCGACAATTCAGTTTCCTCCTCCTCTTCCTCGTCGTCGTTCCCTCCGCGCGCATTCCCACCTACCACTCGTCGTCCCCCTAAATCTCGCTTGCCACCGAACCCATCACCTACTCACCGTCGGCCGACGCTAACGCTCGTGACGATCGGGCGACGTATGAGTGTGTGAGTGAATACACTCGCACATAATATTATACATATATATATATATATATATCATATACATGCGGATATCGGATTTGCCGCATAGGCGATTTATCAAGTCCTCGGAGAGCGCGCAAAACTGCAACAACGGATGTATGGAATAATTTGTTATACAGGCGTTCGTGGGCTCTTGAACGCCGGCCAACGATCGTAAATAAAACTAAAATCAAAACGAAAAAAAAAATAAAATAAAAATAAAAGCTTCCGAGCTGAGTTCTAGGCCAGAAACGTGTATATATATATATACTTAATGCAGAAGAAAATATCCCGTATACTATGTGTGTACAATATTCTGGTACATTTTTCTTGCGATACAATCTGTCGATCCGGAGCAGTGACGCAGCAGTGGTATATATAATACAAATCGCGGCGCAGGACACGCGTATCTACAGTTGTACACGACAAACATAAGTCCCGATCATTTATATATATATATATATAATATAAATGGACTGCAGTGTTCGGATAAAGGGTGGATCGAGGCGATCTGACGTATTTAAATGCCATTTTTTATGAAAAAGTTGTCAGATATACTCTGCGTACGTCGTAGTCCACTCGACGTGGTCGTATTTTTTGATCGTTTTTCTTTATATATAATATTGTACCTACTTACATCTCGTTGTTCGTTCGTCCCAAGTGGCTCAGCTGAATATAGTCGGCATTTATATTATATATATATTATGTGTGTGTATCACCATCTATTTTTTTTTTACAGGGGAAGATTTTCGACAAGTGGACGTGTGAACGCCGTATGTATATAATATAATGTAATCCTTTTGCTATTAGGAAACGGTGCATTTTGCGCAACACTTTTTGGCTTTTACCCTCCACTCACCGTCGTAGCCCGTGAATATTCTTCTATGTAGTATATATAATATACATTTACACGTGTATATATGTACACACGTGTGCGCGTGTGTGTGTGAATGCAGTACTGCAGTGTACGCGAACGCTGCGCGTGTTGTAACACTTTGCCAAATCCCGTTGCGACCCTCTCTCTGTACATAGTCTATTCACATACACACACAAGCGCTCGCAGATTTTACGGTCTTGGCAGAAAAGGCATTATGATTTTATTTTTTTTATTTTTATTTTTTTTTTCTACTCAGTTTTTATTCCAACGAAGGGGTGATCCAGAGGAGCGGGATAGGATTGCTCAACTCCTTTTACGCACACACACACACACACTCAAACACTTGCGCGTGCGCGAACACAACACACAAGACCATAATATTATAATATCATATATGAAAAAACCGGTCTCGTATGAGAAACGAAAAAAGAAATAATAAATGGGAAGAAACAATAATTATGTGGAAAAAAAAAACGGTGAAGAAACCATTGAAAAGCAGTTAGTCCCGTTTCGGTAGTCTATTCGGTTTGTCTATACACACAAAACAATATGCTCTCATATACAACGCGGTCGTCGGCTCTCGCGCGGCGCGGACGAAACTCGAAAAATTTATAATTTTACTATTTCCCACACGGACTTCTATGCCTCTCCTCCAAAGTATTTAGAAAATGTTTGGCCGCAAATATTTGTGCCACGTGCAGCAGTGCGTCTTCGAATAGCACACACACACACACACACACATATATATATATACATTATCCACACGTATAATATGCACACTAGCTATTTATATTATAATATATATTGTATTGCTTTTTCCGCGTTTTCGGGTCCCCACGTCGGTCTCGATTCTAATTTAAAGAATACATTACTATCTACCGCCACCATCACTATTGTGTGTACACAATATATACATATACTGCACGGGAGATATCGGGGTAAAAAGTTTGGTGCCCGACCAGCCGTTCCTTTGAACTGCCGTCCCGAGAGTTAAGCAATTCCTTCTTTTTTTTTCGGGGACAGATTTTTTTTTTATTTCCGGACTGCCCTACACGCGAACGAGTATTTATGAGCTTTATTTCTTCCTCTCTATCGCGTACACATTATACGCGTGTTTAAGGAAGAACGGAATTATTTTCTCCCTCGTTTATCTTATAACCAGCAATACGATATACTGTTGTGTATAATGTAATATACATATACATATTAAATGCATGTACCAAGCGATTCATTACACCACTTAGTTTTTTCTTCGTATTAGATGTATAATATGTAACATCGTTTCAACTTCTAGTGTTCATCGTTCGAATTAATAACGCCTGATGTAAGCGGCATACGCACGACCATTAGTTATAATTATACGACTTACACACGACCGATGCGTCGGTTATTCGAACACTATGTGTACACGACCTCAACATAAAATATTTAGTATTTAATTAAATTTTCGTCAATATTTAGATGTAGTATAATTATATATTACACTTTGCGCGAATGTAGGTACATACATCGTCAAATGATGAGCGTACTTCGTTGCGATTTTGTCGGAAAGGATAAACATTTGTTAATCTCTTGTCAGACGAGAGACTTTAAAAAATAAATGTTTGTTTACTACAATTGGAATACGTAGGTATATTTTAAATCTGCAAATTTAATGGTTTTATGTTTTTGATTTTAGTTTAAATCAATTCAAACTTTGATTCAAATTTTAAATTATAGCACATCACGGAGTTTCATTAAAACCACTATCTCATCTGTACATAAAATGCATCGTCGAATTCAATTTGAAACATACATTATTATACCTCAAATATCTGATAAAATATATAGAATTCCAGACTGATTTGAATACGTACGGTTATATTATAAATTAATCATGTTAAATAGTTGGAAATCCAAAATGTTCTATTAAATATAGCGTGAGAATGACGTTTGTTTGAAAACTATTTGTTTACGTTTTACCGACTTCTCGGTGAGTTTTCTGAATAAGTTTGTACACTTTGCAGCAGTATTTAATTACATAAAATTATATTCGTCTAAATGATTATTTACACTGGTAACCACTAACCACATGTCTATATAAATGAATATGTTATCAAGTTGATATAAAACTAAAACATATAATAAATTATGGCAATATCATTTGTTAAAATAAAAATATATATATATTAACGTCATTCTTTTTTCGATTTTCTAAAATATAGGCAAGTACAAAATATAATACATAATAATATGTGTATAATATATTTATATATACCGACAAGAGTCTATTATTCATTAAGTATAATATTATGATCGCGATAAATCGTAGTCGTCACCCAAGTCTTAACAAGTACATGAATTATTGATCGTCAACATAATATATATAATATTGGTTGTGTATAATATAAAAACAATATATATAATATTATAATAATATAAATTAATAGGAGCTTATATTTTGTGTACCAATACAGCTTTAATATACATAAAATAGATGCCTAAGCACACCACACATGACTATAATAATATATTGTATTACACACATTTACACGGAGTTTCTTATCCCTATTATTATGTCTAGTTGAACCTATAATTCATGCGTTTAAAGATTTAGTAGTTTTATTGACGTGATTGACGACGTGTTCGTATCCGTGCGGTTGTTATGATCGCATTATAGTCGTTTGAACAATTTCTCGAATCGCGTAGGTACCTATATTATGTGATGTTGTGGTTATTGTGTATTTTTTTCGCAATAATATAATTATATGGTATTTAGCGACGGTTTTATCATTTTTGAAAGGCCGAATAAAATTGTGTATGAATAAATTATCTTTAACAGTACACTAATCTTTACGAGAATTCTTGGAAACACAGAACAAGTATAATAATAACGACGACTTTTTTTTACTATCGTTGTCTATGTAATAATATACCAATATAGTTTTATATAGTTTAATATATATGTATAATAATATATTATAATATATTATGATTTACAACCCGTTTTGGTTTGAATTTCAGATTACATATCGTTATTGCAATATTACCTACCAAACAAGAAACCGTAATTTTTTTTTATATGAGTATCAGATCGATGCATTAGATGCAAGCCATTCATATTTTTGGTAACATAAAAATATGTACGGACAACGGAGTATCATATTTTTAAGTAAGTAATGACAAATGGGCATTATTAAAATATTAAGTATACATTTTTAATACAAGAAGTATTTTCTTTATATATGTTTATAAACAAATATTAAATAAAAAAAAAAAAAAAAACTTTTTTTTCAAATATTATGAAAAGTTGATTTATTTATTTTGATCATGGTCATCAATTTATTTATCATACTTTATATTTGTTTACTTATACAAATTAATGTTACTTATTAAATTAATTTATTAATTTTTTTATTTTATTAAAATTTCATACGAAATATTATATACGGGAATAAGATTCCAAACGGCCCAAACGAATCATATTCTTACACAAATATTTATTTAAAAGAAAAAAAGAACTACCAGTTATATTATGGTCAATAACGTTTAAAATATGAAAAACTATGCAAAATTATGCTTGATAAAATGTCATATTCAGAATGATAATGCGTTGAATCAATTTGTGTATTATTATTATTTTAAATTCAGAACGAAATCCATAGATATATTATGGAAAATCGTTTAATTCACAACCCGAGGTTATTTATTTTGTATAATTCGCATTTGTATGGATAGTTATTGTACGTTCGTACCACCAACCGAACCTTCTCAAGACGCCTTTGGCTTGGGTCACCGAGTAAAAGACTCATGTGGCGTTTGGGGTCGACCATTACACACACGCGCTCACAATTCGGGTACACATTTACATATTTACACATTTATATATTATATTATAATAGAACCTCCTCTCATAGTATACCGGTCAGCCGTCCTGCATATAGTCTGATACACTCGTGGTGTCTCAAAACTGTATATAATATTGTAGGTATACCTAAATGTAGAAAGTAGAAAGCGCTTTGTTTATTATCGTGTCAGACAATATAATAATAATAACGTCAGTAGGTATATTATATTATACTATACAAGCGGTATATGAATATATATATATGGTTTGTGAAAAATCATACCGTCTGTTTGGCAGATGTGGAGAGGGTTGTGGTGGGCAGGTGGAGGGTGAGAGGGAAAAAAACCGAACCGCATTGTTCCGAAACGTCGTCCTATAATCTCTCGGCGAAAGACAGACAAAACGGTTTTCGTCGTTCGCGAGTTTATATACACGAGTATTAATAATATGAATATATTATATATATATAGGTAGTAATATACATATAACTACATAAGTACCATGACCTGTATAGTGTACAATAATAATAATAATAGTATGACATTGAGAGGAATACGGTTTTTACGACCATCGGCGAGATGCGAGCACTCTATGTATATGTATTATAATATTTTATCGTAGGTAGAGCGGCTTAACAGCGATAACTTCCCGCGAGTATCCCATGTGCTGCAGGTGGGCTCTCAACTCGCGATCGCAATGAAAATATCTCTCGAAGATAAGACGACCGAGCACTACACCGCTCTATATAATATACAGAACGATTCATAATTAGGGCTTGGATTTTAAAGCATTTGATTCTTTTTTTTTATACATGAGATAAAATCCCAATTTTTATACATAAATTTGTTTCACGTCATCCTGTTTCCAAATACATATACCAATTTAATTTTGCTTTTTCATGTAAATGCTTTTTTTTGCATTTTTATTGTGTTTTTTTTTTCAATTATTCCAGCTGCTGTAAATTTCTTATATGTTTATTATGCTATTTAAATAAAAAAAAAAATAGTTAATAAGAAATAATGTAAAAACCCAAAATGGGGATTTTGAAATATTATGATTTTCGTTAACGGTTATTTAATATTTTATTAATATATTTAACGTATAGATTATCGATTTAAATATTATAGCCTGCAGTATACGGTCAGTATGCCTATAACAACGATATCGACCATTTCAAAATTTTAAATTTAGTGTTGTAATTTTAAACCTCATGTATGAAGTACCTATGCACCGATTGTTTCAGTGGATATAGACTTCAGAGAGTTCGTTTTCTAATAGTAAAAATATTCTGTCTGATCATAGAGTCAGTTTCACTACTGAAAATCTAGGGAAACACATGGAAGTTAATTCTTTTTTTAATTTAAATTAATATTTCACATTTTTTTGTTCATTTTTATCACTAGTTCATGTTAATTTTTGGTCATGCTTTTTTTTGCTTTTTTAAAACAATTGTGTGCTTTTTTATTATGCTTTAAAACCCGAGCCCTACTCATCACTAACCATCCTCACCTCCCCTTTTTCTTCAATAATAAAGTTATTTAAAATCTAAATTTTGGAATTTTTGAATTTTCTTAAATACCATATTTCTACTAATTACTATTAGTTATTTAGACTTTAGAACTTTAGAGGATATTATTGCTGAAAATGTTAACGTATGAAAATCAAAATTCGAAGGAGGGCCTGTAGTTGTTGAATTATTTAAATTCGTGTACTAACTAGTTATTAAGGCCTAGTAAATTCATTATAACGAGTTTGTAAATTGTAATGGTGCAATGGTGATTTTAAAATTTCAATAATTAAATAAAACAACTATCCACTAAATATAATTATTTACAGTAAACTGTTGAGAGCGGCGGTGGCATGGTGGTGTAATCTGAAAAATAGAAGTTCGCATCGCCTGCACATGACACGACCCTCCGCCCCCTAAACGGTACAACGAAACCTCAAAAATTTGAAAACATAAAAACTATTTTTGGAGGGAAAAAAGGGAGAGTAAGGTCGGTGAATCACCGCGGTGTACGCATTAGTGTACACACAATGCGCGTTGTCCGAAACTCGAAATAAGTACCCACCTAATATATAAAACGCGCACTACTCGGCCAAAAAGTCGTAAAACCTACGACCGCGAAGTAAACGGTCCGTGCTTCTCGGCGGGCGCGTATTATTGTGATGTACGTGTTATCCCGGTCGCGGTCGCGGTCGCCCGTCCCGGACTTGCACCGCTCTCGGACCTATATTCCGCACCGTATGCGTTATATTATTATATATATATATATGTATATATGCATTGTACAGGTTTTACGACCGAACGCGGAAAAGTTTTCTTTTGTTCCGACGACGGATTTTACGACGTGCGTGCGACTACGACGGCGGTCGGTCGGTCGTCCGACCGTTTTGGCAGCGCCTATATAAAATCACATTCGGCGTACCCATCGTAGTGTAGGTGAATAATAATAATGTAGTGTACGTGTGTAAGACCTGTGCAGACCGAACGAGTGTTATAGTCGCAAAAACGTCACTCTGCCAACGAATCGAGCGGTTTTCTCGGACTCGAGTCGGACCGGAAAAATATCTTAGACGTCAGCCGCAAACCCTCCGAACGGTTATACTTTGAGAGTTTCGAGAGCGTTTATCGTTTTGAAAACTTACGCGTATTGACGTAGCATAATACGATGAGTCTTATTTATTTCAAAAATAACAATCTTTACAGCAGTCTGTTTATTTTAGCATAACATTTTTTCTTGTATAGTCGTATATTATTATTATGATAATAATATATGTATATAGGTACGTTGTTATAACTTTAAATTCGTTAATGACGTTTTGATCATAATAAAAGTTGTAAAAGCAGTAAAAGTTTCATCGTGAAATATGCGCCACTTGATGATCCCGAATATTTTTATTCTTGTGGCTTTTATAATATTATGTGTGGCCTGAGCTATCGATAATATTATGATGTGAAAACGAATTACGCGAGTACGTTCGTCTATTTATATAGTCATGTAAGCGTTTAAAATAAATCGATCGTATGATTTATAGCTGGGTTACTAAAACAGGTTTTATTCCCTATAAGAGGTTTTCATAAGACAACCCTGGCAATATTATTTTTCACATCGATAAAAACATAAAAAATATTTGCCATTACTTACATTAAGTATAATATATATTTATAATATAAATTTTCTAAAATTTAAAAAGATTTAATAAATATTAAAAAAAAAAAAAAAATGTTATTTACGCCTGTGCGCCGCGCGTGTCGAAGTATCGATGATTACAACATATTTCTCGCGATTCGGGATAAACATTTTTGCTCACAAAGTATAAAACAGACGAACTACGCCGTATATTATATTAAATTCATTAAAAACATTAGTAAAGTATTATTTTTATTTATTTAAGTGGTTCTGTGCTACCGCCGACGTGTTGTCTTCCGCGTACCACACGTGCCGCAGTCTGAAAACCGCTGATTTGTACAATATCGTCGAATGTACCGCTATATAACTTAACCGTATTACATTTAACTTCCCGACCGAGCTGTATTCCGCAAATTCGGACTTAGTGCTCGTATGCTATTTTAAAGCGTATAGAGCGAATGCGTTGCGATTCGGATGCAATATCGAACCTATATATACTGTTTATTATTATACGTACGGATTATTATCTCGAGTTGTAATAATATTATGTGAAACAGTTACACACATATACATGTATGACGTTTACAAAATAATGCGCTGGCAATGATTAAACGACTTTCGCGGTCCCGTTTCTATGGTCACCGAGTACCGATGCATTACGGTTATTGCAACAAATGAATTATGTATATATGTGTGTGCAGTATTGCTATTGCGAATAGTCGGCTTATTTTACGACGATACGGACGGGGGCGGACAGACGGTTAAAAACGTCACGGCATTATCCGATATACGACGTATCACAAATCACAATAATATATTAATACATAGTGGTAACCGGAAAAAAAAGCGAAAACGAAAGCGAATTAAAAATAACGAAACTAAATCATAGCGAAAAATAATTTATCGAATGTTTATTAACCTAATAACGTTCATCTTTTTGAGACGTTCGAACCAGTTTCGTCAAGAAAAAAAAGCCACTGTAAGAGATCACTCCATCTTTTATTTTGACTCGAGTGTAAAGGTTATTCAAGTAGGAGCTCACATTTGACCGTACCTGTACCGGAACATTTCGAAAACAATAAGTCTTCGTATTTTTTGTACGAATCGTCATTATAATAAATCATAAATTATTATTAAATATCACTGAGCAGTGAGCTCATGCGTGCAGTATCTATTTAGGATAGGTATAAAATACGACTCGATGTTTATTTTTATTTTATTATGGGATAATTATGCGAGTTGTATAAAAATAATACAACGCTATAGAGGGTGTGTGTACACAGCGTATTGTTCTTAATTAACGTCAATACATATTACATAGGTAGTTTATAACAAACTTATTTATTTATTTTTATATATATTTTTTTTTTTTTTTTTAATTTATGTCATCTGTTCGTATTTACACGGTGATTCTTTTAACAGAGCACACTCGTTGTTATTTTTAGAATTTTTTTTTTTTTTTTTTTTAATTACACGGTTTGATGTGTAGGTCGATATATTATAGCTTTGATAGAGCGAAATCACTATTATTTATTATACAACACAACCGGGGAAAATATTTTTATGTACTTGTATAAATATCGGTTATCAAACACATAGTTATAGAGAAATAAATTTGATCGAGCGGGACGGTGCTCTGCATACATATGCTGTTCGATTGTACATACATCCGACTTCGGCGTTTAATGTAAATGATGTTTAACTGTTATCATTACCCCCGACAATGTAATACAACCAACCGTTACTGAACCGGTGATTAAAAAACTAAAATGTTTGGATTTATATTTCACAATATTTACATTGCGAAGCGATAAATTGGAAATGAATCTCTGTTATTGTTTAATTAAAATACTAATAAAATAAATACATGTTATTTGTTGACTATATATATTTGCGAGTATGAACTCCGAAGTATTTTAATTAAAAAGGATTCCATCACAAATAGCGAATGTTGAGTTGTTCCACTTTATCCCCTACCAAGTACATAATACACGATATATATACTATATAGCTTATATACCTATATTTATATTTCATTTTGTGATTTTATACTGTTTTTAAAATATGATTAAATTAACGAGGTCTAATATGAGAATAAAAGATAATAATATATATGTCATATTATAGGTACTTAGAAACTTGGTAACGGAATAATAATAAAAGACGAGTGATTTTAATTTTGTTAAATATAATATATAATTACTGTGTGCATGATGGCACGGCACTCCCGTGAGAACAAGAGTATACTGATATACCTATTGACGGTTTTCCAAAAGAATTTCATTTAACGATATTTTATATTTTATGGACTTAAGGATAAAAGTCAATTGATTATTGTAATAACATACCAAAGGTGTGTAATTGATACACATATTATATATTTGTACATTATATCATTTACAAAATATTTCAGTTCTATCCTTAATTTTAATCATGACCATATAGATATTATAAAATGTATATTTGTAACGACTATTATTATGAAATGTTATAAAAAGTTATTATATTACATAATAGGTACGTACATCCAACATTCTTCGTGCACGCAAAAACAAAACCATAAAGATATCGCAAGTGCAATCGCCGAATCGTTCCGTATCCGATCTAAGAAATACTAAACAAGGGTCACTATACGAAATTATAATGGTTTCCATATTCGAAAAGCTGCTGGATGTGAGGGTATGTCCAAAAGAGCGATGTTATTACTATATTCTTATTATTATTGTTATTAATATCCATCCAATTGGCCCTTCTTCAACATTTTTTCCCATTTGCATTCTATTCCGATTTCGAGTTCCCACGCCTTTTATTGCCATTATTTATCAATATAACTGCTATGCACGCTGAATATAGTGTACATTATTATTGTACAGTGTATGACATAATAGTATGTTTAAAAGTCCAAAACAATGGGTCGTAGCGTTGTTCTGGCGAGCGTCCAAACGAGATATTTGCGTTATTTACTCATCGTTACTATTTTAATAGTAAAATTTGTATAATTTTTTTTTTTTTTTTTAATGTTATCACAACGAAAGATTTGTTAAATAATCGATTATTATTATTGCCGTATACTATGGCGATCCGATTTTTCTATGCAGCGAACCCAGTATATGTTATTACTTAAGAGGTAGACTTTTTGAAAATGCATTTGAATGTATTATTTTATTGTCATTTAATCGAAAAATCAATTTTTTTAGATTTATTGTGTGATATTAATATGAAATGCAATAAGCAAAAAAAATGTATACATTACAATTTACTTAAACATATTATTTTCTTATTATATCAATAAATCGAATAAACTATTAACATTGATTGAAATAGTAAGTACGATATGGACATACAGAATTTTGTTGAGTTACGTTATCAAAAATATATCTTTAAAACATAATGAAAAACAAAAAACTGCAGTTGGAGCAGTTTTTACGTACTTTTCGCGTTTTTATGACAACTATGACAAACTCAAACACACAATATATAGTACATGTATATTGTATATTTATAAATTATAACGACTTCTTTTTACAACATTCGTTAGATTATTTACAATCTATATTAGTAAGCGCAAGAGGTAAATTATGAAATGAATAATGACAAATAAACAAACAAACAAATAATAACAAATATACATGAACACACGAGGTATGCGAAAGAGGAAAACCCATTAGTAACTCTTCTGAGATAATAACATTAATTAATTACAATTTTTTTTTTTACAAGTGATTTGTAATTTTATGTTTAGGTGTCTCTTGAAACATTTATTTCTGGTCTTTTTATGAGATTTCCTGGAATAGTTAAAGAGAACATTGAGGAAATTAGGGGATTTTTATGTTTAATAAGTTTATTGTGAAGTCTGTTATAATATTGATGGGCTAGTTTTTCGAGTATGATGAATGATGATATACCTGAGACATACCATTTGCGTCCAATAATTATAACTGTTAGATTATCATCTGAAATGCTTTCAATGAGTGAATATTGTATGGTTTTGCTTAGTCCTAATTTTGGGAGGATGCCGTATGACTAAACGGGAGCTATAAAAGTTTTATAGATAAACATTTTATTTTTGTGATCAAATTTGGATCTAAAAATTGGCGGATAATGTGAAAACGCGAATTACATTGTTTTTTTTTGGTATCATCATACAATGACTTCTATGAGTTTATAATACCTATTTATGTCTTCTGTTCGAATCATATATGTGATGATTTCGTGGACCAAGTGAGCAGTAGTACGGTATACGATTATTATTAATATTGTTATTATATTATATTGTTTACTATATAGACGTACATATTGGACCAATAAAAATACGGAATGGACTCTTATGATATTATACACATTATACATATAGAATATCGTGAAACCGAAAAAAAAAGGACGAGAAAAAAAAACAGAAACCAAAGTGCTTTATTTAGTGTCATCGCCGCCGTGCAGTCACAGCACATAGTAGTTGTCCTGATCGTCCTTCCGTCCGCCAGCACGCTGTACCGTATCTGGCTCCCTCGATCGTAAATTTAAAATCCGAATCCAACGGAACCGAAATAATAATGTCGCATGTGTTTGCAAGTTTGACGCACGCGTTGGTATATAATATTATGTTATTTGCGGCGAGTGGTCGGTCGGGAGCGGAGAGAGGGACGTAGTGAGTGTGTAAAAGTTTTTTCACTCTCTCTCTATGTCTCTACACGAGCGCGTCCTCCGGTCCAGCGGCGGCGGCTGGACGTATTATAATATATTCGCAATAATATATAAGGACGGACCGGAAACCGTATAATGTCGTAATAACTTTCGCCCATTTTCTTCATCTCCGTCTCGTCCATTTTTTCCCCCTCGCGGCCTTTTGTGCGGCAGGGGACCCAAAGGCGCCCCCGACTGATGCTGCAGTCGCATGCATAACGACCGCAAAACTTTTCGGTTATTCCGAGACGAATTACCGAATCACGGGTGGAAAACTTCTAATGGCTTCTTCGCGTGTGTGTGCTGCACAACGAGCTTTGTACATATTGTTATTGCGTATAGGTATATATATATGTACTGCACCGCCGCTGCCGCCGTGTGAATAGAGTTACGCGCGTCCTTTTCGGAGACGTGGTTTTTGCGGTCGCACGTCGAGTATAATATACAAAAGTCACCTACACGTTTATATTATACACACTCTCGATTTTCCCGGAAGAAGACCCGACGAGCGGATGGGTGAGAGGGAAAGTCGCAGGAAAATCGCCAAGCGTGAGATGGGTCTGCGGGTGCGTGCGATGTCCATGTTTACGACGTTGGACGACGTCATCTCGACGAATGTACACTTTCGATATACCTACCCTTTAATATTATGTACAAAGAAAAAATGGTAATTCATTCAAAATCTAACGAAATCCAATTATAATATACATAATAAGAATTTATTGTAATTATAATTTTAAATATGCTTTGCTGAATTTATTATAGCTAAAATTGTTTTTTTATTATTAAATTATGAATAATTTTTTTTATTTGAAAAAAAACACAATCCGTAAATATTTACAGTCGTTAACAATATAAATTAAATCTTGATTCGTTTTATAATAATTTAGATTAAGAATTTCTTATGAATACATTTATATTAAAAAGTGAAAAATAATTATTACTTTACGTGAATAGATTAAAATCAATTTCACTTAAAAGTATTGATTCATTAAGACTGGTTAAGTTCAGCCTTCCGTCTAGTAGCAATAAATAAAAAAATACAATAAAATCAACACAATTAACAATAAATGCATTTTGTAATTTTACAAGGAATTTTTTTCTCTGCACGACATTGACAAAATTGTCATTCCTGATTAAATCATAAAAATTAACAAATAATACAATTTTCAAACTAATTTCACCTAAGGATTTTTTATTTTTCAGTCTCTAGAATACGTGCTTATACACGTGTTCCAGGACTACACGGTACGCCGACGAGTACCCAATGCAGTATGAACTCTTGTATGAAGTACGAGAAAAGTATAAGGAATACAAAAAAGGCTTTCCGTTTTTCCTGGTATAAAGTAACACGGACAAATGGAATAACACGGTCGTCCAACCCGTTTACATAATAATATTATATAGAGCAGTATCGTATTTTAGAGGCAAGCCATGAGTGTATTGCCCCTTCTTTAATCTGAGGTATTTTTTTTATTTATATTTATGATATATGGTATCCATAGCAATAAAACTGTTAAACAATAAGCATTAAATACAATTATAAACGAACATTATAAATTATAATAATATAGTTAAAATAAAATTCGAGAAGCCCTTCGCATAATCGTGCAAATGTAATTGTCTATTCGTTGGTCGAGCTTCAAACGTGCCACTGCAGCAGTTATACTGTATTTTTTTTTTTGGTAGGGGAACGAAGGGGTTGGTATTAATTATTCGTAGAGTATGAGTATATTTTGCGTTTTATGGTTTGAAGTGTTGCCGCGATGGCACTAAATGTTTCTTCGCATAGCCGGAAGAGCGGTTAAACGCGTGCTCAAACGGATCGTATACACAAAATTATCACTTATGGTTTAATGATCAAGCCTATCGCAGTAAACTTATATACGTACGGTATGCGCGGAAACGGATAATTGTGTAGTACGTATATACGACCCGCACAGTGTATTAGAATATTATTTTATTATGCGAGTACTATACACAACACAATATAGTATTAAAACACCGCTTTAGCGTTCCCGAGAATTTCGCACGGAATGCCATGTCGGGATCGAACGAGAGAAAACAATTATCACTATTATATACGGGTCCAGTAATTTCGACTATTTTCAAGAGTGTCGGAATAAATTAAATCGTGTGTTGGAATAATAACAGCGACCGTGATAATATTGCACCCAAGAGCCGTGCTTTTACTACGGTCGTCGTATCGAAGCGGTGTGTATTATATATTGTGACAGGGGTGTAAAGGCAGGGGTTTACATGGGATGTAATATGGGGGTATTTGTATTTTTAAGACGTTTATGAACTAAAGTTTTTCAAAAAAATTTAAAAATAGGTATAATATTTTCGATGATATACATAAAAAAAAATGTAGTTATGTAGTTACTTCATTATACGAAAACTTCACGGTCAATATTAAAAAAAAAAATAATAATAATGTTTAGGTATATGTTTAACTGATTCACAGTCAAGTCTATCGCAATCATGAGTCTGAAATTTGGCGAGCGAGATTAAATAGCATTATGTATGGTATATTGATTATTGGTATATACAATATACATACACACATATCCATATTATATAACGCAAAATGACAATAAACATATTTGATATGTCGAGGTAGGTAGAACTTCTTGACTATATAATATACTCTTTATCCGGTTTCTACTGGATGATAGTAAAATGTGATAGTTGCAATCGTGACAGCTAATGTCGTGATAATAATTATTTAAAGTGACTGTCATCGTGAAGATAACTTAATGGCTACCGTCACTTTATACCATATGTGTGTATTATTTATTTGTGCGTTTTATTATTTATTATTAGTATATAGTGTGTAGGTAGTTACAGTTAGTTTATAATTTCAATAGTTTAATCCATATACCTAATAGGTCATTTATATTTACACTATATAAACTGCATAAATTTAAGGGTAAACAAGCTTTTGATTTGATGAGAGCAAGTATCACCTAAAATTTTTTTTTCGTATTATATCATTTTATTTTTCAATAAATTGTAAACATATCTATAGGATTCGTAATATCTCGAGCGAAAAATCAAAATGATAATGATAATATAGTATTCCTTGCATAAAAAAATGATCTTTCTTCGAGATGACGACGGTCGAAACGCCGAGTCAGCCGTTGTACGAGGCAGTAAGGCACAATAATTATATAGTGACGAGAACGAAACGATTTAATCGCGGCACAGCCCACGTAAGTCTACGTTTCGTTATTACAGTCAGATACGTGTTTTTAATTGCTCTGCGAACGCAAATTATTTCGTCTCGACAGCGAAATCTGTGCAGTGCACGCGCACACCATTGTAAGTACTCTAAAGTCTAAGTGATATTCCGCGTCCGAAAACGATTTAATATTCGTCTTATTATTTGTTTTGTCGTTAGAAAGTGTCTCGTCGAGAAAATCATCGTATTTATTAAAATGGAACATCCGCCCTACCGGAACGCATGCCCGTCCGAAGGTCGTAAGCGGATGCACGCGAGCAAGCCGTGTAGTACAAATATACCGAAATGCATTTTACGATATAATTTAAATGTAGTTATAATTAATACCTGTGTTGACGGGCAGTTAACAAAATATAATATATTATACGTAATACACGTGGCACGCGCGCTACACGCGAGTCACGCGGTTCGTTCGAATGTCGTGCGGTTTTCACATCGATTTTCGCCATTTATGTTTTAAACGTTGGGTTCGAACCTAACCCGAAAATATATAATATTATTCGTCATCACGCACATCAGTAATATAATATTATTATATTGATACGGTGTAATAGAAAATCGTATTTTTCATTATTAAAGTCATAGTACTTACGTCGTTTGATATTGTATTAATCGTACTCACGAGGAGAATAATTATTGTCTAGGATAGAGAGGGGGGAGGGGGAGTTTATGAACGATACATACCTATTTAACACTTGAGTTATCACGATTATTGGTATTTTATTTTCCGAATATTTGATAACATATACTATGTATAATAACCTATATCTACCACTAATTTACAACTTTAGCAACAATTGAAATTGATTTTTGCAGCATTTGCATAATATATGCATGAAAGAAATCCACAAAATCCTCTTAAACGAAAGAGTTTTCGAACAGTAGTCATTTTGTAAATACTCTTCGTATGGAACTTATATTATGCTATAGTCTATATTCAACGTAAAAAAGACAAAATATCATTGTTTGCTGTTGTAATGTTTCAGTTCAATTAACCTATAAATACACAGTTAGGTGAGTTATTATTGTATGTACTATATTATGGCATGACTTCATCAATAGCCGAAATCGCACGTACATGCGATGATTTTGTTATAAAGCATAATTTTTAGGACGAAATTTATATTTTAATCGTTCGACCAATACGATATTATCTACGACGATCTTATTTATACGAATTCGAGTACATAATTTTATTACTACCTAACAATTTAATTTATCACACGTTGTACATACATGTATAGCAGGTGTACACGTAAGCAGTGGAGCGTATTGCGAACTCTATATCCAATTAAATCGAAGGGAAATAATAATTCACGTCGGTCTCTCTCTCTTCGAGTCTCGAGTGCAGTTACACAATTTTTTTTCCTAACACTTATTCTTATAATACAAGTCTGTGCTTTGACGACGTACTTCACTGTGACCGACCATGACGCACGTTCGGGTCGGCAAACACACACACACACAACACACACACACACACACACACACACACACACACACACACACACACACGAGCGTGCTTGACCTTGCTCCACGCAGTCACCGGCCAACCCTCTGCAGAGCGGGAACAAACCGTAATCGCACCCCGTAGACGGCACATATACGCACCCCGCGAGAAATTTCGCAATGAACGTGTATACGGAGGTTAAGTGCTATATCCGCACCCTCCTCAGCCGAGTACTGGCGTGTGTGTGCATATATATATATGTATGCACCGAAGGTTTTCGTATATATGATTTTATACGTGACATTCGCATTAAGCGAAATTATTCCGAAGCGATTCTCGTCGTCGTCATCGACTCGGTCGACGTCCACTTTTAACTTTAAATAATACAACGGTGGACAACTTTAATTTGATGGTTACCATCTCCCCCCTTCGATCTTTTTGGGGTTTCGCTCCCGAGGGATAATTGGAACCACATGACGTGTATAGCAATACATAACTTTTTGTGTACTTTCGTTGAGTCGCAGCAGACTATTATACCTATGTCTACTGCAACGATACCGCAATAATAATAATATGTACGTCATATAATACACACGCCGCCCCTCGCATTATCATTATTTTATTATTATTAAATGTACGGAGAAATTTTTTTTCCGACACGTGTCGAAATATATAATTTCTCGTCGTTAAGTTTAACTTAAAGTACGTATATATGCTCGAACGTTATCGTGAGCACGTGTCGAGAATCGTTTGTGTCGATTATTTGTTTATTATTTCCATAAAATATTCGGGAAACCGCTTAAATATTTGAACGTACGTATTAATAACATGCGTAAAATATAATATACAGTGTACGCCACGAATAGCGGCTCTGTACAATAAACAAACAACAAAAAAAGCTGAATATATTATTATTGTTATATGCGGCAAGCGGGAAACGGATTTATATGTGCGGCTTTAAAAAAAAAAAAACCCCAAAATGTGCACGATAAAATATGCATTTACATGCGAAACGTCGTTATTATATGTGCACTTAAAATATGCTCTTTTAAATTTAAAATATTCATGGGACGGAGTGTACTGAAAAGAAATGAAATAAAAAAAATGATTATTTTTAAACGAAAGCGGATAAGATGATGGGCGTCTATATAGAGAGACAATAAGTTTTTGCCGGTGGTATATGTATGTATATAATATTAAACATTATAAATAAATATGATTGTAGGCCGAAAACAAAAAGTATGCATAAATCATTACTCGAAGAAATAACACGCTAAATGTATATTTGGCGAAAAGACAAAAAATACATACGTTGCATGTGTGTTCGTTATTATACCTACTTTGAAACCGAAAAATGATGTTCACCACTCTAATGACTTATAATAAGTCAAAATGTATGCGCTTTATTTTTATACAGTATTGCTCAAACAAACATATGACTTGAACTTGGTATAATAACTAATAAGTAATAACGTCATGTATGATGGCCATCACTAAAATAGTAACAATTTTGTCTTTATTTATATTATAACATTATCATACTTTATTCGTATGAATAGAATTTTCAACAATGTGTATTATTTAAATTAAAAAAGAGTATAAATACATAAATTATGATTTTTTTTTTTTTTTAATAAAAGCCTAAAGAATCTCGAGCGAGGGAGGGTATGTGATGAGTATAATAATTATAAATCGTGTAAATTACAAATTGTGCACATCGTTGTTGTTCGGTATAGGTTAGGTTAGGTTATTTGTCGTTAATAAAGTCGTTCTTTTGGCTGTATCTAAAAAAAAAACCAAATAATAATAATAAATAAATAAATAAATAAATAAATAGAATTATTATACTTGTTATGCAATAATAAAATATTAACCACCGCGAGCAGGGTTAACGATTACGAGTGCAGCAGTGGAGCAGTGGTGGACGTCTGAGATTCGCGGTTTCAAACAAAACGTTTGTCCGGCTCCTTTCGTATGTAAATAATATCGGCAAATAAACACAATAAAAACATAGTATTGTGGGCAGGGCTGCTCTCTTAAGACGTACACACGTCATATAATATTGTAATGTGTTTACGCGATGACACGTAATGATTTTCAACGTGTATTATAATATATATATATATATATATACATATATAGAATTCTGTACACTGTATGTGCAGTAGCACCGCAACGTTTCACCCCTCTGCAGCCGTTTATTCAAAAACTAGTTTCATTATTATTTTAATTATTTGTTCGTCGGAGACTCGGAGACGATTGAATAAGTACGAGTAGGTACTCTAGAACGGTTTTTAACCACTGGGGGTCGGATTTTCGGTAGACGCGAGCTCACGCAATCGTCACCGCCGTACAATACATATTATAGTCGTAAAACCAACGAACGTCCTCGTAATTTTCGCGGACCTCGTGTCCGCGCCTCCCTCTTCCACCCGTGATGACGGCACGGAACTACGCCAATTTGCGTAAACGACGAGGTCTCTCCTCCGCCGGATTTCGGCGTGTATATACATATTATTATGTGATATAACGAGGGACCTGTGCGAGCGGATCGTAAAACCACCCGGAAAAACTTTGACGAAGAAGAAGAGGACTTGCTTTTCTCACTGCCGCTGCACTGGGGCAGAAGACGTTAACGAGCTATATATAGCAGCCGCATATATATATGTATAATGTATATAGGTATATACATATTTACGCGTACTGCTTATGCTTGGGGTATAATTTTACGCCAACTTTTAGCCTCCCCGCGGTCCGACGGATTGGGAGGGCGAAGGACAATAATTCGGCGTGTAAAACCTGTCGGCGCGAACGAATGTGTATTATATATATATATATAAACACGCGAAAGTACATCTCCGAATTAATTCCAATAATAAAAGAGTCCTGCGTGGACTCGAAGGCGGCGCAGCGGCAGGTACCCCGCACACTTTTTGGGGTCGTGTACTGTGTATATACGTATACACGATGCGTACAAAGAGAGGAATGTTTTAAAAGTTTAGATGCACCACTGGAACGGCCGCAGGCGGTGCAATTTACGGAGCAGAGAGCGGTTTATATGAGCGCACTCGTCTCGGGGTAAGAGCTCACGACGATGATGGTTTGCTGCACGCTGCTGTGTAAGAATAAAATAAAATAAAAAACTTTTCGTCCCATTCTTTCTCGTTTTCCTCTCATTTCACTCTATCTCTATCTCTTTCTCTCTATGTTTTTCTGTGTGTCGGCTATAATTTATACACAAGCCGCACAATCGAATTCCCGCCGCCTGTTTTTATTACGCGCTCGAGCTTCCGGCGCGCGCTTCCGCTAGGCGATTTCCGCGGCGGCAGCGTTCGTATTATGCATACATACTGTACACACATATAGCATATTATGTATGCGAGTATATATGCATATTATTTTATTACAGAGCGCACTTATTCCGTCCGTCCGCCCGCCAGTCGCCAAGACCGTGACAGATAGACGCGAATAGATAGGTTCGAAGTTTTCTGTAAAATCGTTTTCTATTCGTTTTCGCTCCAATTTCTATCCGTATTGTACACGCCATGTTCCATCTATTGACTGTTTTATTTTGAACACAAGACACTTATCATTCCAGCCGATTATTACTATCATTACTATCATCACTACGACTACCACTGCCACTATTACTATATACTATCAAAACTACTAAAACTACTGCCTATATATACCTACTCCGTACTCGTACTCAAACACAACGAATAACAAACACCATTGTTTTCTAAAAAAAATCGACAAATAAAAAATGCATGTCCGCTCGCAATCCGTTAAAAAACAAACACATACCTTCGTTAATAACTCATCATCATTACATTATTTCATTTGAAAATTCCCACGTGCGAAACGATAATTATATTTGCTGTCTGTCTCGTTGGATAATACGCTCTCGTATCGGTACGGCGATGGATACATGAGTATGGGTGTGGGCGTAGAGGAGGATGATACAATGGACCTGTAACGATTAAGTTAAATATTAATACGATTTTTTTTTCATTGTTGTTCTTTTATTTTATACATAGGTATACATATTTTTCATAGCTCGGCCCCGGATTGAATGTTTCGTATTATACCCACGACCAGAGATAGTACAAGAAAATTAATAACTTTATTATTACGCGTGCTATTTTATTTATGCGATCATTTTCAGCAGCTCGAATATTACATATAACGCGAACAGAGTGAGTGTAAACATTAATTCATCAACACAATAGGTTTTATGGAAGCGCAGGAAAAATAAACTTGAACTTTATAAAATTCCGTAATACACGCGTACATAATATAGTAGGTATATACATGTATAGAATATCGCGTAGGTATGCGTTATTTTCCACGTCTGTTTGATCGATGAAATTAATATTTGATAACAGAATATCGTATATTATACTCGTCCAAAGTCATATAATTATAATATCTATATACACACACGCTACGCAGTGTATGTGCGTTATTGTTTATCTTTGTAGATGGTGTGCGAAACGTTTTTTTTTTTTTTCATAAGTTCGGTGGCTGAATTAACATAATATGACTCATATGATAAAATGACCCTTATTCGTGTACGTATATATATATATATATATATATATGATATGTACCGCATTGGCGCGGAGTAAATCCCAAGAGGTGCCGCAGCACGCGCGCCGAGTGAGCAATGCTTAAAGGGATTACGCCCGGCGGAAGAAAAACTTCGGTGGCAGTGAAATCGATACGGTCGTTTGGCCAATTGAATTTTGTCATTACGGCGACGACGTAAGCACGATTGTATTCCCTGCATCACAAACGTGTAATTTGTCGAGACTATAGGCGACCAGTGATTTAACACTGCACAATGCACGTACATATAAGAGTCTGCAGTACCTATATGGAATATCTTATGGGTATAATAATATTTTCTTTTATTGAACAACAGCGAAGAAACTGTTTTCCTAACCGTATATGGTATACTATATACGTTTATACAACTGTGTGTATTTATAATAACATGAATATGCATACATACATGGATTTAATCCGTTGTCGTACTTTGGCGACTTATATTTCCACTCATAGTAAACCTTTTTTCTATCCACGAATATTTTTTTAGAACGTTATTTTTTAAGTGTCTAACATCCTTATTTGAAAAAAAAAAATTATAAAAAAATGCTAACAATTGTTTAGGACGTTTAGGAGTATACTTTGTAAATCATGAAAATGAGATACAAATATAATATAGTGAGTGGTAATTGATGACGATCTTCTCGTGAAACCTGCAAATATTTGTAAATAACCGAAACGCTTTATAATAATGAAATAATAATAAAATATGATAAACAGTAATAATATAATTTGGTAATTTAAAATATAATTATTCTATAAAATATCCACCCTCCAAAATGTAATACGTCCAATAAAATAGGTTGCCTATTTTTTCTGATAGTAAAACTGTCTCTGTATATGTATCACTTAGACTTAGACGTGCGCTACAGTTTTCTGTACCAGATAGGACTATTATAGTTATATGTAACCTTCTAAACTATCAAAAAATATTTATATTTTAAAGTCTCTGTATAATATGGTTATAACATTTTATTTACATAAGAAAAAATAAACAAATATGATGTTAAACATGATACGTGTGTATATATTATTATAATAATATATTTACATATACGACACGAATATCGACTAATAATAATTATTAGTTTTGAAAAATATCGTTTGCTATAAATCATTGTATGTGAAATTTTTTTTTTAAAAGTGGCCAAACAATATCTAAGTTGAATTTTGTACACAACATAATATATAGTATAATATACTGTTCCACAGGATAAGGGTATGTTTATTTTTTAGGATACACTCCATCATACAAAAAAGCTCAAACATGGCCCAATAAGCCACACGTATGCTCGTGCATGTACATGCTTTTATAGATGCTTTCCTAATCCCCAAATATGATGTTAATATCTGTTAATCTGACGGGCGTGGAAATAGTTGTATAGTATAGAGGCCACAAATATTTGCGAATAATATGCGTTATATTGTGATTTGTGATGTGTAATGAATGATTATTAAAACCGTGTAATTGAAAATCCACCGTCGTTCACAGAAATCCTTATTACGTCTATACCTAATAATAATAATACAGGCGTAATCCGATTTCTGGCGTATAATATAAAATATAATATACAGTAGGTACATAGGTATATAATATAATGCGTATTTTGAGACGTTTTCGGGAAATTAATTGTCGACGGCATATTATATCAAATATGTATTATACGTATAATACGTATTTATACCTATGTGACAATGCGGAATTAACGATTTTAAGCTAATTGAAGTGTACCACGTTAAGGGACTTCTCGTGAATTGTATATTATATATATATATATATATTTATATGTACGTTAGGCTGTTGTAAACGGAAGTAATTGCACCTCGCGATGACGACGACGACGGCGATGACGGCGGTGTACTTCAATGCGCGTTGTATACTAATTGGCGTTCGGATATGCCACGTAAAAGGTAGCCTATAATATAAATTATAATATATAATAATGTACGTATACGTATTAATATGATGCATACCTGTGGGGTATACATCATAAGCGATTCGGTCCGTAATTAATTTCCCTCTATTATAATATATTAAGCATTATAGCTTATTAAATTCAAATAATCATTCGTATTTCTACGTAGACAATTTTTCGTTCGGCGTCCATAATTTTTCTCTTTAACTTAGGTAAGTATTATAAATTATTGTTTCTATAACAGAAAATATTTTAGAATCACTTTTTTGAAAAATTGAAATCATCGAATCCCCCGGCACGATGATTACTTGCGCACCTACTAAGGTTCACAGTACACAGAAGGAAGTCTTTAAAATCTCTAATATAAAAACCTTGAATGTCAGTATCAAGAACAAATTAATATATTTTCAAAAATGTCAATGTCTCGGAGTTCAAATTTTTTTTATGCACTTCTCGGAGACAGTATGTCAGTAGGTTAGCATAAATTACTGAAAATTTTTTTTTTTTATACATTATTTATATCGCTAATTGCTGTATTACCGCCATTTATAGTTATTATTTAGGTAACTATTTATTTTTTTATTAGTAATAAGGTATTTTAAAATAATGTTTGTTCATAAAATCGTTTATTTCAAAACTCAACATTTATTTAATTTTGAATTAAATTCCTCTTGAATTAGGTACAATGAAAAAAAAAAGTGTGAGAAGTGTATCGATATATTATAATTTATAAGAGCAGGACGTGGGTGCGTGGTTTGTAAAGGGACAGGCATAACAAGATATTTACAGTAATATTTTTCTTCTCTAGCTTCATAATTTTTTAATAATTCGTTATAGTTTTTTAGGTGCTACTATTGTTGTTTGTAATTCGATCCAGTCCTTAATTATAATATCCCAAATCGCCACTTTTAAGTTTCAGCGTTTTTAAATCTGGCCTAAAGCCTTACCACATATTATATTCATCGCTTCCTTTGTATTTCCTTAGGTTTTAACCATTCGATGACCATACTTAACTTAAACACCGGAGTTTTGGTTTTTAATTTAGTTTTTTATCAATGGCACATGCATCATACGTAATTTAGTGATTTCTTTTAACTTTGATTTTTTTTCTGACGTGCCATATACTTAATTCGCTTTCAAGCACACTAGACCTTTGTGGTTTTTTTCAGGTCGTTGATTTGTGATTCATACATCGCTTACGATATTATTATTAGTTTATGCTATTTTCTAGCTATCGTAATACATCCATTTTTACTAGCAATCATGTCATGTTTAAGTACGATATATTATATTTGAAGTAAACATTATTATTTAGCAAGTATTTGATTAAAAAAATGCGGAAAAGTGGGTACCACTTTGTTGTATGTACATGAGGTTTCGAGTGGGCCATTATTGGAATCAATAATTTGTCCATGGATATGGAGATCGATTCTGAGCAGAGAAGGCCAATCGACCTATTATCATTTTGAGTGTATTTCATAATAAATTAATTTATTTTGTAATTTAAGTAATATAAAATGTTTCGAGTCAACAATTTCTCTTCATATTTTTACGATTAAACGTATACTGATGGTGATTATCGCTTTAACACAAATGTATATATATATATAATAATATTATACTATTTAATAGCAGCCCATAATCGACGATAAAACGTTAACTTACATGGGATTTCTTAAGGGCTTCCTGCCACAAAAAGTATACTATCGAAAATATGTTCACCATACACACACACACACATACACACGTGACATCGAGTTTTATTTTTCGCGTGGTCCCCTCGGATTTTTACAGCCATTGCGACGATTTCGGCAAACGTCTAATGAGCGTAACGTGCGTGCGTTTGACAGTCATATATGTTTGGACGAAAACGTGTGTGTACAATATAATATATAGGACTATAAAATCGGTCGACTACCAAATTCTTTTTGTCTTAAGGGTCTTTTTTTTTAAACTAGTTTATGGAGGACCATTAAACGAAAAAAGAAAACCTTAATCGTGTTCCGGAGCGTATGTTGGAACTCAAGCTGAAATGCTGAATACTTGATGTACAATGTACATGTATAACGTTTAGAAATTATTTTCTTCAAAGTGAATTTGAAACAAACTAAAGATTATACAAATTTGATCTTTAATTGACTTGTACTGTATACAATTTTTTAAATACAACTTTTTCTTTCTTGTCGGATTTATACAGTTAATATATAGGTACCATACATTTTGGTATGAAAAAAAAATTTGAAATTTTGATCAGTGAACATTTGAAAACATGTATATCATACAGATTTTCTGTCCACCAGTTATCAAGTTACTTATTAATTGTTAATTTAAATTTTTAAATTGTTTACTGTAAAAACATTCTTTATTATAAAATGTATTATAAAAAATACTCAAGTTGAAAACATAAAATTTCAAAACTATATGTTCAGTACTTCGATTGTATTTGTTAAAAATCTAGTCATAATATTATATAGTTTTACCATACAGCTGCAGTTTATCGTGGTATAACTATATATCATGATATAATGAATAGGCTTGTCGTGTGTTGATCGGAGAAGGATGATAATTAATTGCTCACAGAAAACAATTTATGCGGTCAATGTGAAAAATAATGGTTAGGAATTTTCGTAACAGGTGTGGAATTTAGATACCATTGCTGTCACCTCTAATTTATTTATGCCTAGCCTATTATATGGGAAAAATTTGGAAGTTTGTTAAAAAATAACTTATTCTAATACTTATCCGATATAACAAAAATAAAAAAGGTAGATGTGTTTTAATTATACTTGCTATAAATATTATTTACAAATGTACTTCTATGAATATTATTTTGTGCTAATATAGATACGCAGATCAAAATTCTATGATTGAGTTCAATTTCTAGTTGTTATTTTTTGACTGGACATTCGAAAGAAATTTGCATACTCAGTGACGTGTTCATCCTTTGTAAAGGATATGCATTTTTGTATATTTTTAGATCGCATTATAACAATAAAAAATATATTTTTGTATTTAATTACATTTATTAGCTAATCACTTTAATAGATTGTGTGTAAACGGTAGTTGGTAATACAAATTTTGTATATTATATATGTTATTATTTTTTAGTAACATCTGGTCGTAAATCACCTCGCGATGGTTATAAATAATATGATTTCATTCTTTATCATATGTTTTACTAGTATCAATCAATTTACCATACATGACAAATTAAAAATAACAAATATTAAAAACATGAATATTTATTTTAACAATAAATAATTGTCAGTAAGAAAAAAATAAAGCAAATATATGGCATTCTTATATACCGGATCTCCTCTCAGTCTTTGATAGCCTGTGCATAAGTCCAATAAAATTGATAAGATAAAGCGTTTATTTTGTTTTATTATATTGAATATAATAAATATTATAAGCTGAACCTTACAATATGTACTTAAATTTAAAAAGGAAATCATTTGAATTTATTATATACAATAATAATAAGACGTAAGTAATACTCGTAACGAGTCCGTTTGAAGTGACCTGTGTGCAGTATTAAGACAAAAAATTCAAATCATCCAATTTAGAAATATATAGAATTTAGAGTGGGACAGAACTCGTTTACAGGTCATCAAATGTCTAAAAACAATATAACATATTTGAATCAACGATTACCTCTATAATAGCTGATCAATCAATAATATTACGCAATTTTACCTATGAAAAAATAACAATAATCAACGAATAGGTTATATTTTATAGTATAATAAATCATTAACAGTTGTAGATAAACGACAATAATAATCAGGTGAAGCGGGTTTCATTTTTTTCATTTTTCCAACTTGTCTAAAGGTGCATAATATATGTGATTATTTGTAGGAAAACCGTTGAAATTGCGAATTATTTTACAAGGCTTTTTGTACCCGAAAGCAAGAAAAAGGCACGTTTTGAATTTTAAAAGAAAATACGAGTATTCTTTTTCAATTATAATGTAGTTTAAACGAATAGGTACATATTAGTAGGTGAGCGTGATACCGATCTTTGCGAGACTCTGATTACGACTGATTACTATTCCTTATCAGTTATCGCCTAACAAGATACTTAGTGGAGTGTATAATATGAACACTCATTGGATCGGATTGTCGTTCACTCGATATCGAACAACCGTTTTGAATACTCTCATTATATGAGAGCATTTTCTGTCTTTCACACGCGACACTGATCGGGGCGTGCGACGAAACGTAACCACCCCGCTTTATATAAAGTCCGGACGAGTTGTAGAGTTGTCGTGAGACGAGAATTTCGGGTTTTTAATCGGTTTGGTCGCTGTTTACGCCCTTTTCGTGCGGAGAATCTTCAGTCTTCGCCCGATACACGCGTGAACCGGAAACTCGGTATATTTGTCGGATGGGCCGGGGAGGTGCCACCACCCCCTGTACCCACCGCCGCCGCGACAATTGCTAACGAGAATCGTTTGCTGACGATATCGAAATCGAATCACCGCGTTTAGCACTTTAGCAGCGGTTCGTTAATTTCGGATGTCGACTGCCCCGCGGCATCTTAGGAAACGGAAGCCCGCAGCACTGTGGTACATGGGAGAAGGACCAAAACGGAAGTAATCATCACACGTAAAAGCCAGTTGGTATCTACATTTTTTCGGAAACCCTCTTATTCAAAAACGCGATGAGGCCCACGACTGTTTAAATAATGTTGGGGTGTTTATTGTGTATATAATACATTTATCGCCGAATTCGATTCAAATAGCAAGTTGAAGATAGATATTATAATATAAACTTCAAAATAATAAACATACATAATTATAGTCAAAATTTAAGTTCAATGTATTTAAAAAAGGTATAATAATGAAAACTATAACTTCATACCAACCGCACACGTTTTTTATAGTGTAGCAACCTTCGTAAGAATCCATGTCAAATTCAATAATTTATTGTTCTTTTAATTATTCATGTGAATAACACCGTAGTCAGTCTGTATACGTCATAACTATAAAAGATATTGAAGAAATAAGTAAGACATCAATGCTTATCACTTATTATTTAGTGCTAAAATTTGATCACAAATTGGCTGATTAATGAAACTATTTTTTTGTACCTACATATAAAAAAATAAGTATATAAAAAATAAAGTTTCAAACGTCTTATTTCCTCCAAAAATCAAACACTGTCTGACTATAATATTTTCCCTTAAAAGATCTCAGCCTCAGATGTAGTTTTTATAAGTTTGCTTTGTGCCTTTATACATTCCTTTATTGACTAGTAATCTAGTCTATGGTAAAGGATTAGTCAGTAGATCAAAGTCTCAAGATAATCAATGCCTAAGCTCTAAATTAAAATTATACTAGAAAAGATGTATGAAAAATTGAAAATATTAAAGACTACGGTAATTAAAAAAATCAAATAAATTTTATTTACATTTTGAAGGGTTCTACATTATTTTTCATAAAAATTATTACAAACACTAAACGAGAATAATAATTATTTTATATTTATCTTGTGAAAGTACCACAGTCGTTACGTACAAGGTAATATAGTATAATAAGAATGATGAGAATTGTAAAAAATATGTGGTTATGTTATTACTTTTTAGATTTATTTATTTATATATAGAGCTATATGGTTTTAAAAGTCAAGTTCCTATACTTCGTAAAAAAACTTCAAATAAATTTGGCCATAAAAACGTAATATAATATACCTAGGTATAATATAAGTATATTGTTATACTTTCATAAATAATTATTTTTATGTATAATAATATAACCTTAATTTTTTTTACTTTATACGAGTAAATATTGACGTACTTGTACGTATAACTTTCAAACAAAACTTTAATTTAACCAGACAGTGATTTATTTATTTTTTTTATTTAAACACTTGAAGTACGTTTTAAAATATAAAGCCAAAATGAAAAAATAAATATTATTATTTAATTATGTTTATAAATACGTTTGATTTTACTGCAGCGTTAATGTTTTTTAATTAATTTTATTGTTGTGGTATTTTTTTCTATTAAATACTTGATTAAAACTGATTCGAGATAATTATTATTTTGAAGCTTTTAAATAATTTAAGTACAATAAACATTTTTTATTTACATTTTGATAAAATATAAAAGACAGTTATTAAAATACCTAAATATATAAATAAAAAATAAATAAAAAATAAAAATATTTTAATGTTGTCAAGTATCGAATAATATTACATATCATTTCAATTCAAATATTAAATACTCTACATATTTATTTTTAATTTTAGTAAAATTGCTGTAAAAAAATACTATTTTACTTAAAACAAAAATGAAAAATCTAGCATTAACTATACCTAACCATTTATTGAAATAAAATTTACAAGTCGTATATTATTATTATTATTAATATAATTAATTTACCAATATAAAAGCATTTCTCAGACTAAAAAAAAAACATTTTTTGTTGTTAAGAAGTCTTAGTCTTGTTTAGTAATTAAATACAAAAATGATTTGCGAAAAATTAATTTTAATTTACAAATTGTGTTTAAAATATATTTTAATTGTATAATTTGTATACATATAGTTAAACATTACTCATTAGCTACGAATATAATTGCTCATCGTTGAATTAGCAAAGCATAATATGATCATGTCTAGGAATTGGATTAATAAATTAATAATATTTAAATTCGCCATGTAAATAGTAATATTAGTACGAGTTTATATGAAATAAAACACAAGTTCAAAATAATAAGATAGTGCAATTATTATAACTTCAATAGACTTGAAGGTACTACAGAAAATTTGAATAATAAACTGTAACCATAATAATATAATATTGTTGTGTTTCCATTTTAATTTCACATAACACTATTCAATTTACTGCAGGAAAAATAAATCATAAAATTTAAAATTAAATATCATTTATCAAAATTGCTAAACATAAAAATATTATTTCGTTTTTTTTTTTTTTAAACATTTGTTTATTACTCTGAATTGCTTGAGAATTACGAAAACTTACGATAAAGTTATATAAGATAAAATATTTTTCTATTAAATTTTGACTGTTAGGTACTATAATTATTTTTGGAAAATTATGTTTATATTTAATAAGTTATGATATAGTATAATACATTAATATACCTATATATTTTATATTCTTTCATACTTATAGTTTCGTCCCAATATGACTTTAACCATCTTTCTGAACTCTTTGAAAATCTCAAAGACACTTTTCCCATTTTCGCACTCTGTGGCATGCACACCCTACTAATTATCAAGAGCTTATACATCAAACATAAACTTTTACTGTTATAAAGATTCAAATTTCGTTAGTTTGGATGCAATTCATTAGGTCAACACTATTCCAACATCGTTTAACTCTACCATCCGTCAGTCCAGACACGAACAGCAATTTTATTATTGAATACAAAAATATTGACTTTACACTAATATAATACTGTCAGACCTTTATTTAATACATAAAATATGTAAATTTCAGACTATAACAGTTCTACTCAATTTTGCGGTCCTATAGATATTCATCAGCAATAAATTATTAATTTGTAAAGTTATTATCAGACCATAATGTGGTCTTATGATATCCACATATGGAACTTACAAACCTTTAAACTTAAGCAAAATTTAAGCCATCTAGTCAATAAGTTTTCTCGTCAAATAGTTTCTACTATTTGGTTTATAAAAAATAATTATCTCCGCTGTGACTTCCAAGGTTACTCAATCAATTCTATCATACAACCTTTAATTTTATCCAAAGTTATCTCATTATTTAAACTCACTTATTAATTGACTTTTACCGCATCATCTCTGATAACCCTCAAAGGTTTCGAAACGGACCTGTCTCGTGGACTAAATAGAAGAAAATATGACATTCGTCGTTTACGTTATAAATAATAGAATGCGAGCAGTGATCTAATTTGAGTAATTTACTACCTTACTGCGTCTTCTACTGTATCTAAATATGAAATCGTTTTCTTGTAATAAATATACTGCTAAAAAATAATAAACAACGATAACAAAAAAAAAAAAAAAAAAAAAAATAGGAATAAATGGATCATTCTGTTTTTGTTCCTGGGCAGAGTTTCTTGAAAATCGTTTTTTTTTTCATATGATAGAATTTATATCGCTTACATTTATAATAATATAATATAGTTGCGTAATAATCTAACAAAGAATAAAGAATAAAAATTATTTTCGGCATTTCCGCGCCATCTGCTATTAAGCTCCATTATACAAAGCAGACACCATGTGATGTCCACCAAAATGTATAAAATTGGGCATCACTGGCACGAAGAGAGGAGTCAAATGTCAGCTGTCGGATGTACATTATTGAAATTATAATAATTTATAACGCATAAAAACAGCGAATAGTCGGCCTTTACGTATAATTCATGTTATTCAGACGAAAATTAAAAACTCAAATAATATTAAATGTGTATATAGGTATAATACTTTATTCGCGTTATAATGAATGACGTGGGTCGACATAGACAACGATTTGCGAAATAATTAAATACATCACAGCTGTGTGTGAACAGAATACAACTACAGAGTCATGCTTTAACCGCACAGTATTATTTTCTATATAGGTTTGAAAAATAATCTGCATTCGAAGTTTCGAAGCTTATCGTGCAGATTTCTGAATATAGTATTGTATTATGAATTGATCGATATAACATATAGGCGTATAAAAAATAAAATCAAAAACAAAAACCGTACTGTTTTCGTTTGTCGTAATTCGAAAGCACCCCCGTCACCGTTTCGCAGACGTGAGAAAGCCTAAAGAGTTAGGTGTATACAAGAGAATTAAATAAAAATACGCACTCTTATAGGTACTTATAAACAGCAGTTCATAATATATACCAAACATGTTTTACTATTAAATTCGTTTTTAAAGTACGTATTCGTGCTCCGTGTGCATATTATAAATATATATATATTATTTTCTTTTGTTTCCCCAGGACATTATGTTAAAACAAGGCTCTCGCGGCGGCCAAAGTCCTCTGCCGCCGCCGCACAACAATAGATTCTCTTTTTATCATATCGTTCGGCGGCGTGTCCCTCTTTCACCGACCGGTAACAATATAAAGGATTTCTGCCGGACCGTTCGTTGCCGCCGCCCTTTCATCCTAACCCCTCGCCTCCGCCTCTCATCTTCCGGATTTCGCCGGACTCTTGAAATTATTATTATTATTATTATTATTATTGCTATTATAATCATCGTCGTAATCCATTACCGTTTTTGGGCCCTTTTCGTTTTTCCGACGCCGCCGCCGCGTGTCCTCGTGCGTGAGTGCATGTACGTCCCGATAATTAAGTCTCCATTATACTAAACACACACAAACGCGCTCGCATGTGGTCGAGACGCAGGAGAAACGGCGTGTGACGGACGAACGGAGACGCTTAACCCTTTGCAAGACGGGTTGGGGACGTTGGGGATAGCGACGAGTAACGCGCGCGCGTATATTATTATTATTAATTTATTAAATTTCTATATTTGCGTTTTATTGACAGCACGGAAACTCGGGCGAAAATTATAATTAATATTATATTCCCACGAAAGTCGATCGATCGTGCGTCACTGCAACTACATATATCTCGTCGTATATGCACATTAAATAGTCAGTATTATGTATACCTAAACAATAGATATCAAACAGCGATATACGATATTGTGTGTCATAACATCACAATACGATGTGATAGGTGACAGTAGGTAGATCTGAAAATGTAATAACTTTTGACGTAGGGAATATCTATTTGTATTTATACGCAATTATTTACGCGCGTAAATATTATATTATAACCACGAGAATGGGGAATTATTCACTATAGAATTATTTATAATACGCAAATGTTTTATAACAATCAATTATTTCCGAAAAAATACATTCGAAAAATTATAGTTTTTAATTTTACTCTAAACATTAAAATTTTTAATTCTACGAAATGCTAATAACTGTAGAGCAGCACGATTCTAATCTATTTAAAAATGTAACGGTTTTTTTTTTTTTTTTAATGTTGATTACAACAAAATCAACAAAGTAGATGTTCACAATTGTCTTAATGATTTTGTATAGGATTTGCATTCCAGTAAATATGGGGTGGCAATAAACTTTAAAACGGTCAAATATTGATAATTCACACGGAAAGTTACCTAATAGAAAATTAAACAATCTTTATACTTCGATTAATTGTGTATTATTATTTATTACGCTGCACATTATAATAATTATATAATTCAGTCTATCTCTGTTCCGCACTTCATTTATTGATGCATTTTATGGGTAATGATAATAAACTTCTAAGAAAAAACAAGTTTTTTTCATAGTCAAACGCATGTCACACTATTATCTGTAAAATATAAATATCGTTTTTAATTATGTAGTATTCTTTGTCATTATGATAAATATTAATTAATCGCAACTATATTTTACATTTTATTAAACGACTTTTAACAAGCCAATTAATTTTTTATTGTTTTGTATAAGTATACAAGTTAGAGTTATTTTATTCTGCAGTCAAATACTTATGTGCTTTACGCGCATCACGATCTAATTGTGTAAATGACGATAGCCTTTGGTTATACCAAGATATCATTCAATATTTACAGAGCGGGTTAACTTAAATATATTTTTTTTAACTCGTTAAGTCAAGTCAATATAAATAAATTTAAGTTGAATTTTAAGTTTTTTTTCTTTTTAACTTGAAAAGTTACAAGTTAATTAGAATAAAGAAACTTAATTTAGTTAAAATCAGTTACTTTTTAAAAATAAAAAACCTTTTTTATAAACTTAACATGGGCTTTACAGTTAAAAAAAAAAAGAATGTATGTATATATTAAAATTAACTTTCATATTTTAATACTTAAAACAATTTGTTATAATAAAAAAAAAATAATTATATTATATTACCTAATTAATTTTTGTACCAAATAGTCTACAACTTTTTCTAAAGTCACGATTAAACTTTTAATAATTTTTTAAAATTCATTTTTAGAATATAATTAATTACCTATACGTACAATACTAATATTAATCAATATATAGTAAATATAAAGTATTAAATTAAATTATTATTTTATTTTACCTGAAAAAAAAATATAGATCTCATGAACTTTATACATTTAAAGCACATACTATAAATTATATTTTACAATACTCAAATTAAAATAATAATTTTTTATACTGCAAGTGAATAAACTACAACAATAAACGTAATAATATACATGCACACGTATAATACTAACAAGTAACACATAATTTGGATAAACAGAATCTATTATTAAATTATTTAAATTATATTGTACTTCATGCGAGTATGAAAAAAAAACATTTGTACGCTATGCATATGTAAATATTGCATAGTATTCTACAAAACGTTTTTTTATCATGTTTTCACAGCAAGTATACTATAAAATACTAACAAATCGATTTTTTCTTGAAGCTAAAGATACATCTAAGCATTTTAAAATACGTTTTTTCTTTTCGAACACAAAAAATAACACAATAATTTATATATAATAATGTATTTGGGTATCTATATAAAAATATATTTTATTTTCCATAAAATATAATAAGGAAATTCTGCTCACGTCAGTGAAAGATTTTGGATGGTGTGTCGTAAAAATATTCGGTGAACCAACTGTTGGGGTCGTATAAAGTATTAAAATATCAGTATAGTACCAAAAATATGAATGTTCTATATTTTATAAATTGTCATTATGAGCATTACAGCTGAACATATTTATAAAAAAAAATGTAATTGTTATTGCTGTTTTTTTTTCGTTATTTACTTTTATACTTTTGAAATATTTAAGTAATGTGATTTACAGATATTTTTTTTATATGAAATGTACGATCTGTACTTAATGACACAATAAGTAAATGTGATATGAAAATATAAACATATACATTTTATACATTAATGCATTTTAATGCATACCTTTTATAATAATTAATCGAAATTACTAATTCAGGAACAAAATATGAAATAAACGGCATGATATTGGTATAGTGTAGTTATGTACCTAGTTGAATAGTAGCCTTAATATTATAGGTAATATAATTTAGATAAATGATAACATTCGATGAGCAGAGTGCAGATTTTCGGATTTTATACAAGAAGTTCACATAAGTTGAAATATTATGTTGCAATATTGAGCACTTCTCTGATTCCTTGGAATTTGTAACATTTGGTGAGATCAGTAATGTATGGATTGCGTATGTTATAAATTCAACTGATTCGGAATCTATTAAATGATAAATATTTGGATACGTCAAAAAAGAAAAAAATATTGACCCCAATAATAAGAGTTGAAAGACTTGATTTCTCTACATTTTTTGTATGAGTTTTATATTCAATTAAGAAACAGTTTTTTTTTTAAATTTTCATGGATAAGTTTTTTTTATGAAGAAGCAGGTTGAGATGTTTGTGACGTAGTTATAATTAAATGGTATAATAATATTTTAAAATTTACATTAAGCATTAAGGTACATAGATGGGATAATGTTTTGAAGAGAAATATGGTTTCAAAATAAAAACTTGCGATCGACTCTAAATCAAGCTTTAAGCGCGTATCGTATTGTTTAAATTTAATATAATATACTCGTATATTATGTAAAACATATTATTTGAACTCAAATAAAAAGGTCTCGTACTTGGAAAAATATACCTCCCCCTCCATACGCTTGCAAGTATTTGGGCGTGTGTCCTATGTTGAAATGTCAACGGGGGAAAGGAAAAAGAAAATTAATTTTTCCTCGATAAATATAGTATACAGACCTATTCGCCGCTTATCGCATGCTGCAATAATTAAATAATTCATGAGACTGCGTTTTTTCGTCCTTTCCAAGTCTTGGCGCCAGTTCGATAGCCTGCACGGTCTGGGGAGATATAATCCCAGTCCGTTATCGATAGGTAATATACTGCTCGACAGAGAAACGTATTTTCCGGACCGACCGAGTGCATCATTGTCTTGCCGACGGGTTAATAAGTATATACAACGTAATACGTTATGCGTTTTTCTTTAGGAATTAGACTGCGGGTGGACTAAACGCTACATGCGGGGGCGGGGGCGGGTGGTTGCAGTTGGAGCGAGAAAGTTTTTCGTATTTTTCGTTTGTTTCGCGAGCGCCCGTCACGTCTCCGTCAAATTAAAAAGACAAAAAAAAAAAAAATAACAACAAATCCTATTGTCTGTCAGCTCTATCGTCGGTTCGCACGGGTCGTACGCAAATAATTATTGTTTCGTGGTACAGCGAGTTTCGTGAAAATTATTCGGTAACACAAAAAAAATAAGCAAAAAAAGCACTCCTCCTATAACACAAGGCGAGTACAATATTATGATACGACTCGGCCGGGGTTTGTATAAATATAATATTATAATGGTGCACTGCGCGCAGGCGGACGGATTCATTTCGCGAAGAACGTTTCTATATATATAATATATATATATAGCGAACTGTTATACACACATACTGTATGTATGTACATTATTATAATATTCGACGACGCGGCACTGTCGGTGAATATTATTATCGCAGGGAGGTGCTTGTTTCTATTGTTGTACCGACGTGGAACGGGTTTTTTTATTTTTTTTTTCCGAACCGAGAAATCGTATTTTTGTTTTATGCGTTTTTTGGCTTATCCATTGTGTTCTCACGACTTACGAGTGTATCGTATTATACATATATATATAACTTATAATATACATTTAGGTATTATATATGACCGCGTGCGATAAGTGTTTACGACGTTATAAAAACGCGCGACGGTTGCGTATGCGCGTCGGAGAGTAAATCATATTACTTTTTTTTTCGGCTGCAATAGAATTATAAAACTCGCTTCCAAAATAAATCGTTGTTGTAATATTATTATTTATTAATATGACCGTCTGACAACAGACTGCAGTAAAAACGCGCCACATACGCCACTCCGCCGGACCCGTGTGTAATTATTTTTATTTTGCGATATACGAGTATACTTACACGCAATACACAAAACACATTATACGCATGTGGGTACATTATGTGCCGAATTCGAAACCTCCCCAGAAGCAACAGGGGTTCTAATAGAATCAAGCGAATTCGGATGAATAATTTAAATAGTTTTTTTTTCAGATTGGACGACGTGTCAAAGTTTACATAACGATGGCACCGCGTCATACATGTCTGTGGACATGCCAAGTTTAGGGGTTCTAGAAAATACATAGAAAGCTTAGAAAATTCCAAGCAAATTGATGATACTTGTTATGTAGCCCTAACAGATCTAATATACTAACGGCGATAACTTGATGGAATTTACAATATATCACATGTAACTATTATTATTATTATTATTATTATAACTCGTAGACGAGATGAGCTGATTTTTGCTGATTTTAGTTTGTTCTTTGGTGAAATCGATAAATGTTCGCTTTAAAAACGTCTTATTGAACGTACATTATCAGACGTATCTCAGATCGGAGAAGTCAAAATGCATATAAATAAATAATATCATCGTTTTAGATAATCGAGCAGTACATGACGTTTTGTAAAGCAATTAACGGAGAGGGATGTAGGAAATCGAAAACGCGGGTCCGCCGCCGACTGCGTTTCAATCGTAGCAATTTCCTACTCCGACGGACTCGAAGTAAACGAAGGATACGTAATCTTATAAACAATGCAAGTTTAATTATTGTACATGGAAGGAGTAAGGTTGTGCAATATTACAGCATTTCCGTCCTTCTCGATAATTGGGGTTGGCCTGTCCGAATGACAATCTTATGCAACGTCCGTCGCTGCAACCCTCTGCGTGTATATCTCCATTCGACACACCAACCCATATTCTCTCCCTTTACCCTATTCTCACTCTGAGTGCGCCCTTCTGATATTATGTCTATTGTATGAATTTTTTTTCATTCTTTTTACAATCGTGGGGTGTTTTCACCCAATTTCATCATCTCTAGACATTATCCCCCGGATGTCTATACATATATATATATATATATATATACAGGTATAGGTACGCTTGATTAAATAATAACTTATCTGTCGGTATTTGCACACACAATGATAATATCATTATGACCTGTTTTAACAAACACAATGCCATTAAATAATCAACTAACTTAGTCCTAAACGTGACGTTTTCGATATGAATGTAAAAGTTAAAATGGTTTTGGAAAAATAAATATCCAATAAGACAGTTAACTGTTAAGTAACTATTTTTCTTTATAAAAGGCAATAAACATTTTTCTTGTTTTATTTGTTGAAAGAGGTATACTAACTCGTTTATAAAATAGGTATTACTTCTGAGTTATTGCTATTTTTTCTTGATAAATATACAGACTATAAAAATGTATACACAACTAAATAAGAACATTAGATATATTTAGAGAATAAGAAGTTCTAAGATTGTAAAATTTACTATAATGTTTGATGGTATTTAAATTCATAAAAAAGTAATTATTTCAGTGATTGAAACGCATTTCTGGAAATCCTTACCAATAATAACTGTAATATTATTTATGACATAATATAATACGACGTTCAAAGGTATTTCGAGTCACCTCAATTACACACACATTATATATTATATAACAATAATAATATTAGGTACAGCATTATAAAACATTTATTTTAAAAGTAATTATTATTTTACGACAATTCTATTTAATATTATTATTATTATTATATTATATAAAAGTTGATTGAAAATTAAAAACTCGATTTACTTATTATTTATTAATCGAGTTATAAGTTCCTTCTTTTTACGATATTCATTCCACAATATTATTGGGTAACGAACGTATTTTAAAAGGAAAATACAGTAATATAGGGCTTCTACTTAATTATTTTTCCATTTGCAAATAAGTTTCATCGTGTAGCGTATTTTGTTATTATTCCATTTGACATTTCACTGTATTCCTGCAAAGAGTATTATATTATATTATTATGTACCCTTATCAATTATTGTCGGTCAATGCAGATTTGTCCCTATTTATTCATACATTACGGCAATGGGGGATGCCGCCGCGCTGGTTTGTTTTTAATATAATAATATAATAATATATCCTCTACATGACGGGATATATGCACTCTCTTACCGTCTCAATTTCATCCACTCTCGCGTACATAATCATCCGCTATTTGCATTCTCATTATGCCGCGTGTTTAGTCCCCGAGTACCGGTCATTTATCTGTCTGACCGCCGTCGTTTAAGAAGACCCTTTTACCGTTCAGATTATATTATTATATAATATATTACGCGTGCTGCCTGACCCTTATAATGTTATTTTATACCTATATTATGTACCTACGTGTCAGCATGGTTATTATTATTCTAATGTTATATTAAGACACTGTCCGGCGACATTTAAAAGCTTCAGCTGCATAATCAGTGTTTATATTCATTTTTTTTTATATATATACATATTTTACACAACTACATTAATGGCAATATTAACAAAAAGTTTGGCCGTTACGAGAGCTTAACGTTTTCCGGCTAAAAGTGTTTAAAGGACAGATTTATAATATATACTTGTATGCACCGAGTAATATCTCTTGAATAATGAATTTATGTTGTTTAAAAGTTTTAATATGCACGTAAAGCCTAAAATGTGCAAACGAGTGTTTTTAATTCGAGTGAGATTTATTTGTTAGAGGCTTTTTGTACTTTTTTTTTTCAAACGAACAAAAGAGCTTAATGACGAATTATATTAATTCGATGTCAAATGTAAGGCAATAATATTTAGTGCCATACAATAAACTATTTTACTAAAAGAGTGTACAAAACAATGGATTGACAAACTCGCTGAAAAATACTCTGAGAACACTTCATAGAGTTTTTAATCGTCTTAATCGAATTATTGTTTTCATCGCGAGACCGCATTAGGTTATTGGATTTGTTTTCACAACTAATTGCCGAGAAGTTTATCGATTTGTTTTATAATATATATTAAAAGGTTTTGGACTTTAACGATAGTATCATAATAAAATATACTGGTCACATGATATATAAACTAAACTTTAATAACGAGGCTGAAACAATATAATAATATCGACTAAATAATTATATATTGTTATTCGAGCGCGTGGCCATTAACTGCTATATTACTTATTGAACTCAAAAAACTCTTAATACTCTTTAACTCTTTATTTGCGATCCATCGTACAGCACGTATATAGGTACGTTATGGTCGTTGTGCAGTAGGATTCGCTGCTTTCGTGTTTCCTACTATTATTAAAATATTATATTATTATTACGTTGCTATTAGATACATTCGATTACATCATTATAGTTTGAGCACAGAGGGGGATGGTTGTAGTGTTAAACTAAACTAAACTAAAAAAAAAAAATAATAATAATAATACGGTAACTACAGGATTCCTTCAAAATACAGGAAATAATAACGCGAATTTTTGAATTCGCCGTCTTGTGCGAACACTATATAATTTTATTGTCGCGTCAAACGAACGCGGGGAGAGAGTTGGAACACGAGAGCGTATCGTTCAGTAGTTGTAAAAGACGAGTGCGCGTGGAGCTCAACAACAAAAGACTGTCAAAAAACCGTACCATAATTTTTTTTTCTTTCCTACGACCATAAAAACAGTCAGCTGCACATGCCGTATGTAGTCGCGTGTTATTGTTTCACAACGTCCTGACTAGAGGGGCGGGCACCTGCTTGTCCGAATTGTCGTGAAAATCATTTTTGACGTAGCAAATATTGCTGCACTTGTATTACGCTACTGCAGTTGTTCATGATATACACGAGTCGCAGAGTTCCTCTATACCTATGTGTGTATTTGTACATGTACAGTTTGCACTTCATGATATATGATAAAAACACGGAGGGATATCATTTGAAAATCGTCGGGCTAAACTGCAGAGACTCTAATTATGATAGGGATGTGACTATGTATATAATATGTAACTCATGTATATATATTTTTATAATATAAATATATATATATATACATCAAAGAGGTAAAATTGTGCGTCCCGTCGTGTTTTTCAGCTCGAGAGGGCCCACCCGGCGGGTGGAGAAAATTAATTTTCCACCGGGAAACCGGGTAGCCTTTTACGAATCGTCGGCGGGAACGAGTGCGGAGTAGGTACTCGGGGAAAAAAATCCGATGATCAAATCTCGTTAAATTTCTAAGGACAGCAAAAAAAAAAAAAAAAAACTGCAGGTTTTTGACGAGATCGGTGTCCTATAGATAATGGGCGCGGGGAGTGAGTGTATAGAAAGAAGAAATTAGTCGATCGGGAAATTCTTTCCATTATTTTTAATAGAGCTTTAACAACGGAGAAAGGTTGATTATGTCTTTTGCTCTCTGCTGCTGCCTCTCGCCCGCCCGACCGCCCGTACTGTGTTGCCACTCACCGCCGCC
Organism: Aphis gossypii; assembly: GCF_020184175.1. Taxonomy (NCBI): domain Eukaryota; kingdom Metazoa; phylum Arthropoda; class Insecta; order Hemiptera; family Aphididae; genus Aphis; species Aphis gossypii. The sequence continues at coordinate 14,204,797 of NC_065531.1, read as the reverse complement.
GACGAGACGAGTCAAGTCGCGCCGGAAATATTTCCCAAGAGAACGACCCCGAGAAAAAAGGGAATCGGCCGATAATTAAACCGACGGAGGCCGCTTTTTCCCGCGCGCTCACGGATCCGATTAACCGCCGGCGCGCGAGATTTTTACGGCGCCCAAGCGCATCGCCGCGGATGAAGACGTAATCCCTCGAAAATCCATCGTTTGCCTTTCGGTTTCCACCTCGTCTTTCACTGCACGTGCACCAGTCACGGAAACGATGCCAGAGTTTAATTACGTGTTATACGCGGCTTAAAATGATTCGGGAAATTCCGTCGTGTATTAAGTTTTCGGCGATCATATATATATATATTATATTGGTATTAAAATATATGTCTATACCTACACTGTATACTGGCAAGCCGTACGAGATTAATTTTTGTTTGATACCCGCGACTATAATGTTATATTGTACGGAATATTGATATATACTCTAGCCACACGGTAATAGCAAAAGTTGTCGGTTATTGCACTCTCGCGCTGAAGTTTTCGATCTAGCGTAGGTACTCTAAATTTTTATACCGACTGGTTTTATAGTACTCAGAATTTACCGAACGTGTATAATATGTAGCACCTATAGCACTCATACATTTCAATATAGTTCAAGCTATATATTATTTTTTAGCTAAGCATCAGCATTTAACAGAGTTGAGAATCATATAATTCTACGCACAATCGTGTTATGGTTAAAAAATTTTTATTATTATTATTATTTTTTTTTTTTTGAATTAGTTAAAATAGTTTTATTAAAAATAATATTTATAGGTACAGGTAGTAATTTAAATTAAAATAATAATAAACACACTTTGTTTTTGAATATTTAATCGAATTATGATCGCTTATTCTTAAAAAAAAATATGTTTTTTTTTAAACTGTAGGTATCTTATTTACTATAAAATATCAGTATTGCCAATACAACTATACATAGTTAGATATTATATTATATGCACCTATATAATATAACGATATTAGTTATTTAATGTTTATTAGTATTGTTAATGACTAGGTATAACAAATGCAAATGCAAATGCATAAAATTATTGAAATATGCTTTACAAATTTAAACACAAAAGTTTTTGAATTCGATTGAAATGCATTTTGTGCTTACTTAGCATAAAATTTAATCTACCACAGTAAATATGTGAATATATGAAATTCCTTAATCAGTTAAGTTTTGCCGCACTACATATAGGTAAACATAAAAAACCTAAAGACGTTTAAAAAACAATATAGATAATGAATAGTAATTAACATATATATTATATATATTTACAATTTTAGGATGCCATTAGGCCACTATGATTATTTCTAATATTAATAACATTAGATGTGTTTCTATTTAGATACAGCACTTTCACTGAAATCAATTTGAACTATAAATACCTGTGATTATTGTATACAAAAAAAAACAATTTAGTTTTTTTTTCGAACGTGTTCAACTTTGTAATCTCATAAGTTCAGTGCAAATAATTGTCCATCATCAGTGTTCATAAATGCATTTAGTTATAAAAATTAAATATCCTAAATTTTTTTTCTTTTTTAGATTTTGTTCTAGCAGTGTTATTGATTGTATTATTGATAAATTATGTTACAATTCTACACCTTTTTTTTTATACTTGTTGTCGGGTTTTCTTTTTTTTTTTGTTTTTGTAAGTCTCGAAATACTTGTATTATTATTATTATTATTATTATTATTATTGGTAATGGTGAACTGCATTCATCAGAGTTCAGCAGTCGGTGAAGCGATTAATAGTGTTTTCCACGTGACTGCTGCTCATTCCTCCTTATCACCAGACAGAAATCTCGTGAAGTGCTAACAATATATTCATCGGCTGACTGGGCGGAACGCGAGGTTATCGCGTTATAATAATGTGACAATACAGACTTGGAAATTTTTTCAAATACTTTTCCGGGCCGTCAGAATCGACTGATATTGTTTTCAACTTGTGAAGTCATGTAAAAATCGCGTAATATGATAACACAATACTTTGGGCTATAATTTCACGTGCAGGGGGGACACACGCTTATCGGTTGCACTCGTTTATTAAATAATACACACACGCGTATACATAATACATAATGTCGTAATAAAGCGCACACTAAGAGCATGGTGCTTAAAAATCAGCAAATTCCCAAAAATCGTACGAAACTTTTCACTCTACTACTTCAGCTATAGTATTGACATTCAGTTTCATTCGATAAGGCTCCGCGAATTGTCTTAGATAAACGAGTAAGCTTATAGTGTCTTATACATTGGATTTGCGTAGACGATATTTTGTGAAGTCGTAATGCTTTTATTAATTTAACTATAGTAAAAATATAGTATTACGTATACAATCGTTTATCAATCAACGGAAATCTCACACAACACATCATTTTTACCGAGCCTACACCAACTTCCAGATGGATCGACATAAACAGATGCACAACAGTTAGTGCCATGTTAAAATTTTTGGCGCCCCGGGGCATTATTTTTTTATTTTCTTAAATAATTCTATTTTACTGAATAATAATCATATTATTACCAAAGAATTTCTAGATCTTATTATTTTATAAGTTATAAATGTTATACATTATAGCAAAAAAGGAAAGGCAGTAGTTACAGTAATTTGTAATTACCTAATTAGGTGGACAGAGCGAGATACCTATATTTCACTCTTGTTCACACTTGTGTGATAAAATAGTTATTTAAATTTTGTCATTTTTGCAATAACTCAAGCATTTTTCTGTGCATTTTATTTGAGACTTTTTCTTTTTCTTTCTCTCACTTTCAATAGATTTTTTCTCCCCAAATGCATTTGCCAGATTCATAATAAAATAGTTAAGAAAAACTGGTTTTAAGTAAACGTTAAAATGACTATTGCTTAAAATATATGCTTAAATAGTCCACGGTTATATTATGCAATGTGAGAGCGAATAAATATATAACGACACTTGTCAGCAGATCAGTAGATGATAACACTAACATGATTGATTTGTTTATCGAAAATAAATATGATCTATATCAGATAGATTAATAGATTAAACTTTTATGAATGGATGGTCATAGACCACAGTCATTCATGGGAAAACCTGTGCAAGCATAAAAGACTCACAATTAAAAGTTAGTGACCCGTTTATTGTATTATTATTTAGTACATAAAATTAAATTCGATTAATATTTATTTTATTATCGGTACAAGAGTACGAAAAAAAGTATGAAACAGATAGTTGACATAGTTCCTTCTAAATATATAACTAAGGAAGTAATTATCGTTATTTTTCATTAAATTTGTTATTAAATATAAATTGAAGAGTCACCAACAGCGATTTCTCAAGCTCCGGGCGCCCCTCGATTTTACCAAGTCGTGTCGTCCAGCCCGGAAGAAAATTGCTGCTTTGTACCCACCTTAACATGGCCCTGACAATAGTGGAACTGTTAAGTTTTTAACTTCCTACATTAATGATAAAATTTATTTTTATTTTTTTATTTACTGTGACTCCTTCGCAGCGGCCGTTATATTCAGCTTTCACACTTGTCCACTATACTGTCTGTCTGTCTGTCTATATTACCCGGTTTTCCGTGGCTATTGTCGAAACAACTTCTTAAACGTCTACGTCTTCATTGATTTTATTTTCACCACAGGTATTAATTAAAAATCACCCGTATACGTCATATTCGCGTCTAAATTGTAACGAATCGTTACAAAGCTATATTATATAGGCCTATTTATTTGTTGTCCGACCACAACGGATGTTGACGAGTTTTCGCGAACGTTTCGAAATAGAAAGGTCTTCTTAATCTCTACAGAATATACACAACAAGATGCCCCTGCCGTCGAAACGTGATGACCTTTCGGTTATAATAATAATAATAGTAATAATGCAACCAACGGCGTTGGTGGTGCGGAATATTATACTATTATTGTCACCCAATAACTAAAGAGCGCAAACTAAGCCGTTTAGAGACGTCGGATTAACGTCGGCTGCCTGCTGCAGCAAAAGGTCTACATCTATAATATGCACTACGTATAGTATAGGTATAGTTAGGTAGAGATAGTCATTTCATTATTATGCGATTATATCGTGTGTGCGTGTCCTCTCTCTCTCGCTTACTCTAATGTATATATATATATATGTGCATTATATCTGCAGCACTTCCGGGGGGCAGTTTAAACGGGCTAAAGCCGGAGACTTTTGCGTTATGTCGTAGTGCGTTTAGTATATGTAGTTATGACGTGGGCAATAAAATTTTCAGATGTAACGTAATCTTAATTACGTGACCCGAAAATACCGCGGGGCTGAGTATCTTATTTCGCCGAATACGCCGCCGTGTCCGAACCAATTACCGGTAATAACGTTTTAAGCCATCGGGCGCCCACCCCCTTTCAGCCCTAATATTAGCACACACTGTCGCGCGCACGAAGACTTAGCGACTGTGGTAGTGGTATAACGGGTAACCAATATAATATGATGTGTGTGCAGTTAAGAGGATTTAGAATTCTACTCGTGTGCAGTCGGGTTAACTTCCTATACATAATATCTTTCTCTCTCTCTCTTTCACGGGCGTGCTATGTCTTTCTCTGTTACTATATCTGTCTATCTCTCTTGTGCAGGTTCGTCGTCATTATTTCCTTATACAGCGTGATTCTTTCATCAATGAATGTAGGTATATATATATATTTTTACGTAATTTTAAGTCATTGATTAATGTTAAAAAAAATGTTTTACGTTCTTATTATTATTTTACCAGAATTTTTTTGCAAGAAAACACCTATGCGATTACACATATAGATGCGTATTTAAATATGAAGCATAAAAAAATCTCATATAATTGATAATTATTAACAATTAGTAAATTGTTAAAAATCGATGAAATGAAAATATTTGACTATATACTTGGATTTTGATAAAATCACCTTGTACAGAACGTTACACATATACCGATTGCATAAAAAAATATTTTAAACGGAATAAACAACATGTATAGTTGCAGTGTATTTTTTTATATTTATTTTTTTGTATTCGATCATTAGACGTTTTATGAAAAAAAAGAAAATGTGTTTTGTACGCACTTGTAGTTTTTCATTCCCTCTTGTTTTACTCCAGTCGTACGCCGAACGTTCGGACGCACACGAATTTTTTTTCGTGTCGTTCATTACGACAACGACGTCGTCCACGGCGGAATTCATAACTTATTATAATGTTATATAATGATAATAATAATAATAATAATAATAATAATAACAACATTATTTGTGCACTTGATTTTTGACAAAACCAACGAACGGTTAAAAGCGAAAACACGTCGGTTAGTGCAGCAGCCCCGTCGCCGCGCCTTTTCGAATGAATAATAAATGCGCATTTGTCAATATTGTACACACACACACAAATACACACATATAATATATACTCGTATATATATACAACGCTGTTTCCGGTACGGTGAATCGCATTTCGCGAGTTTTCACTTTTTTTTTTATACGTACACAATATGTATAATATATGTATATAGTATTAATACACAGTCGGTGTTTGACAAATATTACACGAAATAATAATACGGCGACGACGCACCGGCTGTACTTGCATATATTATAACATAGCCTTTGCGTTTATATTGTTTGCCATTTTTTTTCTCTTCTCAAATTTAAAAAAAAAAAAAAAAAACGACTCAATAAAAATATTGTATTATATCGCAGTTTGGAATGTTCATCGTTCAAAAATTATAATTCCGAGCGATGAAAAGAAGTGCACAAAAATAATAACTTATACGCACCGGAATGAATTACACGGATATAAAAAGTATTTAAAACTTCGGAGGGACGATGATAGTCTATATCAGGAATTAATTCTGTTGACGTAAAATTAAAATGCAATAAATAATCACATTAAACAAACATTAATGGTACTTTTTTTTTACAAAACTAATTTATTATTATTATTTTTTGTTAAGTTTATTTTTCTGCATTGTTAACTATATCTCGATTGAATATCAGATGAGTGGTTTATTATTATCTGTACAACCGTAAAAACGAGGGTTCGATATGAAAGGTAAAATAATAAATTGATTGCATTCGTTTAAATTCAAATAATAAAAAAAAAAATGGCCCAAAAAAATATAAATTCAAAGATACTGTAATTTAATAATTTGCAGTTTGCAGTTAAAAATATGAAAATGTATGTTCATGTGTACTTACTTAGTATATAGTTGTAATAAAATTGGATATTTTAATTATTTAATGTATGATGTAGGCAAAGGGTATGCACAAAATGTTTGAAAAACATGTAAAAATAGCTTTTAACAAAATTATTATTTTGTTTTAAATATCCAATATGAAAATTAATAAATGGTCCGATAGCTGTTGGTTTTATATCATTGATGATAAATTATTAATAGAACTATAACGCATAACGCATTGCAATTGTAATGCATGTATGAATATTAAATATTGTATCAATATTTAAAATTGAAAAAGTTCTAATTTACTTGGACATCTCGTACATTTATTGAAGCCTGTAAATATGTTTTGAATACAGAATAAACAAATTGTAATATATGTTTTGATTTTATTTAAAAACTATATTTCTGGTTTAAAAATAATTAATTAACAGTTTTTGCGAATAATACCCACCGTTCTTTATGTTTGAAAATAATTGTTATACCTGATGGATAAACAAATGAAAATGAAAATTTAAATTCTGACAATTGTTATTTTATAAATTACACAATAGTATTTATTTGTTTGAAACCACTGTATACAAAATGTAAAAATAATTATCGCATGATATTGAGTGCTTTTATCTACTACGAGTAAAAACAAAACAACACAAAATTTTTTTCCCATCGTTCAATCGAAACTGTAGGTAAATAACTTTTAGTCGACAAAATAATTATATTACCTATTACCTAGTAATAACTAGAGTAAACACAGTATAGGTCGTGGAAACTGATCTTAACGAAGAAGTATGAAAAAATTGTTCTGTAGCTCGAGTGCTTACTCGTCATTGAGTAAGCCACTATAATGGATGTGTTTAATTTGAATTCAATGATAAATAGTTGTATGCGATGAAAAACGATCTCGAGCGAAAACCGTTTATGCAACTATCATTCTATCATTCTGTCAACCTATTTATTTATAAGAATATTTTATAATACATTTATATTATTGTTAGTAATTTATTTTCTAACGGTTTAAGTCGAACTCTAAATTTTTAAAATCATAAATTATTTTTAAATTTTTTTTCTTACACTTATTTCTAATTTTTAAATAATGTGTACTCACAATAATTATAATATAATCATAATTCATAACTATTAAGTGACTGGAGTTATTATAAAAATACAGTTTATTGAACTTCAGTAAAATATTTCAGTGCTGTTAGTCTGAAATCATTATGATCATGAGCTACCGACGCTTAATAAAAAAATGTATTTAAAGCATCTTTTAAGCGTTATTCAGCTAAAATTTTGTTTTGAGTTATTGACCATCGATTGGGATGGGATGAAAAAAAACTGTGCTGAACATCACATGCGCGTGGGTACAACATAACATATTATTATTATTATATATGTAAGTATATCGCATATATGAAATTCGTCAGATCTTAAGTAGGTAATGCGCAGCACATTACGTTATTATTGTACATATTTTATCGACGAACGTCATGTTGTGAATCTTAAGCCGCCCTTTGGTCTAGATGAATAAAAAAAAAATGTAGCGCGCGTCTCTCTTCAGCTAAATACCTATTATAATACACGCCAATAATACGACGTATGTGCATACGCGCACTCGGACTTATAATGGTCATTAGGGTCTTAAAAAACTAGTCTAGTCGTTTAATGATCTCCTGCCGAAACAGACCGTTAAATTGTACAAGCAAAAAGGGGAGGAGTTTTTTTCGGGAGTCTCGTAAAAACGAAACATGCGGTATGGTTATGAATAATAATAATAATAAAACGAAAAATGTCGGTACGAAAAAAATTCGAGTGACGCTATAAATTGTGCCAAGCACCGGTTGTTGGGCTAAATGCTTGCGTGAACCACATACACACACACATGCAAGCACATAACTAAAACCAAATCCGTTATAGTAAATAATTATTTTTAACTATGTTATTTTTTTTATTATTTTGTTCCGACGTGGAGCAATTATTGACAAACACATTATTTCTTTTCGAAATTCAGAATAGATGCGATAGTTTAGATGATAAATAGAACATCTTAAGGTATCTATGTAGACTATAATATAAAACTTAGAATTTCGCAGAAATATTATTTAAAAAAAGACAATAAACACATTATTGTATCTAATGGATTTCGATGAATTTAAATTAAGTACAATATTTTCGAAACGACGAAATAAAATATATTCACAAACGTATTAGGTCTGTTTTCGGATTCAAAATAAATGGGCAACCTTTATTCTTACGTACCTATATATTAAAACAATAGAACATTATTTCACCACCGAATACCATGTGACTCATTGTGCTTTTTGTTAGTTTTTTACTGGAAAAAAAAAAATAACAAAATCCTTTTATATGTGCATATGAGAAACGATTTGAATGATCTACTTACATACGTATTATACATATTTCCATATAAAACATAACGGTTTATTAAACACGTACAATAAATAATAATTTAAACTAAAAAAGTAGATTCGTGTGGTTTATGCGCAAAGTGCACAATACGATATATTATTATAAATTTATTATACTTTATACGTACGCTGCAGACATTTACCGCTTGAAACAATAAATGTGAAAGTGTCTCGGATTGTTTATAAAAACGCCTTTCGTTCAGTGTAATATACATTTATAATACGTATAATATCATATTAACGTATTCAGGTGCAGCGTTTACCCTTGCTGCTTAAAAGGTGTATACATATTTACTGTGCACGAGTAATATAGTGCAACGCGTATGTTTAATTCTGTATCTCTGTAAGCTACATAAACACTGTGCATTATATAATTAATATGCATAGATAAGCTAAAAGTCAAATCAGGTATTCCATCAAACACTTAAGCGAATAGTAAACAATTATTATTTTAATAACAAATTTGTTATTTGTCCAGGTGAAATGATGACTATCCATTTAAAATTGAACAAATAATAAGTTAAGCTTCAAATGTTGAACATTTAATATTATGTTTTAATTTTGTGTTTCAATAATGATGACACCGTCCATTCTCATGTCACCTATATAATTTTCTTACCTGAGAGTAAAAAAAAGTTTAATTTTTTATTACACTAATAAAATTTAATCTTTATCAAACACTCGAACACTAAGTACAATAAATGAGAACAAAAATAAACACACGTATTGTAATATATACTCCGAGTTATTTTGCCTGATATTACTCCTTATTAAAATCAGTAACCTCTATTATACGGTTGTGTGCACCATCTAGAACGATTAGCGCACAAACTGTGGATTTGTCAAAATTTAGACTTTTAAATTTAATACATATCAGGTATACGTATAGAAATCTAAAAATATTACCTATATTGTAAATTTAGAAAAAAAAAATAAGAAAGTCGTAAAGCAATGACCATGAAAGAAGAAATAAACTTGAGCAATATTTAATAAAATAGTCACCTCTTGCGACGTAACGCGTGTAAAAAAATATATGTATTCTAATAATAGTTTCAGTTATTCTATAAATAATGTGACAATGATATATAATACAATCGTACACTATAATTTAAAAATCGAAAAAAAATACCAATTTAAATTTCGCATTTAACCAATAGACACAACAAAAAAAAAAAAATTAAAATGCTGACAAACAAAAAAAATTATTTAAAGAACTAGAAGTTGAATGACTAAATCGCTTAAAATGTTTCACAGGGAGATCGAGGGTGTTTTGATAAGCAAAATAAAAATGGGCTTGTTATAGATATCCTGAAAAGTGTTTACCAAGAAAAGAATTTCAGCTCATTCAAAATAATGGAATTGAAGATTGAAGACTCCCTATGAATAAATTATAATTTTTTCCGCCCACATATTTAAAAAAAAATAGGTCGCTAAACTATACGCACCAATGCACCATCATACCTTAAAATGTACATTTAAAATCGCAAGAAATGCAGTTTAAAATACTCTTTAAATTCTTATTAACGCAGTAAAATATTCATCTACATCTACAGTTTAAAACATCATATTATAAGAATTTATTATAAAAAGTTATAAATCTTATAAATCCAAAAAAAAAAAAATTTATATTTTCATATTAATTAATAAAAACTTGAAAATATTATTAAAGATAAATAATATTATAATTATTATAATGCATTATAAATAATAATATTAATTTATTTATTTAGGTTGGTAGGTAAGTCGAAGTAGTTGTAGAAAAAATTAGACCATTATAAAAACACATTTATAGTAATTATACCGTTTGTTTAAAAAATATTGATAATAATTCCTAATAAAATGTGTATAAAAATATATTTATTGATAGTAATATTAAAAATAACAATTATAAATTTAAATCAATAAAAAAAAAAACAAAAATAATTTGAAAAAACATACAATGAATTAAAAATAAAAATGTCAAAAACAGATGCAGTATAAAATTTCATCATTTAATTCATTGTTATGTAATTAAATATTTGTTTTTTTTTTATTTATTAAATACTCAATCCTTAGCTGCTTGTCCATTTGCTGACATTTGATTTATATTTTGTTTATATGTACCTAGTGTTATAAAAATTATTACTTAAATGCAACTGAACATTTTTTTTTTATGAAATGTTATCAATATCAATTTATTTTATGAATCGAAGTGTGTTTTTGACGGATGTCTCGTCTTGGCCTATAAGGATTGGTAGAGGAACTCAGTGATGTCATGCAAGTTTTTGGCTGCTTTTATTTGTCTGCATTAGACGAATAGGTGTTTTGTTGTATGTGGAACTCCACAGGTTGTGCAAATGGTTTGTTCCTCTTTGCTCATTAGATATCCACAAGTGACTCGAGGGTGTCCTATTCTTAGGCATGCTAAATATACTTTTTTTTTTTAATTAGATTGTTTGTATTTTTCTAGCGTTCAGTTGTTAGTTTAATTTTTCTTAGTTTGGTTTCTTGTCTTTTCTATTTGTTTGACCATTTTGTTATTAAAATTTGTGTTTATCAAATAGCTATGTCTAAATATATACGTTAAAAAATAAATTATTTTCTACTAAAACACAGTCCAAGAGATTATAATACGCTATCTTATCGATTATCTGTATGTGAACTGCAAGTATAACAACTATTGGCATTGGACATTCGTGGGTTTCTAAACTCGTAATTACTCTCAAAGTAAATAATAAAATGTAATCTAATGCACATCCGATTGAAATAACAATGTCATTGAATAGGATGGAATGTTTGACCAAGTTTAGTTTTTAATATGTTAACTTTGGTCGTAGGGTATAATATGTATTATATACATAGAATAACCTAATACATTTCCGAGATAGGGGAAAACATTTTGTTGCTGAAGAAAAGTTTAAGTTTCCAATAAAATAAATGCAATGGTATTCAGAATTCCACGAATGCGTCTCGCGAAGTAACACCGGCAGCTGTTTCGCTTTCGGTGAATATAACTTTTATTGTTATTTTAAATATAATATATATTTATTTCCTTTTGACATTGATTTCCTTTCGAATTCAACAGCACAAATTCACTTGCTTTATATAAAAAAAACACATTTTAAAAATATTTCTTTTTCGATATCCATTGATAATAAAATGTTTATTTGTCCGTATTTATCTATCAAAACCATTTTAAACTTTAAACTTTAATACTGTTCAATATAGCTAATAAAAATATGATGATAATATTATTATTAATAATTATTTATGCACTCTGCAAAAAATAAATTGTGTTATCATAGTTTTCAATATTATAAAGATTTAAATCTAGTTTTATTTAAGATAAATAATAAAAGATATAATATTTTATGTTAGTTTTAAGTTATTTTAAAAAACATATATACAATAACTAAATATCAATATTTTTTTATTAAATAATTTTCAAAAAAAAAAAATCATTTAGTAGGCAGACAATAATATATTATTATAAAATACCGATTGCTTGAACGAATTTATATTCAAATGCAATTCATTATTACATAAAAATTCAAATTAGTTTTTTTAATAAAACATTAAAATATGTAATTGTACAATATAAAATAGTAACCTATAGGCTATAATTGATTTTAAATTTAATATCTCAACGAGTATTTGACAATAGTACTATATTTCGTAAGCTAAAAAAATTGAAAATTGTGCGGGAGTAAAAGCGACAAGTAAAAACCATTACTTTTTAATATATTTTTTATGTTTTCATAAATAATTTAAAGTAGGAAAATATATATAAGTTATACAATTTCTAAAATTACGTCGAGCATGTCTCAATAAAATTATATCAAGAACCTGTCTTATACAAATTATCAACCACTGGAAGTATACACATTTTAATTTATGTTTAATTTTAAAATCTGGTGCTTAAATAAACACACATGTCATATATATATTCATACAACTGATTGGGATGAATAACGATTTATATAATACAATTAGATACAGAATTATAGCTAGTATTTTTTAACATTTCATATAAACGGCGTTTAACACTAAAACAACAAATTCTCGTTTTTATACGGTATAGTATATCCATCAATTATATCATTACAATATTCTGGCAGGTCATTTTAAAACAACCTATAAGTACATTCAATAATTATTTTAAAGAATGCGATAAAATGTAAAATTTCAATTATAAATGTTATTTTTAAAAGAATACTGAATTAAAATTATATTTTTTTCTAGACTCTATTGTATACGTATTAATTGCATTTTAAAATGAAAACTAACCAAATTTTAGATTTTAGACTATTATGAATTCACATAGATAATGCCTACTGGTCATAACTCAGTAAGTGTTTTATAGTACTGTAAGTTATTTGGGTAATAGTTGTTGTTATGTATGTCTTTTATAAACAATAAGTTGAATTTAATTTTTTTACTGTAAAATATGGATTATATTATTTCATTCTATGCACGATATATCATACAACTCACCACTAAAATGTATAAAAAAAAGTATAGTATTGATGTTAATATAATTACAGTTAATTAAAACTTATATAATGATTTTACATCTGATTTCGACTTTTAGACTCTTTACATTTTATAGCCCAATTATTACAACTTAACAATTAAAATATATACATGTGTTTACTGTTTATGGACATGAAATATTAATGCTATAAATATGATTTCATTTTTTTTTTATGTTTTCCATTCATCGTATAATATTCATTTGTGTATTTTTAAATTTCGTTAATTAACATGATTTGTGAAATTATATAATATGACTTATAATATTATGTCATATAGATATAGTTCCAAAGACCTTCATTAATTTTATTGAGTTGACAGAGTTTCCTGTACAGCATTCATTAATTAATATACTTAATAATTAATGTATTATCTATAGGTACTATATGTAAATAAAAAGATATGATTAAATAATTTCTTGACATTTTGAAGTGCAATTTCAACTGAAGACTTACTTCATAGAGGTAGTTGACATTATTTATTTTTAAAAATATTTTATAATATGTATCTAAAATATGATGGTTTAAAATTTTAATCGTAATATGCATAAGTGTAAAATTGTATATTATATGTATAATATATAATGTCTAATGATACATTATATGCATTTGTTTATAAAATGAAAATTTTAAACATATCTTTTTAAATTGCTTATTTTTTTATTAGGTTATTTAACTGTGTAAATATTTAACTTGTCATAATATTTAGTTTTTTTCTCTTTGTATATTATGTTTTTTTCATTAACTAATTGTAAACAATAACTGACTCAAAGTGTTTTAATTAAAGATTTAAGTTTTTATAAATAAATATAAATATTTAAAGAGTTTAGACTATCTTGTAAAGAAAATTATTTTTATTTTTAGATTCATGTATAGTTTTATTATTAAAAACATTTTCTAAGTGAAAAGACAAATATTAAATTTGTTAAACGTTTAACGATATTAAATGTATAAAATATATCAAAATTAGATAAACTATTAATAATAATATAAAATATTGAACAATAAATTATGATTTAATACATTTATGATATTTTTATAATGTTATTATTAACTAAATTATTATTTATTATTCGCATTTAATTACAATTTCAAACATTTTTTTTTTATTATTAAACTTAATGTACATTATAATAAATTTCTCTAAATGTATCTATTAAAATGAACTCGATTAGTGAATGATTTAAAATACAAATTAATAAGTCAAAAAAAAAAAAAAATAATAATATTATTATATATTTTAAAGTGGCGCAAATTATAATTATGTAACTACTAGATTGTACAATGTACAGATGACATAATTAATTTATATCTACTTGTATGATATTGGAAAATTACCATAATTCCTTTTTAGGCGTGACGCTAATGATTTTTTTTTTTTGTTGTTGTTTTTGGGGCAAATTGCATACGCCCATTTAGAATGCGTAGAATACCGGGCTTACGTTTGGTGCAGACCAAAAGTGAATATAGTTATCTGCACTTATTGCCTTGAGCGCAATTTTTTTTTTTTATATTTCTCAATCGCCTACGGCTTATATGATATTATTATGTAGTATGAAATATGATGATAATGTACATCGCGATGCACAATCATAATAATAATTTAGTATTATAACGGCGCGTGTTACGGGACAGCGCGGCGCGTTCGTTCTGCAACACAATTCGCATGCGGGCGCGGCGCGTGTTAAATTTATGGCCGTTTATGGGCGCGCGTGCAAAACAAAAAAAATTGACCTCTGACTACGTCTATTCCATGCAGCGGGAGGCGGTGAAAATGTTTACGTAGTGCAGTTGCATTTTGCGACCCTTCACCCGCCCCACTATAAAACCGCCGCCAAAATGCATTTTCCCCGCCAACGTCTCTCATTTCGTATCGGCATGACGAGAGAAGACGTTACCGCGTTTCCGGTACTTGATGTATATATGTATATACCTAATAATAATATTATTATATTGTTATTATACTTTGCGAGTATATTGTATTATATATAGTTATATAGAATATTATGTATAGGAGGTTGTGTGTATAACGGTATAATGTTATTATACGGTGGTCGCCTTAAGTAAGAGCACATACACCGGCGCCGGCTTGACGATGATCGGATGACTGTCGGCGGTAAAGGGGAGGGTGGATGAAAGCGAAAAAAAAGTCGGATTGTCCCACGTGCGACGGTGGCCCCAGTGGCGTCGTAGTTGTGTGTGTGTGTGTGTGTAAAGTAGTAACTAGCAATAGAGCGTAGATCAGACGATCTCGCACGTGGGCGACTTACGAGCAGCAGGTCACAGGGGCGCACGCTCGAAACCACCACCTCTCCCCCCCTCACACGAGCTGGTTGCCACGTTGCCACTGACGCGCACCTCCTCCTCCGCCGGCCGACCGACCTCCCCTTGACTACGGGGGCGTGTTTGCCCCTCCGCCGCCCCAATTCCTTATCCGCTATTCTATCCTCAAATAATATCACCGTCCCCGTCGTTCCGCCTTCACCGTACCCCCCCTTGGTAGTCCGACTACCCCATATGCCGTACCCCTCACCCGCCGACACCGCTTTTTCGGGGTTGGCGTGGTAGGAGACTTTTCTATTTTCCCGTTCTAGACTCGTGTTGGACGGTTTGTGTAAGTTTATTTTTGCCACCTCCGTTTTCGGTCGACCCAGTGTGTTATACACATACATGGTATATGATACGTTTTGCTAGGTTCCTGAAAACGGAAAAATAAGTAAAACAATGTATTTAATAAAATCTTCTTATTAAAAATAAAAACTAGCTCATATCTTGAAATTAATTAGTGTCCTTAGGATGGTGTCTATTTTCGTACACGTATCGTATTATTTCGAGATTAGATAACATTCACATTGCCCCTCCCACCAATATCGCCTGATTTAACGAATTTCGATAATAATTTAGTTATGAATCAATATTCCTAAAACGAGCTTATTCGTTCAATTTAAGTAAGATTTCGGTTATCTCAGGATAACAACTTGTGGCATTCAATAGTAATTCATCTTTCATTATATAATATTAAATATTAATAGATATCGGCATGCAATACTAATTATACCTATGTATAATACGTTTGTTGATTGGTATTTTAAACGAATTTTTTTATCAATAGACTTAAAACCCCTGCATATGATGATAATCCGGCTTGGAGCATTGTGTTGAGTAAAATGTTTTTAATCCTTTTATGTTAAAAATACCTTTACCACAGTTATTTTGGTTTCAGCGTTCTATGTTTTGATAAAAATATAATGATTACAATGTTTGTAGACCTTAAGAGTACATTTATAAATCAATGCAGGTACGTTTTTTAATGCGGTTTCTATCAAACATGGATAAAACTTAAAAATCCCGAATATACTTTTAATAATCGTAGGAAGGTATTATTTCTTTCTTCATAAGATTTTACAGTCGAACTTTTGTACTTGAAATGTCTTAGTTCCATTTTATAAAGTATAATGTAAATTAATTATTAAAATTTTTGTGAAAAATCGAACAAGTCTAGACTTAAAAATTGTAAAACTATGAAGCGTGTTTCAAAACGTAATAATTGTCTTTTTATTTTTATTTTTTTATATAATATGAAAGCTTTAGTATTAATACCAGCGTAGTAGTTAGTCAATTAAAAATAAATACCTACAAAGAAGTACTCAAAATGCATCGACATTTTTCATATTGCGAAAAAATGTTATAGATCTTTTGCACAATAAAATAATTATAGTAAAATTATAATTTGTTGACTATTTGATATTCATGTATACAGTATAATATTGTGTCACGTCAAAAAATAATAAATGGCAAAGCAAAGTTAGTCGTCGTCCATTATCTGATGTTAACACTATTATATGAACTGCAGTTTTAAAATTATTTTATTTCATTAGTGGGTTTCAATCAATATAGTTTTAGTTTTTATAAACGATCAAAGTTATTTTGAAACTAAAACAAAATATGACTACAGACGAAACATTTTTTTATATAATTTAAAACGTACTGATATCAAATAAAAGATTCGAAGAAAATTCGTTTTTCAATTTCTATTTTTTTTTCAAATTCCTATTACGTTTTTAATTAATTTTATTATATAAAAGAGAACATAATATACTAATTACTAATGGTACCAATATTGTGTTCAGTTGAATAAATATATGTGATTCCAGGTATTCTTTGTCAAGGTAAATTTCATTGAGACGAGTGTAATATAGGTATCTATGGTTTGTAGTTTTATACAATACTTTTAATGGTATTATTATCACCTATCATCATTTCTACTGCAAAGCTTAACGTTTGAACATATTATTATGTACTTAGTATTAGGTATATATACTATACAGTGTGACATACATTTAAATTAACTGACTGAATATCGTTTTAGTATATTTTAACATTTATTATGATTATGTGAAGTTATACACAGGGTTCATATTTCCAAACACTTAGATTTTTTTATAAACTAAAAAGAATTAGTTAATATTAATTGTCAACATTTTGTATTGGCACATTTTACACCATTGTGGACTATATTTTTTTTAGAACATAAGATATAGTAATATTAACTCAGAAACTATTCATTCGAGTTTTATATAAATACTAAATAGGTACATATGGGTGTAGACACTGGGAGGGGGGTATGGGGGATGGATCCCCCGTGACCTTTTTATGTATATGTATATAATTTATGCATTATGCCGATAGTAGAAAAAATAAAATATTTTTTTTTATGAAAATAAGCTAGTTTTTTGATATATATATATATATATATATATATATTGCCCCAATGAAAATTCCACTAAATAGGTACATCAACATTTTTAAAACCATTACATGCTTAACTATGTCGAGTAAAAAGGATGGTTCTCTTTTGAAAGGAGTTATCTCTATTACAAGGAATACAAAAATTAATTTTTAACTATACTTGAAACATTTCATCTAAAAATTAAATAAAAACATAGTTTTTGATGAATAAAATAGGAGTGGGTGTGTTTTATGAATTATATACTGAATAATTGTGTGTATACCCAGATTTGATTAAAAATTATTTGAGTAAAAATAATATGGTGGCCAATTACTTATACACGTCCTCAGCGTTTTCATTAGATACTAATTAGCTTTATTTTTGACGTGTAGAGTCAATAATTAATAGAAATGGAATGTTATGTTTCATATTTAAATTAAACTCGAATAAAAATCAATATCACTGTAAAAATTATTATTATAATAAGGGTATCTAGTATCAAATCTATTACTAATAATTATCAATATTATTACTTTAACTTTTTGTCGAGCTCTTTTACGAATTTCAATAATTTTTATTTATTTTCACTAATTACAATCAATATACATTTTTAAGTTGTTACTTTCCTATATTATTTGTTCTATTCCATACACGTAAATTTAAATACTAACCTACATTAATGGTCTATAATACGCGTGTTTAGTAGCAATTTATAGTTTAATCATTATTTACTATCATTATTTAAATTTTCGTTAAATAATTTTTCGTTATTACATGCTATAAATTATAGCTGATTGAATTTGACATGCAAATAATACCACCATTATATTTTATAAGTGTATTGAAGTAATATTTTTACATCGAAACCTGTATGAAACGATAAAAAATAATGAGAATAATTAAAGTCCTGTACGTCTTAGCATTATCATACATTAGCACGGTCGTATCGTACTATAATCAAGTATGTGATCAATGTTTGATAATATTATTTGACCATGTTTCATAATAATTATAAATATTGTTATGCTAAGTATATTACATTAAAAATTTATCCATTAAATTAAAAAAAAAGTAATTTGTTATTCAATTCGTAGAATATAAAAAAATATAATAATTAATAAATTCTGCGAAGAGTCAACAATTTAAAAATATCAATATAAAGCCGTAAAAGTCGTTAAAAATATTCATATTACCTATATTATAATGCATATTGTATAAAATAAAATTATAAACTATAAATACATTATTGCTAATAAGGTCATCAGTAAAGTAAATTGAAAAAAAATCTTGAAAGTATAGTTTGGTAGACGAAGGAAAAACACGATTCATACAGAATCGCGTTTATAAATAGTTTATGAATTATTAAAATATTATGATTTGATTAATAATTTATATTGCTAGACACTGAAATCAAAATTACTTTTCAAGCGCGTGATAGGTACTGTATTAATAAAGTTTTATTGTATATTGAACTTAAAGTAACTAAAGTTTGTTATAATTTGCTAAACTCAGGGCATTAGTGTAATGGTCGATCCACCGAATCCTAATGATCTGCTGAAAGCTTTTGACTTAATGGCGCGGCGTGGTTCTTAGAACATTTTACCACCACTTAATTACATAAAACTTTATTTTATAAGTCGACTAGCCATCATCACTGTTATTGCTGTATTACACTTAATTACACTATGCACACTTATAATACTTATCGACGTTATAATGATCATCTGAATCATTATTAAAATAATAGCAGACCCAAATAATCTTGACTTACCTTCACTAAAAAACGATATTTCGATGTCGTATAACATTATTAAAATAAAATAATAATAACTTAAAAAATAAAAATAAAAATAAATAATAATTTAATAATGGTTATCCATATTTTGTTAGGTACATTATATTGTACCTATATAGTTAATCATTTTTCAAACATATAAACATTTTCACTAACCATGCTTTTCCTCTTTTCTGTTTAGTAATACTTCTATTTAAATTTTGATTTTAAAATTTTTAAATATAGTTACGACTTAAAAACATTATTTTAAAATGCTCAGCATTTTTTTAATATTATTTAAGGAATTACAATTTTTTTTTTTTAGTGCAATTATATTTTTTGGTGTTAATTGACGAGTATTTATATGACATTTTTTTTACATACAATATTATTAATGCATCTAATTGGAAATTTAAATGAGTTCATTGTTTTGAATTATTTAACTTTATGTTACAGATCATAGATAATACATGATTAAATATAATGAATAAATAAATATATTGAAGAATTATGACCATTTAAAGTTTTTAGGCATTTTCGTAGTATTAATATTTTATCATTTTTCATTTGTACAAATATATTTTATTAGTAAGTATCTATAGTAAACTAAATTGATTATCTATTTCATTTATTTTATGAATAATAATGATTAAGGACTATAAATTATACGAGGTGAATAAAAATAACTCAACAATTTGAAAAATCACAATCTAAATAAAATATTCGCTGCTAAAGGATGAAATGAGATAGTTGACCAATCGTAGGTATAATATGCAATAATATATTTTTTTGTACCTACATAGTTTATAAATTTGCTGATTTTAAATTGTGACGTTGTAATTGCGTTTAATGATCGACATTATACTTTTTCGATGTGTATCGCAGCGTAAGTGATTTAAGATGATCTCATAGCAGGAGGAGGAGACTGAAAAACGAGTATGTGAAAAAATAACGACTCGACATTTCGTTTTGAAAGTATGTTTCGCGGTGATTACGATGGTTGCACAATATCGGTATAATGTTATAATAAGACGACCGCCGCGGCTGTTTTGTCTTGCACTAAACAAATCGTCCGGAAAATGCTTTTCATACGCGTCATCTATAATAACTATGCGTATATTATTATGATAATATTTTTACATAACGCATTATACATAGTGTTTTGTTTACGGTCGTAAATCACAACGGCATTCGGCTGCAATCAAAACGTTTGCACACAATATGCCATATTATATAGTAATAACAGTATTATATATATTGTGTAGTAATGGACGATGAAAAGGCTTAAAGGTTGACGATAGGTGTACATATGATTATTATTATTATATACGAGATTATCGCCCGGTGGCCGGTGCTGCTGCGACAGTTGTTGTGTAATCGTGTCGAAAAATTAGATCGAAGTGGACGTCCAGGGCAACAGGCAAACAAATGAAAATAATAATAAATAAAAAAAAAAAAACAACACTCCGCGTGTCGAATTTCATTTTTTTTCCCTCCCCGTGTCGTTTAATTACAATAAAAAGGCGAACCCCACACGTCGCGCGGATGCAAATGGACGCGAAACGCCGCCGCCGTGCCACCCCGATGGGATCGTGGACTATATAATATAATATAAGTATATGCGCGGATTAATCGAGAGGGGTTGTTACAGCGTTGTGTGTCGGCAACGCAGTAGTCCCCGAAAAGTTCGCACGGTTTTAAAACGTACCTGCCTATGAGCATATTATGTACCTATATACTATAATAAGTAATATATATATATATATATATATAATAATATTACAATGCACACGTGTAGTGATTGGGACCGTGGGGACTAAGTCCCATCAAATCTTCGTTCACACTTCCACGTTTGACAAGTGTTAGTCCTTTACAAATTGTTGCGATCCGGTACAATTTTTTATTATATAATATACATAACATAATGTTATATGAATATTACGAAATTATGCGATTTTATGATATTATACGATGGTGACGCTGATGAAAGGAAATTGTAAGTCAAAACTTATCATTATCATCAAATAAAAAATAAAAACTTATAATTTATTTTGGTTACTACTTATTACTTGATAAGTATCATAGTTAAATTTGATATCGAGTTATAAAAATGTAAAACAGATTGAATTCAATGTTAAAAACGGAATTAATAAGTTATTGGTTGTATAAAAAAAGAGATAAGGAAGTAAGTAACTGTTCTGCTGTATATTAGGAGTACTGCACTCAATACCCCGCATTGAGTAGGTCCATATAATCGGTATGTTAAATCATTGCATCCGATTTGCTATCGGAAACGGAAGTTTATACCTATTACGATTAAACTGACCTTTTCACATACTAATTGCGCTCAAAACATTTTAGGGTCGATACAACAACGACCAACTGCACACCGTTATTTACCGAGTTGATAGACCAATTGCGCTCAATATAATAACCTTATAATATTTATTTTATTCAATAGCATATAACATTATTTTTATTGGAATTCAATGCACATATTTTATAATCTAATATACATAAATCAATAATTTAAATTAAATAAATCACTGTTATATTGTTATTATTCTATATTACAGTGTATTATAATAAAAAAAAATGCGAATTGATAAAAAAGTTTTCATTTATATTTACAACTAGCTGTCGCCCGTGTGCTCTGCACCCGTGGATAGTTGTTTGAAAATTGTAGGGCGGTTTCAAACTATGTCTAATCGTCTTATAGTTATTTCGATCATAAAATTCTATGAGTGGACATACCTTATACCTACGCAAAATAATAATAATTTAAGGTTTTTATAAATTATCATAAATATACTTATAGAAAAATAATTTTTTTTCTTACATTAATATCATTATTCTTACACTCGGGAAATATATTATATAATAATATTATAACGTCGTTAAATGAATAACAACAATAATGATTATTAAACAACAACATCGAGCATGGCATTTTGTGGGTTTTCGCATAATATAGCCAATCAGCACACAACTGACTTACTATACTACTTTTCTATTGATTATTACTATTATTATTATTTAATGCGTTGTAACTTATCTTAACTACTCGAGTGATTAAGTTCGTCAGTCATAGTTCGAACGCGGTGATCTATACTTCAAATCCTGTAGGACCGTTCAAAGCACCGAGCCGTTGTCACATCTCATATAGTGCATTGACATCTTCTTAAATAGAACATAATTTAAAGTATCATGTATACCCGACATAATCAGTTACGTTGACAGTACGTCGATACTATATACAATTGTAAAACGATAGTGTCAGCGCATCGTGTCTGAACGCGAAGTTTGTTTTTGGTTTTCATTTCACCAAACGCTATCGTTAAATAATAATAATTTTATTTTCATACAGAGTAAAATTATTAATTACCTATTTTAAACATGTATCATTTTTATTTAAAAAAGTAAAAATCATTACAGGTTTAACACCAACCCCTCCGTGAATACGTTACTTTTTTATCTGGTATATACGCCCAAAAGACTCGCCGTGGTTCGTTCAAAGTCTCGACGGGTAATCATAGGTGTGTGTTTATTAAAATATAATATACGTTTTGTATTTTATAATAATAATAAACGCCCAGTTCATGTACGGCTAAAATAAAATGTAAACAATGTATTATAATTTATATGTTTTGCAACACTCGGGCATACAAAAAAAAAAAAAGGTTGTTATACGCGCTGTACGTATATAGGTATACTATATTATTATTATACGGAAGCGTGTGTTGTGTGTACGCGCGTTAGACCGGATATTATATAGTTTTTTCGACATTTCAGCATTTTGACCCCATTCGGTTGACTTGTTCGACCAAAGCTACAGGAGTGCCGGTCCAATGAAGACTTTGTGTGCGATGAAGGGAGAAGAGGTGCATTTCTAGCCTTTGAAAATATTTACATTAAAATATATGAAATATGTATGATAATGAAAATGTATATAATTATAGGTCTTATAGAAATATCATAATACAAGAGTATTTATTTTTAAAACTACTTTTTGCATAACAATTTTTTTTTGTACAGTATTATAGCTTAATATAATTATTTAAAATACAATACAAACAACATTTTATACATGTACAAAAAAAGAAAAGACACCCCATGAGTGGTTCCATTATTTCGTTGCACCGCCGCTAAACGTACGTTTCCGATGTCAATAAATCCTTTCGACTGGAAACGACTACAGTAGCCATCGAAAGCTTACTTAGCCTTACATTTAAACCATTTGAATAATAGACAATTTCGATTAGAATTTTCATTTAAACATTTTATTTCGTGATAAAAACGGTAAGCAGAAGGTTGAATGGCTGATGTATTGCAATAAAAAATCCAATCTTTCTTATAACTATAATTTACTTCAAGTTTAATACCCATTGAGCTATACTGAAATAAATAAATAGAATGTTGTTACGAATAGTTATTTGCATTAGGGTAGTTATAAATGGAATGACTCATCATCTATACATATTATTATCACGAGAGGAATAGAATTACAATCTGTTAAAAAATATTATGCCAATATTTAGCCACCACCACATAATTTCACAATTATTCATCAAGGTAAATTAATCTAATATTATAATGATACATATACGTCTGAGATAATATTAAGAACCGCATTTAACGAAATTTTTAATTTATTAAATTATTTTTTTCAAGTTAATTGCGTTCCGAGATTTTAATACAGAAGATAATATACCAATATACATTATACCAATAATCATGTAAGATGCCACATTATTGTTTAATAGATAGTAAAATAATATTAACTCGTCTGACATCCATACCATAAAGCGTATTTTGCACGTATATTTTTGAACATTTTACGTCATTTTACAAATGTATATAATTTATTATTAATATAATTAATTATATTATTTACAAAAAATATATAATTGCATTGTAATAACATATTACACAGAAGAATAATATTAGCCTTTTACAGTATATTTCCGTTTTAACGTAGGTACCATAAAACATACATTTTTCCGTGTTTGTAGTTAAAATATGCAGTAAAATGCAATGTTCTTAAAATATTCAAAATGAAAAAAAAGATTATATTATGTATAAAATATTAGGTAATTCATGGAGAATATTAATAAAACTGTTATAAGTGAGCTAAAATGGTAAAAAATAAATAAATAAAATAGAAAAATTTTACACTTTTTAAATAATTCAAAATTTAAAATGTTGTGCTTTTCATATAGCTACAATACCGAATCGTGATGGAAAAAGAGGTGAATATCGGTAACCCCGTATCGCTAAACAATTCATGTTAACGATTGACACGCGTATGCAGAAAACCCATACACATTGTATTATAGCCAGTGCCTTACGCAGTTAAAGTCGTCTTCGGTTCGTTTTCAGTGCTCACGACAATAACCAACGTAATGGGTCAGTATTATCGATGTTATTTTTTGGTATGATGGAGGGATGTTAGTTAAATGGAAGGGTGAATATTGTATGAAACGTGAGCGGATTCCTGTCGATAGTAGCAAATCCGAAAATAAAATACTGGAACGTGTTCGGGACGTTTTAGGTCCGAATTATAATACTATAATCCTATAGTCTTATTGCATTCGTCCTATATCGTCCTACATAGTGGTATATTAGGTGTATATTATATGCATTCGAATAAAATCCCCTCTGTGGCCACCACCGTGCTCATCTCAGTCAGGGTAGATTTTTGTAGAATTTGAAACGTGTAATACCTTTGACTTACGTCCTGCGAAGACTGAACTACCGTCGTTATGGATTGTGCCGACGAATTCTCGAACTATAAGGTACTTTTGCATCCTTCTAAATGTTCGTGATACTCGTCACTTTATTGAATTATTATCATATTCTATGCATATAGATAGGTTGAGATTAACTTGCTATTGCATAACTATTTATGCATTTAACGTTTACTGTACCGAAAGAAACCAGAAAACTAGCTGCCGATTGCATTTTAAATCGACAAGTAGTCGCATCGACACGTGAGTACAACGTCATCGTTGGAACGTGAGGGCCGCATGGTAATAGTCAATAGATATGTTCTATGACGTATATGAATATAATAATATTATGACGTGTTTTATTATAATTTAGGTACTATGTGTCTATGTTTAATCTGTAGCGAACATTGAGTATTGGAATATTGGATTGTACTAATACAATTTTTCCGACATAACACACTGCCAATATTGATAAGGTAAGAGGTATTTTGTAAAAATACATTTTCAAGCAAAATATTTTAGGTCATAATTCTTTAACAACCATCCCCTTTCACTCTTTGACCTCTCTGTGTGCGCCATTATTGTCGATTTAAAATTATCTTGAATATAATATTTCGGCCGTGCGAGTCGGTAGGGTCGGTATAGTTAGAAAATCCGGCAAGAGATTTTTAAAATTTTTTACAAACATAAACCGTGTAAGTATAGTAGTTAACCGTGCATAATAGTAAACCGTATAATATTTACTCGTTATACAGCCGCCGCTACCCGTGCGTTAGTCACGCACAGAGTATTAGCATAAAGCAAAATAGAGGGAGTTATGTGTGTAATCCGTGGAAATGTAGTTATCGAATTATCAACACTACGAATTTGATTTATTTATAAATATGTTGACGACAAAGCCAATATAGGAAAATACAAAACAATGTCGAGAAGGGATGGGGAGGGTGCGCTGATTTTATTTATTCTAAACCGTATTTGTTTTTGGACGTTGCAAAATCTCGATTTATCGTGAATACTGCAGTATTGTGTCCACGCATCTGCAAAGTAGAAAACGAATTTAATCGGTTTCGCGCAGTCGTCCACCGCAAACGCGAACGTATACTAATACGAGTTTTACATATCACATATTACATACACTTCACAGTTCACAGTAAAAACACGTGGACACGTCAATCGTGATCAATGGTAGACTTTCTGTGTGACCACATTGCAGATGCAACGATAGTTCGTTAATTTTTAAACTCTTCAAATGCACTTTCCTCGTGTGACGATTTACCTACGTGCAATAGTTTCGACGAACCGGGTATAAAAGGTAAAAGGAACTATATATTATGTATATGTAATATGTATATACAGTATGGTTCTTTTAAAAGTAAACACATCTTATTTTCTCGAAAAGTTCAAACTTTTTTTTGCAAGTTTTTCATCTCTTGATAACTAGACGCCATTACAAAACAAAATTTCGAAAAAAAAAACTATAGTTACTATTATATATTTAAACATTTTAGATCATCACTATTTCATTTTTAACTTTTTGAATGATATAGTGTACGTTTTTAATTTCATAAATTAAAACAGTATTTTTTGACGATTTCGATAGTATGTAAAAATCAAATTTCAACCAACTAAAGAGCAGTTGTTAGTTAGTTATAACTTTATAATTTATTATTTTAATAAATGTTGGTTGTCGATCATATTTTTTTTAAATATTTATTTGAAATTGAAAATAATTCATTTAAAATAATCAACAATGTGATATATAAGGTTATTTTAATAAATATTTTTTGCGAAAACGAGATACAACTAATAACTCATCGCCACTGTGCCTTAACCTATTGTTAAGAGTTTGCTCATCTAAACTTTAACTACATTAGGTTACCTATAATTAATTTTGTGTTTGAGATTCGATTTCTAGGTATTGAAATTCTCAAACAAATATTTGCTTTCTAAATCTTAAGTTTAATAGATAATGTATTTCAAAAAAGTAAAAAAAAAAACAACTAACAAAATAATAATAATA
Organism: Aphis gossypii; assembly: GCF_020184175.1. Lineage (NCBI taxonomy): Eukaryota > Metazoa > Arthropoda > Insecta > Hemiptera > Aphididae > Aphis > Aphis gossypii. The sequence continues at coordinate 14,177,412 of NC_065531.1, read as the reverse complement.
GAACATTAATATATTTTTTTTTCAAAAATGTTGTGTTATTGTCTAAAATAAAAAAAAATATTATAATTTTCTTTAATCTACAATTCTTTTTAGTTGTCTTCCCTTGTTTTCATTTATTATTGACGAATATTTAATATTATATTGTCGATTTATACTTTTGCGAAATACAGACCGTATCTGGTCCTTAAGTTCACACGTCGTTTAAATGTGTGAAATAGTAGTTAAATACCACGTAATTTCAACACATGAAATAATAGTTGAAAAGGTGATTTTTATTTAAAAGCATATGTATAGAATGTGATTGTAGTGGAGTTATTGTATTTTTTTTCTTTGAAAACCTTTCTTTTTTGTTTAAAGCAATGTTTCGATTACAAGTGAAAGTAAAATAGTATAAAATAATGCTGCACAGTACTTCATCGATAAATAACAATTAATGATGGACTTCAAAGTCGTACCTATCAAGTATTTTAAATCATTTTAAAGTTTCAATATTAAATTACTTTTTTATTTTGAAATATTTAATACGTATTTCATGTTTTACTTTTATTGTCTGATTCTGTTGCTAACATCAGTCATCAGTTAAATCACTCATATTTCACAGGAAAAAAAATGTACACGTTTCAAAAACCCCATAAAAACAAATCGTTTTCACCGCATACGTCAATCTTCTGGGAGAAACTAATAGGAAACCTTTCTCGCGCACTAAAATATTTCACGTTGGTCGGTTAAGTAAAAAAAAAAAAAAAAATACATTCTTTCGAGAAAAATAAATGTACCAGTTCGCCGTACGAACACCGAACACGTGGAAACCGAGTGATTTTCGACGTTTTGTTTCGAGATGGACATGCGAAAAAAAATAGCGTACTCGAACAGAATTCGATCAGAAGTGAGACGACTGTAAAAATGCTGATGGCATGGCGGGGGCAGGTTTTTTTTTGCTCTCCCGTAACAATGCCGAGCAAATGACTCGTAAAATTATCGATGGCCGCCGGTGGTGAAGGTGGTGGAAGTGGTGGCGAATCGGACCTGTCTCCCCGGGGCGGCCGGCCGATAATTTGCAATTTGTCGCGGCCGTCCGATTACACCCCGTCGAGCTGCTCGCCAAACGCCCTCGACGGGGCGAAAAATGTGCCACACGTCGTGCGCACATATGTAATATTATATATAGGTATATAATACGAGTACGCATTTATATGTCTATACGTGCATAAACTAACGATTGACCGCCGCCCATGTGCGCTGCAAAGGTCAGTACGTTTTATTGTAAAATAATAATATAATGTGTTATATGCGCCGTTGGGTTCGTTGCACTAGCGGAGCGCGTTCGAGTGCATCGTATTTGGGTTATTTTATTGTTATTTCACGACGATCAGTACATCTTTTTTTTTTTCGTTGTATTAAAACCTATTGCTATAACCATGATATGCATTAGTTTCGCATAAACCGATTCCTCGGAATATAGGAGATGATGTACTGATGTCTGGACGTGTGTGCAGATGGTATAAGAGCATGCTACACTCTGCGCTAAAATAGTATTTATTATTAATGGTTAGTCGATACTTAACGCGTGTAATTTCTACCTTTCTTTATGATACCGATTATAGATTTAATTATTAAAAAAAAACACACACACACATTCTGTAGCCACCGCTCTGCCCTACCCGTGCATTATTATGGACTACATAAGAAATCATAAATAAATCGCTATCCTCTTTTTATCGATTATAAATTAACATAATAAAAAGTATACGCGTGTGCCTTATATTATTAGTTTACATTTTTTATGGTACATTTACCGCTGCGGTAACCCGGATAAAATAACTTACCCTTTAACACGCCCTTAGTGGTACATATATATAGAACAATAGGTAATTCCGCGATGATGCGTTATAAGATCTTTGATCGTATCACCATACGGGATAAGAATTAAAACGAACGCTTGATTTTCGTTACGCCCCTCGTGCTCTCAATGTTGGGTCATTCTCGACTCTTCATATTAATATGCACTTTGGTAGCGTATGAACTATGAGTGTGTTGTATCGATTAACAAAAAAATCATTGACTTGCAAACATTTCGTTTAGACACTCGGCATAAAATCCGAAATTTGAAAGTGGGGTGTCGGGGTCATGCTTTTATCAATAATATAGGTAGTTACGTACAGATACCGTGGTAATGAACCTGCTTGCATATGACATTGTTATAGAGCCAAAACGTACGAAAGGATTTCGAAGTCGTTGGTCGAATGCAAATCACTTTAATTTATTTACGATATAAATTAATAAAGATCGTCGCGAACGAACGGCAACTCAAACCAAACTGATTTAACTAACTCTAACGAACATATTATATTGTATTATATGAACAAGCGAAGAAAGTATACCAGGGGAAAAAAAAATTAACTACTTTATTGGATTGCCTCGTAAGAAAGAAGAAATAATTTACTTTCAACGAATAACAAATTCTCAACACGGCTTGGTTTTTAACAAAGTTAAAAATTGATTGCGGTGATAAGTTTTACCGTGATAAGCTCCGAACTCGTGAGTTGAATTATCATTAGTAATTTATTTATTTATTTACCTATTAAAAAAAAAAAAAAATAGGTAATGCCGTCCAAAATTGCAACACTTATGGTTATCAAGTTGGTAGAAATTGAATACAATTATGTGATCGATTCTCACTGATTTTTTTCATCTATTAACAGTATCAATTTAATACTAAAAAGTCAAAACTGAACGCTATCATCGCCTATAATTTCGAAAAGTAGTAACATTTTTTTAATAATTTATGATACATAATGAAATTTAAAGATTTTAAATACAGTACGTTTAGTGTACACGGCGTGCAAAATATTTAATTAATATATTTTCTTTTTATAGTTGATGATTTTCTTTTTTAATTTTGGATGTAGGGGGCTAGTTTAGATTACAATAAAAGGGCTTAGTAAAAAAATGTATGCTGGGAACATATTTGTTAAAATAATATTATTATCGGCATAATCATCATCTACACACAGCATTTTCTTAAGTAACTGCTGCTAGTTGTGGTTAAGAATAATATCGCTCAATATGTGGAACGTGTTCAATTGGACACTTGAAAAAAAGTCAAACACACGTAAGAGTATACTTACATACTTTTTCTTCTTATCTTCTTTTCTATTCTAAAAAAAATAAAAACGTATGGAAAGCGTTAGAGTTAAAGGACCTAAGATACGCATCATCTCAAATTATTTGTATTTTTAAAAGTGTGTCTAATATTATATGTAAGTTTTCTTAAAACCTTAGCGTGTCACACGGTGGTCACACAGATGTTATTTAAAAAGCATGAAGTATTACACATGGGTGGTTTTTTTTTAATCTGGTTCCTAGTCTAGCCTATTTTTTAATCATCAAAGAGCATCAATTTATCAATATCATGAAATAGTTATGCCACTAATGCGTTATTTATTATTATTTTTTTTGCGTTTTATATTTTTAATTTAATTTTAGAATTGAAAATTGTTTTGAAAAAGTAAAGTTAAAAATATTCAAGGGTCGTAGGTATGAAATAATGGCACTATCAAAAATATTTTCGGTTTAATTTACTATAATTTATGAAAGATAAAAAAAAAATTATCCAATATTAATAGTTTATGGTATTATGAAGAAAGTATATAATTCTGTCTATTGTATACCTATACTATTTTTATTTCTTTTAAATTATTTACTCATCTACCATTGTATTAAATTTAACCTTAATTTATTTTACTACAAGTGATAATTCAAATTTATATGTTTTAATATTATATAATATTGAACTATTAGTTATAACTTACTCAAAACATACACTAAAAACAAACTTGAAAAAAATTACTTATTACTATAAAAAAATAATTAAAATGAACCTTTACTTTATAATTAATAAAGGTGAACATTAACGAATTTGTTATTTACATATTGAAATGAACGGGAACGAATTTAATTTTCAATTGAACATTAGGAAAATCGAGCATTAAATTATGTATGAACGACTTTTGTTGTTTTTATTTGGTTCATATCAAAAGCGAACCATAATCATAAGTACCTATCATGTAAACGAATTAGATAGATAGTTAATACATTTTAATATCGATTTGTAATTTGTATATTATTATAACATCACGATAATCCGTGTAAGAGATGACAAAATTTAAATCTATTGATAAAAATTTGTAACGCGTAATTTTAATTTTTTCTAATTTCCATGAACACAATAATTTGTTTACAAAAACAATATTCCAAATTCCACGTAAAAATCCCGACCAATTAATTCGTTTGCATCGCATAAAATTCATTGAAATTTAAGTATTGCAATATATTAATTTTCATTTACTCCTAATTCGAATAAAAGATAAATTATTTTTTTGATAGAGCTTATTACAATATAAAATAATTAAATTAAAATGTCTATATCCTTTAGATTCTAGGATAAACAAGAATATTTTAGTTGTGTTAACGTAAATGTATAAGATGTATTCAAATTTATATTTTACTCAAGGGTTATAAGACATATTATATATTTATATTTTCATTGTATATTATGCACTTGTGTAGATTTAGGTAAATAATGCAAATATATTGTATTTTATGATTAAAACAAATTGTCAACTCGAACGCTTATAACTTGGCTAGCTGTACATTTAGGGAACTTACATCTTTAATGTTTGTATAACGTAGGAAAACCGTCGAGCGAACAATTCTGCAAAATATACTACAATAATATATTGTGCACCTTATGTACAATATTTACAGTGTGCAATATGTACTTGTTTATAAAATATATGTATGTAAAATGTTATCTGACGCGCCACTAAAATCTTGTTACGATATTAATTTTTGCCAGATTACTTTTTTTAAAATATTGAATTAAAAACAAATATGCATTGTAATGAAAATAATTATAATATAGTCTATCAAAGTTTAATGTAATATTATAGTATTATATAGTTTAGATTTTAGACTTTAGAAATCAATACACTTGTTCTTTTAGCATTTCAATAATAAGGCATTTAATATACGTTTTTTTATTCCTATTTAAAAAATAGTAAATAATAAAAACATTTATTGACTCTAGAACTCTAGAAGTCACAGTTTGTGATATTTTTGATTTTTATTGTGGAGCCAAAATTTAAGCAATCTATTTTTTTATTATGAGATCGCCATTTTCTTAATTATAGTAAAAAAATATGTTTTTTTCAATGATGCATTGGGGTTGCAGAATTATATAATTAATATTTTAATGCATTGTCAACTGAAATAATTAATTAATATATTTTTTTTCTGTCTTTTTATATACATACTAAATACAAATATATATATATATATATTATATTATATTGAGTACTTTTAATCAATAAAATTAATAAATTATATATAATGAAATGCTCATATATATTTATATTATATGTTACATTATTTTTATGTCTATCATTGTAATATTTTGATGTATTTTAATGCATCTAAAATATTATAAATAGGTAAATATTAGTGCCTTATATCGAAAATTAATGTTATTAATGTAAGTTTATTTGATTAGAATGTAAAGTGTACTTAGTATAGATATTATAATAATTTAGTTTTAGTATATTTTATTAACCTCTTTGTTTCTACGGTTATTATGATAATTTAAGTATTAAGTCATTTGATGGCTTAAAAATAAAAAATAAAATTGTTCATCATTCATTTAAAATTCAAAATAACTTTAAAAATTTCCAAGTTATGGAAAATATCTAACGTTGGATTACGTAGTAAATAGAAAGATGTTTAATAATTTGAATTAAAAGTCTCGAATGTTTCTGAAAATTATTTATTCTGAAAGTTATTTAATTTAATTCAAATTAAATTGGAATATATTTTTTTATATTTAAGTAATTCTTTTCAAATGGAATTCTTAATAAATTCACTTTAAAATATTTGTGATGATTTTAAAAAAAAATTTAGTACATTTATTTTAATATTTTGTATATTGAAACAATTATGATAATTAGGTATAATCATATATTATTAGAAAACATTTTTTGTAATGATAACTACAGTAAAAACATTGAAGTACGTATTAATGTACCTATATTCGTACATCATCAGGATATAACTTTACAATACCAATGGGATATTTATTTACTTAACAGTCTTGTAAAGTATTTACCTAAGTAAATGCATTTAAATATTGTATTGGACATATTTATACTTAAAAATCAAATATTTTTGAACAAATAATTTTCAAAATTCAAACGAATTATTCATCAGTTGTCAAATATTTTTTTTGAAAGATTTAATATTTTATTTATAATATTTTTTCACTTATAAACGGTATAAAATTTTTTATTAATACCTAATGTAACATTTCAATTTAAAATTAGTGAGTATAAAATAAAGTTTGGCCAAATAACTAGTAAAAAATAAAATAAAATAAGCATTTGAAAATTATTTAAATATTTATTGAAGTATTTGTATTTGTTCTTAGATACTTTTTCTCAAAAGTATTTGATTATATTTTAAATATTTTCTGAATGGATATATTTGTATTAGGATTTAAAAACAATTTTTAAAGTATATTTTAAAATACTTTTATTTAGTAATAAACATAGTAAAACTTTTTTTTTTAAGTAAATATGACAGGACAATAAAATACAGACAATTTAGGGTTAATAATGTACATCAATACGTATAGGACATTCATGCAACAAATTGTTACGATTTTACACTAAATATTTATAAATCAGGTTGTGTGTCATGCAAATAAGTTGTAAGTTCTTACTGTGTTTATTATTTTTAAAAAATAACGTCCGCGCTGTCACTTTTACTAATTACGCCCTCGCATATGTCATATTGTTATAGCGTGAAATAAGTTTATACTTTTCATCGTCATATTGCGTGAAATTGGATGCAGGCTGAGGAAAATCGACGATGCAATCACGACAAGCTTTATATCAAGCAGAATCTATAAATGCTATACGTTCGTGTTTTGGATACGAGTGCCATGAGTGAGTGTCTTAACTTATAATGTTCTATGGTTAAATTATTATGATGTTAAATCATATAGGACCACAGAATATTCCATAAATATGTGTGGTGTATCATGTATACTACAGTAAATTATATACATTTTTTAAAATTATTGCCATCGAATTATACTATAAATTGTATAATTTATAATGAATGTATTAGGTCTGGAAAATATTTATATGATATTTCCTTACTTGATGAATATTTGTAAGTTTACTATTTTGGTGTGTCATAGTCGTAGTACTACCACTCGTGGTTACGACAAATAAACCAAACGGTGACCTTTGGTGAATTTTGAATATACGGTGAAAAATATAGCACCAATATTCAAAGGATTCGTTTGACCAAGCCATCCAGGAAATGAATAAAACATGATACAAAGGAGCTATTTTTTCATGTTTGAGTAGTCTTAAGCTAAAAAAAAAGTTGCGTGATATATTGATTTGTATAAACACTCTGCAAAATAAACAATGATTAAAATATATTCGTTGTAATTGAACATACATGGAGGTAGGGTTAACTAACATATTGTTTTTATTGTAAGACAATCACAAGAAAATACACTTTATTTTTAAAATAAATTTTTATCAAAAGAGATATTCAATGTTAATTTCGATGTATTAAACTTAACCATATCTGCATAATATTCAACGTTAATGTATTCCATTATTCAAAATTTAAATAAAAACTTTTAAATTTTAAAAATAAATTGAAAATGTTGTTTAAAGACAAGTTTTGGACTAAGATTCAATAATAATAACCAATGTTATTTATGTAGGAACAAAGTACCTTCATTTTAATTAAGTATAATATTACACTAATAATGAGTACAAAATAAAATATTTATCTTATAGAATCAAAATAATTATGTTAATTATGTATTAAAAACTCTAAATTTCAGTATAAATAGGTACACAAATAGTTATAGTTCATAATTTATTCCACATGACATGTATACAAATTACCATTATTCATTATTTTATTAAACAATCCAATGCTAAAACATATAACTTAAATTTATAACAATAAATTCGATCATTAAAAAATCTGTTACTTTAGTTTTATTATTTTTTCATTATTTGTATAAGTGTAAAATACTGTTTAAATTAATAATGTATGTTAAATGGTAACATATACATCACTAACTGTTTATCTTGCAAAGTTATCAAACAAATCAATATGTCACACCACTCTTTTTTCATCCTCTAATCACCGACTGAAAAAAGAGTGACAAACTCAAAAACGTTGTCACATCACAATTATTCATGTGAGAATTTAAAAATATGTATAATTAACGTATATTTATTTTTAAATTTAAAATTGTATTCTAAAAATAATTTGAATAAACCCAGATTTTGAAGATAGGAAAAAATTCTAAACAATTATATATTCGGCCACTATGCCGAGTACGTTAATACTATTGACCTAATTCATTTCAGAAATAATATTAAGTATAATATTAATTTAGCTCTCCCCCAATTGAAAATGTCTGTATATACGCTACTGCTGCACGCCGGTTAGGTACGTTACGAATTACAATGGTATTTATATATTTCCTTTATCGTCGCACTTGATCTGATCGAAATATAATTTAATAAAACATTTTGTTTGTTGAGAAATTATATTTTGACTTGAGCGTGTTTATCTATATAACGTGTCAGATACAATATTAAAATGTTTAGTTAATTTTTTTAATTTCCCGCTCACGCAAAAACACACACGGACTATCATGCAATGTGTAATGGGCATTTACTGTACCACGTAATAATGATGATGTCATGCTTTATAGTCCCTTTGTTTGATTTTTTTCCCGCTTGTTTATACACAGAATGTACACACAATCCTTTTGATTGTATCGGAATTTATTATTTTGAAAGGAATGGAAAAAAAGGGTTATTCGCGGGTATTAAACTTTGTGTGTTTTTATCCGAAAACACGACGATGGGGATATTATTACCCGGACGAGGGAGTCAAACGTGTAGGAGAACTTGTAAAGTACGACCAATTAAAAAAACTTAACTCCTCTGGTGCTTTTTTTTTACCCACCTACAGGGCGTATTTGGTGGGGTTTTAGCCCCTAGACTGAACAGGGAAAAAATGAATCTCTGGATTAGTATGTAAATAAATTGATAAAGGCTTTCATCCCTTTTTTCTCATACTTTGACCTACTAGTTATACATGTATTGGGTGTGTGTATGTATGTACCTATATAATATTATAAACGGTGTGTATCATATAAAAAGGATCGTATTTTTCGGTTACGACCGGATTAAAAGGGTCTAAATTCAAACAAGAGAACACACGCGACGTTCTTCTTTTTTTTTTTTTAATGAAACAAATTTTAAATTTAACTGCCTCTCCCTCTCATTAGAAACAGTGGTCCGCATAATGCTATTTTTCCCACACGTCTGAAAATCCCGTAATAACTTATGTGATTATGAATTTTATCTTTTCCAAACGATTGTTGGTATACGTTCGTTTTATTTATTTATTTTATATTAATATTTATTGTTTATTTACAAAGGTATAAAGATATGTTCGGAAAGTCAATGGCATATTTAAGTCCCTCTACGAATTCGTATACGTTTTTTTTTTCTTTTGTAATAAAAAAAAGCGTTTAAATTTGATTTTTCTGAAAAAAAAAATCGATTTCGTGAAACAATCATAACCGTAATGAATATTATAAGCAGCACTATTAAACCATATTGCAGATTGTAGTAAGTCTACAAATACTATCGTTCGATCTCGACGTTTGAAAGTGCGTTACGATGGTGGTCAAAAACATTAAAGGTTTAAATCAGGAACGCTGATATTGTTTTAAGTAACATAATATAATACTGGCTCGTACTCGGCAAACCGTATAATGGGAAGCACAAATATTTGCTCCATGTATATATTATACGTCTGATACATACCATTTCACTATTTTGTCGACAGCATATAATGTTTATAGTGTATCGAGTAATGTGCAAACATTTTAGAATAATATACATGCTGGAAATGGATAAAAAAAAAAAAACCTCTCTAAGCTTAATACCCCGCGTCCTCGTCAGTTGTCGACTTAGTCGTATTTCGAAACGCGGCAAGTTAAATGATTTGCTTTTAATAAATAATATAAATGTTTTTCCGAGGGGCAAAAGTTTGTGTATGACTCGAGTACGCCAAATGCGTACCTACCTATACATAAATCAAAACTATTTTTAAAAGTTTTTTCCGTCGAATTAACATAACTATAATAATAAGCTGACTAAAACCTTTACTTAAACAATAATATATATACATGTATTTATTTATTTAAGAAGATAATGGGCTCCGCTGAAAAAGTTCGTTTAATATATTATTTTCAGTTTTTCGATGTGACCATGATGTACACTGATGTTTCCCATTATACACGATGGTTTGCCGTAAAATATTTTGATAAGCCGGTGAAGTACTTATGCATAAGTTGGCGTACCATATAATATAACATAAGTCAGTGTGTGCACGTAAAAGTCAAGACCCAAGTACAAGTTTTCCTATTACACATTCACTTTTCAGCAATTAAAAGTTTTCTTACTATTCGAGTGATTGGCACTCGGCCGCTCCAGAGCTAATTAAAAATAACTCTGGATTTGCTGCGAAAAACCACGTTCGGTGTATAATACCATTTATTATATTATACTAATTAACAGAATTTCTGGCCCTGCAGTTCTACTTAGGTCTTTATAAGTGAGGAGAAAATATTATTATTAAAAAAAAATAATAATAATAACCTCGCGAGCGTAATTTTTGTCATATTATTTAAATGTTCGTTGAGATTCGAGTTACTAAATTCGCCAAATTTTTTAATAAAAGCGAGTGTTTTAAAAATATTTCTCTAAATATCTGCAAAGGCAAAAATTGTAATTTTAACTACTTATAAATAATACTTTGTATTATTACTATATATATTAATTGTTTAAAAATAATTAAAAATATATTTTCCGATTAAAATTGTCGATTTTATAAGGCCATTCAATTAATTAAATTCTACGACCGTATATATATCCCCGCAAGCAGTCGTTCGCCGTTGAGAACATATTTTTAAAAGGTATTATATCAATCGAACGATAAATCCAATTATTATTATTTTTTTTTAAAGTATAGATTCTTAGAATTCGTTTAGCTGACAGAAAAAAAAAATGATAAACGATAATGGTTTTTTATGGCATTATATTATTTATATTGTGATATAACATGTATTAAATTTCATAAGATTGCTGTATACCTACTTCAAATATCGAAACACTGTTTCTCGACGGTTATCATCTCGTACATTTATCGATTTAAAATAAATCGTGTTCACATTTTCCTTTTCATATTTACCCTTGTTGTACTCGTACATATCATTATATGTAATACGTATATTATAATAACCGTCATATATGTATACGAATACACAATAATAATATTATATAGGTACTCGCGCGTACATTATAATATCGTTGTCCGCCGTTGTAGAGGTTAGGTTAGATTCGCTAGAAATACATTATTAAGACGCTCGAACGTAAGTGCATATTTTATTATAATGCATATAAGTAGATATGTTATATACAACCCATAGGTATAAACCTATGCGTATTATATTTTGTAATAGTTTTTCCTTGAAATTTTTTCGATTCGAATATTTTGAAGTATACTACTTACTCACTCACTCGTTTGTATGCGAACCGTACTGGGAATTTTTTTTTTTTTTGCGTAATATACTATTATAGACGTTATATACGACGATTCGCGTATAAAACGGACGGGTTTCGTCGAAATAATAAGCGCATTTCCAAGCTCGGAGCGCACAACTTCCGTCGGTCGCACACGCGCAAGCGTACACATTATAATATATACATATATATATATATATATATATGTATATGTGTGTGTGTGTGGTAGGTACCTACTACACGGTCCGTATTGTATATTTGCCGGTTGAAAGGACATTGTAGTGTAGCCACTTATATCTGCACATGCACTCATATGTATATATATATTTATATGTGTTTTACGTATACGAATGCAGTGGTCGTGTATGCACATCGCACGTGTGTAACAATATTGCAGCGCACGGGCAAAAACGCGTTCTCGACGGGATTTGAGAACCGCATTCGAATTAAAACTATTCTATATATATGTTGTATCGTTACATTTTGTAACTAGTTATTCAGAGATCATACTTATGTGTAATATATATATATTAATATATTCATATCTGCATAATTTATACGTACATATATATATTATATTATACATTGTACCTGGCCTTATAAGTAGGCATATTACATTGCATGAACTCGCCCGTTATAATATTTCAATGTCTGCACACGTCGGTCGCTATATAGCTCATTTTGCTCGAGTATATTATAATATATTATATAATAGTGTGGTTTTACACACCCTCGTTGTTTAACCACCGGGTGAATATATCACCGCAGCACATATAATATATTGTATATGTGTGCACCCTATATACAGTAGCGTATTACGTGTCATTGCAGCGGAGCTGTACGTCAAGATCCACCTCTCGACGATGGCGGTGACGAAAAAATTATACCGGTATAAACGTGTACCTGGTATATATAATATAATACGCATATTATTTTCCCGTCGCCGTCAGTGTTTTTTAAGAACACAATAGGTAGGTACTATGTGAACGATTCCGTCCGTCCGAGAATGATGATGTGTTACTCGAGAGACGTTATTGCAAATTAAAATTTGTCGTGATAAACATTGTAGATTTGATGTACATTGGCCATTTATCTCGATTATAACGAAATAATATAAACGCTAATATAATCAAATTAGAGGTAGTACAAGTATTTTGTCATGCAGGTGAGATATAAGATAGGTTTTTTTTAATGTGCATTTTGATACAAATATAAAATCATGACTTAAGGATATAAGGTCCATTTTTTAAAAAATTTAAACTAAACAATGTTAAAAAACGTCTATTCTTTTCATTATACGATAACAATCAAAACGAGATCGTGAAACTGTATAGATTTAATGGTTTTTATTACCACTGTCTAGAAAAAACTAATTTTGATTTAATTGATTCAGATTTAATCAAAGAACTATTTGCATACTTGTTGGCAATTGACATATATTTTTGAACAATCAATGTCGGTATTGCTATTGAAATAAGCCTATTTTTGAAATGTTATGTACATAATATACCTTATAATTTTTTTTGCAAATCATCTCATGTGATTAGTGGCTATTTCGTCTCTTATTTTTCAACTCGAAGTCCACATAATGTATTATAATAAACTAAATTACTACAGACATAATAATTAGTTGATAAAGTAAAATAAAATAAAATATGCATGTAATTAAAAAAATAACACAAATTTCGTTTTATTATTAAACCAGCCATAGGGTGTCTGAAAAATAGCAGTGACTAATTTTTAGTATTGTAATAAAAAATATTTAGCCAACTACTTAACCAATTAATTTACTCTATTTTACGATCCCTAAGTATAATATAATACACCCAACCTTATTTTTTTAGTATGTTTATTAGATAGAGGTATAATAAATTTAAATTAGGCGTTATGTTGAAGGTGTAAAGTATTTCCAATGTAATTTATACACATATACATAATATGTTTATGGTTATAGCGGTAGAGAGGCAATTGAGCAGTATCTATGATAACTTCTATTTTAATTCAACAGTTATATAATAATTGTTTAATGTCAAAGAATCAGTTAGCAAACAAGCACCACACTACCACAGTCTATACCATATAGTAATAACAAGTAATGTGATATAAACTAAAAATTAGAATACAAAACGTTTTTATATTATAACGTTATCATTGTGTTGTTAGTATATTATCAGATTAAATATTAATCTTACCTCAGAACACGGGAGTGTCGCTTATACATTATTCTAAAAAATTGAACATTTCCGTGGTATGATGCCTTGTAAATTAGTCTAAAATTATTTTTATTTGTTGTACAGGGGATGCAAGTATAATAATAACATCAAACAATGAAGATCTTTTGAAACGACCATCGTTATATTTGCATCATGATATTAAAATGTAATTACATTTAAGGTTACCGCGCTTGTAATTTTTATGATCGATATACCAAACGCATTATAATAATAGCTCGACGACTTACGGCTGTTAAGCATTGTGATTTGTCAATTGTTGTAACTCTATATAAAAACGACTTAATTTCAATATTGCGTTTTAAACAATCGCAGTCGCGGATCGTCCGAGGACCGGAAAACTGCAGACGGTCGACCACTCCACCGTCCACGCCGTCACTCGCGCGGGCGGTCGGCTAATGGAAATTTAATATTTCCATATTACTCCCATCCACACCCCAACCACAACCGATCGGACCCGTGACCGATATAGCACTATAAAATCGACTCGCCGTCGATCGCCAATGTAGTGACACGTTAATTCAATACGCGTACGTCCGTCACACATAATGCTATACGCTAGTTTTCCACCTATTTTGCATAAAAGGACTACGAGGGTATTTACCCTTCGCCGCTGCATTCGACGACATAACGACGTTACATTTGATGCTGCAGTACCATTGTGTATATTTTGAATAATATAATATGATAGTCATGTCACTGTTATGCCACGCGCCGTGATTGTGACCGATCGAGTAAACGTCACATGTACAAACAATCGCACGTTTTTAGGCCAGTGTATCGGTTATGCGTCGTATATTGAGGAACGCACGTGTATAAAACGCTCTAAAGGCTCTTGAATTATTTCTGTTCTAGATTCATTGATTTCATTCAGATTTCACTTTGTAGAACGCTGCAATCAGTGCGATCCTCTTTAACCTATAGGCAAAATTTCGAATTATAATACGTTTGAACTTAGCAAGTTAAAACGGGTAGTGCTCGAATCGCATTCTATTCGAGTATTCCAAAGGGATGGAACTTATAAATAGATTTGTTTTAGTTGAACATTGTACCACGTGTGTCGTATTATACTACGCAGCGATGTCATTAAACGAAATAACTAATTTTTAAATCGACTCGGAAAAGTATTTGTTTTTAAGTTATAATCATTTTTCAAACCGCAGCTATTATTGTCATAAAACCGATGTAAATTTTAGATGTCAAAATGAAAAATTATTTTTTCGCCCGTTGACTGATATTCGTGTCAATATCGCGTACTTGCATATTGATCGGTGTGAATAGTAAAATTCGAGCTTCGTCTTCTTTGAACTCAAGTGCGATTCGATAAATTTGAGTGCGATTCCACCTTATCTTACTGTGTGATACTTACGTCCTACATATACTCTCGCGTCAATCACGAAACGAAATGAAAATTCATACGTTGGATGTAAATCGACCATTTATACCTAGGTGTATAACACATACCATCCACAGTGGCGTTCAAGTCCATTACTTTTTTACTTACTATACGCATACACCGGTGATACCAATAAATCTGCAGCATCGCTGTTTAAACTGTTATACAGTATGGTGATTGTAGCTTGCGAGAGATATGACGTGATCGTCGTCATACTGCAGCACACACACACACACACATGGTACGCCGAGTGCAAATGAGATGCTGCTCAGCCCCGTCCGCCGTACTGAGATACGGGTGGTCGTATACACTGTTTGCATATTATTATATTGTCTTGCTCGCCGAATGGTTTGCGAGACTAAATGAAAAATATCTCTCCGCGACGTTTGCGTGTGCCGTGGACTTGTGGATGGGGTGTAAGTACAGCGTATACGACGCGCGTGGGACGTTTTCGCTTCCCTCTTGTGTGTTATATATATGTACTGGCGCGATATAATGTAGTTATTATACGCGTACGTTCGTCGGCGTTTGTGTGAGCGAATCGAAACGAGTTCAGAAGAGTTTAGACAATCACGGGGGCTCGAGGGCGACGCAAATGACTTCTAAACGAGTCGCATCGCCTCCCCACGGGACTCGACAACGGTTCATCCAAAATGCTTTCTCTCGGAATACTAGAGAAATCCGTGACGCGTGTTATACCTAAAGGTACACGTGTGACGAGTGTGTGTGTGTGAGTGCGTGTTTATAGTCTGCCGAGAGAGAAAATGAAATAGAAAAAAAAAAAAAACAACCGTATAATATATGCTTTGCCGGCGACGTCGTTTACGCCGCGGAGCAGTGATGGATGGCCGCCATCAGTTCAGCGTCTAACTCGCTCGCTCGCGTACACACACCATCATTATTATATACGTATAACATTATTATTATTATTATATACATCATCCGTTCGGTTGTCGTTTTCGTAGAGTGTATAGAGAATATACATTGTATTCCTAAACGTAAATAGAATGGCACAGCCACTTTTTTACAATATAATATATAAGTATATATAAAATAAAAAACCCAGTTCTCTCCTCTCCCGGTCCGTGCGCCGAGAAAACGCGCGCGCGGTCTGATTTATTTTTAATTTAAATAAACGTCGTCATCAGTCCTGAGGGCCGAGTCTCCCGCACCATACACACATATATATATACATAATGTAATGTGTATAATACGATCTGTCGACGCGCCCGCTCGTGCGATGATTGGATTGCGAAACGATTTGATCTTCCGGTTTCATTAAAATATCTTTCTTTCTTTTTCTCACTCATTCTCTCTCTATCGCACGCCCGCGACAGTGCTCAGCATTTTTTCTCTCTTTCTCTCTCGATTTCGCCGTAGTTTTTTTTCCACCGTCTACGGAAATTTCTGTCTCGCCATTTTATTTCCCGTCGAATATACTATATACATTGCCACCACTCGTCGCAGTCTCGAAATTTTCACGAATTAATCTCTGTACACGCGCACCGCGATCTTCTCTGCAGCATACCGCTACGACGCGCGACTTAATGTCTACATAATATTATTTTTTTGGCGTAAGCATACGCACTTATGTAGGCTGTGCGACGGAAGTTTTTACCGTTTTGCGGATAAATAATAAATGAGTATATAGTGAGTATACGTAATAATAATATAAACGTCGGAAAACCGTTTCGAGAAAAATATTTCTCTACGTCACTTATTTATAATATATATAATATATATATATATATTATAATAATATGTTCTTATTCGTACACGTGCGGCGCGTGTTTCTTTTAAACCGCGTGTATATACCACGAATCATTCGCTCGGTTTGATTTAATATTTTTAAGAAACGCGGCGTGTTCCTAACATCGTGGTATTTTCATATTAAACCGCACCCCCGCCACACACCATATACGTTCGTCAACGGCTCAATCGTTGTGTATATATTATATCGAAATATAATACTATACGGTAAAACTTTTCGAATACACTCATCTCCGTATACATGACTTGATGATTTTCAGGCCTATAATTTGCATCCCCGTCGCGACCAGAAACAAATAAGCGTCCCCGTCGCGTGTGTGCATATATACATATATATATTATATACGTCAGACAACAATATATACACAAATGTATATTATACGTAAGTATTATACGGTTCGGAATAAGAACCGAGCGGCGCAGCTGATATTGAAAACCGGCAACGGCGATTCGGTGTTTTTTTTCGCAATCGAATTTATATTCGATCCGGGAAAGAGAACGAGAAGAACGCACCAACTCGAATTTTTGCATTCAACAATAATGTTTTGCCGCGCTGTAATTCTATTTGTACAAAGTCAACCGTTCTCTGCGTCCCTCCTCGTCTGTCCCGAAATCCTTTCGTTTCATTATACGCGCGCAGAGTACGCGCTTGATTTTTGAACACGAGTCGTTTCTCCCCTTTGGCCTACACAAAAGAGACTTGATATCTCTCCGGGAGCGTCTCTCTCACTCTTTCTCTGTCTATTTTTTTTCCTCTCCAAAATCAATCGTTTTCGACTCTATTCTCTCCCTCCCTCTCTCCATCTCGCTCCCTTTATACGCGAATCTATGTATATAATATATATAAAAATTTAGACACACGCACACGCACATATATATATATATATATATATACGTACATACATATATGCACACGCGAATGTTCGGCGGTAATATTATCGGCCGTACGTGTCCGGCGTACGAGATTGCCGTTATAATTTCCAGTCGAGTCGCGCGGCTATCGGCAACCCGGACACGCGCGCTCGTCCGTCCGTCATCCGCTGCCGTTGCAGCCTCCGGGTCCAAATTGCCGGCACAAGACCATTCGATTATGTCATTATAAATACCTTGTTTTTATTTCATTACTGACGTCTCTCCACTGCCCCGGACACATAATGTGCATTTCGCCACCGCCGCCACCTACCACGCGCTCCATACCAGTCGACACCCTCCCCGACCTTCATATTATCATTAAGTACACTGCGTCTAAAACAGTATTGGGTTTCTGTCACTTAATATATATTACACACACTACACGTACAATGCTGGAAACGCGTGAAATGTGTGTACCGTAGATGTTTCGAGACGTTTTTTGTCGACTATATTGTTGTTGTTATTATTATTATTACATTATTGTACTTAATATACTGTGGACAACGATGATATTATTATATAAAAGCTGATGGTTTACTTAGCGCATTCGCCCTCACTTAATAATTTAACGATGACTCAATTCAAATTTTAAATTTTGGAATTTTTAAATATAACTTAAGATCGAATAATCAGA
The DNA here is from genome assembly GCF_020184175.1 of Aphis gossypii. Taxonomy (NCBI): domain Eukaryota; kingdom Metazoa; phylum Arthropoda; class Insecta; order Hemiptera; family Aphididae; genus Aphis; species Aphis gossypii. The sequence goes on along the minus strand of NC_065531.1, from coordinate 14,158,773 downwards.
TTATTGAGATTTTTGTACATTTTAAGCCGTGCCTTATTATGATGCTAGAAAATTCTGTTTTTTACTTGTTTAGTATTTAGTTGATAAGTTTTTTTTTCATTATCGTAACTCATTTTTTTAGTTTCTAAAATGTATGTATATATGAAGAATAACAAAAACATAAAATGTATGTGTTATTGGCTTTAGTATTTATTATACTTAAGCCATTTTCATAAATTATAAATAGAAATAGAATTGTATAAATTACTAAATTTTTAAAATTGTTATCATATTCAAAATCTATCATCGCGAATCTATTATATATTAGTATCTATGATTAGAAAATACATATTTTAGTTAAATAACAGAAAAACTACTCATTTGAGTTTTATTTTGATGTTTCACATTTTTTAGAAAAATTACCTTCTAAATACGTATTTTACTGCTTAATGGGGATTGCTATTTGAAATACTTTTTTTTTCACGAAGCCATTTCTTAAATAGTGAAAAATATCTAGTGTTTGATAATATAGTCTTTAAGTAACTTTAAAATTTCCAAAAACCAGATTTTGAATAACTGCTTTATCAAAGAAAAATATAGGCGAGCATACTTAGTGAATAATTGTAAATACTTTGGGTCTACACGCGACCCGCTCGGTTTTACTACGACGTTTGTCATATTGTTAAAAATATCTAGATAGTCATATTAAACCCTCAACGACGGATATTTAAAAAATTTTTTTTGACTCCATAGGTATCTTTTTTCGTATATGAAATTTTTTTAATATCGACTTGAATGACTAAAATTAATCGATTAAAACATATATTTTCTTGACACTTATTACATAGTATAATAAGTCAAATCCGGTATTTAATTATCACTATTGGTATCATACTATCATACTTAAAGAAAACAAGGGCTTTTTATTATTTTGTTTGATTGTTGTGAAAAAGTATTGCGTAAAACCTATATTTCGGTAAGATTGTATTAAAAAAATAATTAAATAATAATTATTCTCCAATTATAAGATTTGAAAAAAAATAATTAAAAAGTCCTTTTAAGTCGGGAACAATCGTAGTGCCGTATCCAGCAAGAGTAAAATATATAATTAAAGCGTTTGTTTTCAGATATTAAACGAAAAACAGTGTTTACACGAACGAAATTCATTACTGTTTATTGATATGAATGGATAGTCTTAATACGAATAATTAAATAAATAAATCAAAAATGTGTACACCCTTACGACTTTAAATTATTTAATTTTATTCTTCGTCTTCATAAGAAATATCCTTTAGCTGACTGTTTACACTTCCTTCATATTTCAACGAGTATGAATCTTTTATGAAATCTGGAATAGGTGGCACATAGTCTCTCTGGCCTTTTTTCACTACATTCACACGTTCCATGTCGTCAGAATCGTTTTCGCAATTCATTTCATCGAAAGTGTCCTCCAGAAGTTCTTTAGAAGAGAAGCAGTCTCCCGTTTCCAAAGAATCTTGTTTTAATTTCGAAACTGGTTTATTGTGTTTTCTCCACGCTCTCTGAACAAATGAACAACGAAATGATATTGTAATATTACCTATATTATTATGCTAATCGATTTGTTCCAGCGAACAATTACCTGTATTAAAGTTGCAGCGTCGTTAGCTGATTCGGTTGTTACGCCGTATTTTTCAACCGTTTTTAACAAGTTTTGAGCAATAATTTCACGAGTCCATTCGTTGTCTATAGAAGAGACGCTTTTTCCACGATTTTCCTTTATCATTTCTTCCAAGTAATCGGCTACGATTGAGTACGCCGTGCACTCGTCTTCAGGGGCGTGACGCATCACCTAGATGTGCATTACATAACTTTAAAAAAAAATAAAAAAAACTTTTATTCAATTTGTTTGAATAAGTATTTTTTGAAAAAAAAAATTTTTAGTGTTTGGTTTATAATTTTATATCAAGTAAATATTTATTTTTTTTTATTCTATTACTTTATTTGTTTTTAAAAGCAGTATCTTGCTTTTTAAATTATGAAAATCTATACAATATATCATTTAATTTCATAATCTAAAAAGTGTTTTGTTAAAACCATTAAATTAATATTATATACTATTCCACCACTAATAGTTATAAGCATCTTTATAAAAAAAAAAAAAATAATATTATTTGTTAAAGATAATTTTGATGACGTGTGATAAATTAAAATAAACATAAAAAATAAAAAGTCAGACATAATATGTGCTCACAGAATTGAGGAAAAAAAAGTTGTGCTCACCTGATGTACTTATACTATTATTATTGTATATCTCGTAGGATAAGTATTCAAGAAAATTTTCTCTCAGTGGAAAATGATAGGTATCAAAAATATAGAAAAATGAACTTGCGTGAAGGTAGTCTGAATACTAATCCATATAATTCTCAATTTATTTTTACTATCGCTCAGATGGCGTATAATAAAGATAAATCTCAAGTTTAAGTTTATCAACAATGTCTAAAATATTGTGTAAGACAAACAAGTATTGCCAAAAATCATAATGTATTGTGTACTATATAATATTCCAATTATTACTATTAATTTATTAATAGTATATTATTAATTATATACAATACCTACACTGGCTACACTATGTAATAATAAACAAATAATAAAAAAAACATTTTCTGTTTTAATAAAGAATAATAACTAAATTGAGTAGGTAGTAGGTACTGAAAGAATATAGGTAGATTTTATAATTATTATGACTGGCCCCTAATTGTTATTAGCTTGAAAATAAGCCGTCTAATTGGATAAAAAACGTATTGTTTCCAAACAGCGTGTCACAAGACAAAAGGGGCTAGTCTGATTGGAAAGAGACAAGTTTCTTATTTAGCCTACGACTTACTGCAGAGAACAAATTTTGTAGTGGTGGTTGATTTGTCCTCATCAATTTTGTACACGTGAAAGGCGGGAAAACACATACGTGTCATAGTCTGTCTGATTTATAAGACATTTGGCGTGTCAATAAATCGGCAATTATTTAAGACCAGCTAGGTTTAGGTTCATGTGTGTGTGTGTGTAATGCGTACTCACCTCTCGAGCGACGACCATCATTAGGGCCGGCAATCCGTCGGGGATTTTGACTGTCACTCGCTGACTGTTCATCGTGGTCGGGTGGCACGGTGTTTCGTTCATTTCTACCAATTATATAAAATATTGTGACAAATATTTCTCGAAGCCTTTTGTAAGTAGTGCATACAATAATATATGTATATATATGTATAAATATGGCTTTTAATCGCTCGGTAAAGCATAGTAATAATAATAATGATAATATTATAACGATGACAACGGCGGCGACATAATAATAATGATAATAAAATATATTTCGTATACGACAAACGCGCTACAAACGCCGCCTGATGATTAATAATAATAACGTAAAGAGGGCGTGGGACGATGATTAGGCGTCGCGCGCGCGTGTGCCATTAGTGTATTATAAATATGTATATAAATACGTTAGTGAGAGACGCGCGGTTTGCTCATATATATATATATTGTAAGGCCTTTGGGAAATGTCAATGTTATGAAACAGTGTTTAGAGTGTGCTAATTGCGTCGATTAACGAAACTGGCGTCGAAACGTAATTTGACATTTCGAATGCAAATAACGTTGTCGTCGCATGGGGTAAACACGCGCGTCTCGCGGAAAATATATCGCATAATAATAATGTGTTCAACGCTGCAGCAGTCACGAGCGGTGTGTGCATTAACCGCAGAGGCACGTCTTCAAAAGACGTCTCGTCGCGTCACGTTTGATTTAGTACCGCTCCTTTAAGGAGATGAAAAAAAGGGTTACGTGGAATATATATATATATATATGTACATTATATTATTATACTGTAATATAAGGCAATGGATATTTTGTACAGGTATTATATTACGTCGTACAAAAGGAGTGTGGCGCTTTCGTGTGCCTTTGAGGACCGCGGCGGTTGGCCATAGTACCGTAAAGTATTTCGTACGACCGTGGCCGTGGGCGGGTAAGCGGTAATTGCGGTACGACGAGTTTCTCAAGACATACCCGCACTGGGCCTTGTTTTAACCCAAAAGGATGGGTCCGACCGAGTTGTTTAAGATTGATCACAAACATAAAAGTCAGGCCATAAACCATCCAAACGAGATATTATGTGAGTTCCTACACATATAAAATGATCATCGTCATTTTCCTCCAAAAATAAGACGCTGTACCTATAGACTTAAAATATATGAAACATATTATTATAAATTTTGTTTAAGTTTGAAACTTATACATTCTTTGAATAAACTTATCGATGTTCTTCACAAAAAAAGAAGAAGTGTAAAACATTACGTCACCTAACCAATTGGAATTGTTCTTTTCTTTAAGATTCTAGTTAGTTTGGGGCCAAGAAGTCTGTGAAAGACTTCGAAATTCAATTAACGTCACACACAAATGGTCAAATATGGTAAATAATGTATTATACTGTATCATAATCCATAGGAACGCATTAAATTTATAAGGCTAATATATAGACTTATGTAGACTATATATTATATACTATATATACTTATATATACTTATTTATAGACTACGGCACGTTTAATAATGCATAATATAATATTGTTTCATTTACACAGAAGAGACGATTCGTCATTTTTGATCTGCTGTCACTGCTGATCGTGAAATTCGTATTTGTTTAAAACGGAACATTTACAATTAAATTGCGAAGTACGCCATATTTTAATCTTCGCTTTAAAGTGTACTATCAAATACGTAAATGTAAATAATCACGTAGGTTGATTAAAATATTTCTCAAAAATATAGTTTAATTTGCAATTAATATCAGGTTACTAAACGTCAGGTTAAAAAAAAATACGTTGAAACAATATAATATTATGTCTTTTATAAGTAATGTATTAATAACGCGATCTGTATAAGGTGACGGGTTAATGGTCGTATCGATTTTGACTATTATCCCATACGTGAGTATACGTTTTTTCTACACCCACTCATCGCCGAAATCGTGTTTTTCTCGTATGGAGTTCACCATATATCTTTACAATGTATCTTTTGGCGTACAAGGTATACTATTACTATATAAATAAAAATTTATACTGCTATTACACTGATTTATAACATAAACACTACCATGTCAAATGCTGATTGACAGTTGACGTGAACACAATACGTATTCCTCCCCCACGTGAAAAACGAAATATTTTTGTTGATAAAGAATTCTGGTAAATCAAAGATCACGAAAAAACCTTATAAATATTCATCGAGCCCTGTCGTATTATCATTATTTTTTCCCGTCGTCTCCATTTCGTTGACGTTGTGGTACTTAGGCGTTCCAGCATGTCCCCCGAGACATTGAAGCCACCGTTCCGTCGGGAAAAATCCCAAGTCTGCAGAGGATCAAAAAATACGAAAAAAAAAAAGAAAAGTACGAATAATAAAAATAAAGCAAAATAATAATAAAAGTAAAAAGACGGTAATTGGAACGGAATTAGGATGCGAGGGCAATCTTCGTTGAGCGAAGTACGACGAACCGTGACAAGTATTCGCAGTGGTGCGAACGAACTCTGCGACGTGGGTCGAGAGTGCGAGCGGGATCGGTAAACCCCGATTAAATAATAAAAAACCTTTTAATCCGTAAAAAATAAATACGGGTAGAAGCCCATTACGGTAAAAAAAAAAAAACAGTCGTATTATAAAATATGCAGGTCGGCAGCCCGCAAAAATGTGTACACTCCCTCACAGCCGCGTATACCAACTCTTTATAGTTAATTTTTTTCGGCCGGTCCTTGATATTATAATATTCAACTACCGACGAGGTTAACACAAATTTACACAAAGATTGGTGCACGCGCGTCACTATACAATAGATTCACGGGCATACTGTTGAGTACGAATTTCCGTACCGCCAACGTCACCTTATCATCTCTCGAAAATCGCAGATATCGTTATAATTAGCCGTATTAATTATAAAGTTATTTTAAAAAGTTTTCCCGGCACTTGACGTTAAAAACTGAATTCATTGCACGCTCGTTTTTATTTTATTTTTATTGCTTTAATTTTTTTTTTTTATTTATTACACGGTGGTTATTCTTATCTATAAGACCGTAACACCCCTTCGCTGCGAACCCTGAGAATGTTTTTATATTTTGAAAATTTCTTCTGAATGAAAATAATGTACACTTAGTAATTGTCCGTTTTCGTATCACACAGAAGTTGGATTAAAATGTTTTGTTATACCTACGTATTTCTTATATATATATATAATCGTAACTATTATAGTTTCAAAGTACAAGTTTGTTTATAACAACGTCAAAAAAATCTTGTAACTTGATTCTAAACGAGACGATGGATGTTTTAATTCTTCATATTATTATATATTTTTAGTATAATGCGCACTATTGCGTAAGTATTTCATCTTTAAACACTTAAGATATTTTATTTAATGTTAATTGATGCTGTAATATTTATGAGACGTCTGTGATATACAAATGCATTAATTAATATCATACGATTTTCTAATAATTTATTGAAAAATATATTTTTTTTTTTGTAAAATGTATTATTTCAATTTTTTTTTATGTTTTCTAAACACCGTTATGGTGTGATTAGTGATGTTAGTATAAAATTTTCATTTTAAAAATTTTAAAAATTATAATTTCAAGCTGCTACTATTTCTAGAGGAAATTTTATAACAAAATTTTCTGAATGATTATTTATGTTACATGTATATTGTTTATTCATGAATAATTGAAGAATATAGTTTATGCAAAATTATTAAAATCAATATATTAAGAACACCATTGAGGTGAAATGTATTATAATTGTTTATGATTAATAATAATAAGCCAATGAAATATATATGTTATATTTATATAAATATATATTTTCTAAATTGTATCAAACGACATTAAAAGTTTTATAATATTTTTAATAAACTAATACAATATAGTTATATTTAAAAAATATTAATTAAATTACATAAATTTTTTGATATTAAACATATTTAATTATTTTTGGAATATATAATTTCTAAAATTTAACATCTCTAATAACTGCCTTCATTTAATTAAACTATAATTTCAATTTTAAATTCTAAAACGGGATATAATATGTAACTGTAAATATTCAATTGAAAGCCGCTATATAATATTATATGTTGTACCAAAACGCAATAATTACAAGTTTTAAAACCAATTTACAATTGTATTAATGCAGTATACCTAAATATTCAGGAAGTTGCATATTGTAAATATATATGAACCGCGCAAGTGCACACAAGTGGACTGGAGTTTTTCGTCGAGAACAAATCGATAAAGCATTATTATACTAAAATCGTTTTTTTTTTTTATTTACGGAAGCGTTTTCTATTCAAATGCCATTTAACCTACATAAAAAATGTAAAATTGAATTTTCTGCTCTTCGTCATATGATGCTGGCAACGTAAATTGCCCATTAAAATATTATGTGTACTCGAACTGTACAAGGACAAGTGCAATCTGTAACAAGTTGTTAATAGACATATTTTTAATCGGATTTCTATATTTTACATGTCTACCCGCAGTCTATTACAATAATTATTCAGCGTTATCGTTTTTAACTAAAAGAAATTTTCTCACAAAAAATCATGAACAATAATACATTTTAATAGTTATTTTCGTTAATGATATAATAAAAACAATCAATATTATTATGAAAATTATAATACAATATTTTATTATATTATACATAAGAGAACAAAATATATCGTGTAACATATTGTTATTGTATACCGTTGAAAAATTCTACGACTATCCGATGACGGGCTGCAATTTTCGTGCAACCACCAAAATATCCGTTGCGGAGGCGATGCACCGGGCGCGCCGAGCGTCGACCCCCTTTCCGTAGCCACCCGGTCACCCCTTTCCCCAAGTTACGCAACATTTTGCGCGTTGCGCCGGGGTGCAGGGGTCCTCGTCATGCCGTTTCCCACCCAAGGGCCCGGTTCGCCCTACCGCCATCACCGTCGGATCAATACGTTCGCCAACGACCGCCTTCCCCTATTCTGCCACCTAGTCTTCTACCGTCCTCCCCTCATCGTGGTAAATGTACCTGCAGGTGTAGTCACATCCCTTCTCCACTGTCACTGCCTACAACCCTTGACCACTCCAAACGCCAATTCACACCACCATCACCACCACCACTACTGATGCAGCGGAGAGTCGCCTCTGCAAGCTGCACACTGCAGCGCCATCGCCCTGACCGCATCACCCCTCTGCAACCTCCTGTAGGTACACCTCACTCTCGGAGTCCCAGCTCATTGGCGTGTGATATATTTTTTGTATACTTTAAAATACCCGTCGTCGAGTATCATTTTTTTTTTTTTTTTTTTTACCTTGTCTCCCCTCGAGATCTACATTAACATTATGCAGTGCAGCAGCAGGTAATCAAGCGCGTGCACGCTCTTAAGTCGTTAAGATGAACAGTTATTTTCTCTATTATTATTATTGCGTATAATAATGATAATAATCACGAGATTAATAGGAAAATATGACCCTTTATCTTAATTTTCTTTCTTTTTCACTCGGTTTTTCTATCTCACACTCACTCAATTTCTCTCTCCCTTTCTCAATTTTTACGCCTTTTCAACGACCACAGCGCTAGCGTATTGTTTGGAAACATCCCTTTACAGATATACGTGCCTATATATGTATAATGCACCGGCTGCAGCTCGTTGATCCATTAATTTCTCTGGCGACCCGCTTGCAGTGCCAAAGGTCACACGCCTTTTTGTCATCATTGCGACTCGAAATATCGTCGGAAGAATCAAATTAACTGACCGGTAAATGAAAAAAAAATAAAAAATGAGAAAAAGGTCCATTTAAAAAAGTCATCTATTCATCTCTTTTAATTGGTAAAACCCTCCCAAAGAACCCATCACGTCGTATTATTACTACGTTATACGCACGTCAGTAGCAAAAAAAACGAGTATTTTTTTTTTTTAATTTCTAGCCGTTCCTTAATCAAGAAATGGCTGCACATTCACGATTGCAACACATCGAGTTATATTGAGAAACTTTTTACGCACACACACACACACACACACACAAATATATATTATTTTTACATGTATTTGCGATCATAAAATTGCTATTTACCCTACGGACCATTTGTTCTAAAGCATAGAACACGATGGCATAAACGTATTTTTTACGCACAATATTCCGTGTTAATTAATTAGAAATTAAATTTTACTATACTTTTGTTATAACTGTATACATCGTAATGGAATCCAAACAATGCGATTTTAGTTGCATCATGCATAATATATAGTGCACAAACTCTGCGGCAACAGCTCTTCGTTTCCGTTCCATTTGATACTTATTCGTTTCTAACCGAAAAATTCAAAAGACAAGAATTAGACTTTGTAGTTTTAATTAAACGGTTCGTGCATTCGTGACCAAAACTGTTATCGTATAATAATAGGTAATCACACTAAATATAAAAATATTACCATTATATCACGTTCTTCGAAGTCTTTAAAATGTCTTCATCAACAGTCGTTATTTATTTATTCAAAACGTTTTTTTTTTTTTTAACCAAAATTATATGCCGTACGATACTGCGTTTAATAAATACATCATAATATAATAATATGGGTTTTATAATGATAAAAAAAAATTATGAAGAGGGTTTAGTATTTATCCAAAGCGCTTATTGCTAGTTCCAGCCGAGTGTTATATTAATAATATTATTATGTTAAGCATACAAGTCGAGAAGGAATTAAAAATGATGACCGATTAATTGTATGTAATATAATATATACATGAGTAATGGTAACGGATTTGATATACATTGTAATATTATTACGTATAAGTACTTACAGGTGTTATTAACATATTGTTACTGATTTGAAAATTATAAATAATAAAAAAAAACAATGTTGTTTTGTGTTCTATTACGATTTAAATATTTAACATTATACGAGATCGAAGATTTGAATATAATACGATACAATTTTTAATCCTTTTAAAATGATACGCGTTCATAGTATATAATAATCAAATATTAATATTAATATTATACACAGGTACGATGTTTTTTTTCAATCGAAAAGACGGTATTACCTATGTTTACAAGGTTTTAAATCGTAGTTATTATTCATTTAACTCATGTTATGCACAATATTATAATAAAATGTATATATACGTGTATACCACGGGAATACGCGCATATTGAATTCCGATTACGTACGCGCACTTTAAGTGTACATTGACTGTATACATGTATAATAATATAATATCCTCATTCGAGGACATGTGAATATATTATTATATTACGCGCAGACGGTTTTTTTCTTCTTTTATTTTTTATTTTTTATTTTTTATAAAGTCATATTCACTTGCGATTTAAAATCAGCGATTTCAATAGTGATTGAATTGTTTGGTGACCGTGTTTAATTATTCAATAATCCTCGAATGTATACCCGTTCGGCTGACCCTTTATTTTTTATTCATTTGTACTTAAAAACCAATTAAATCCTCAGGTCGAGCAGCTGTATACTATTATACCTATAATATATACACGCACGCTTCCTAACCGATATGTGTACAAATATATTGGCGAATGCGCGTTATAAAATCTTTAAATTTTTAATGTTGTACGCAACAGTCGTAATTAAAAAAAAAAAACGATACGAAAAGCACGTAAAAGTCCAAGCTGTACTTTTTCTCGTCGGGTTAAAATATTTCCTTACAACTCGAATCGTAGTACTTGAACTAGTGAAGGACCAGTGTATCGGAGTACATGTATACATAGTCATACATAGGTATAACAAACAGAAAGTTTTCTGTTTGCGACTCGAGTTCTCGTAACACTCTTGTGCACGCTTGTGCGACAATTGTAAGTCGACCGAAGACCATATACTGTGATTATTATATTAAACTTTCCCCATGTTTGCCTCTGGCTGCACCATAAACCCCTAACTCTCATTGAAATTATGCATTTTTTTTTTTAATTCAAGTTAAAAAATAAAATCAATTTTCTTGATTTCTTATCATAATTCTACGATTCCGTAATACCGTCATGAAAATAAATGAACATTCTGCTTATTCTGTATAAATGATTTTTTACCCTGTTATTATCTTCAATATAAATGAATATGTTTAAAGAAAAACTATGAGAATTATTTTTTTTACATCGGTTGTCTTTTGAAACCAGTAAGTTCTTCAAAAAACATCCTGAAAAAAGGTTATACCTTTATAAACCATTTGGACGAAGTATATACGCTAAAAGCTTATATAATTATTTATAATATAAATCAGAATAAGAATATATTATACAGAACAATATTTTTAAATTTGTTTTTAATTTGTACTAGGTATTTCTTTTGTTTTTTTTCTATTTAAATAACAGCGTATTATATTACAAATTTTACACACAAAACCGAAATATTTTTTCAATTTTAGTTTATTGAAATCACATTTAAAAAGAGTGATTATTATTTATATCATATACCTATTTCTTTTAAATTTTAAATTTATCCAATCTATACAAATATTTTTACAACAAGCACAAATTATGTTTTTTATTAAATTATTCTTTATTTCCAAAAAGGGTTGTTTTATTATGATAAATTCGCATATTATATCGTGTAAAAAAAAAAGATATTTTCAAAATCGTCAACACTTTGCGAGACATCGAACGTACACAATAATTACATACTGTCAATACGATCACTCGTCTGTAAATAGTATTAATAATGTATAGACAACAGATGGTACCTAGGTATATATCGCTTATATATTATACATATTATATTATACGTTATAAAACAGTCGATCGGTTGACGCGGGGTTGTCAATTACAGAATCGAAAATCCGGAAGTCGCGCGTTTAAAACAATAATGAGAAGCGACGGACGGACGAGAGTTCTGCGCCGCTTACTCGTACCTATATAATATAATTCAGTCGTGTACGCAAACACGTACCTATACCTATATAATATACGGCGGACAGACTCGGTGTCGCCGCCGCTGCCGAACTTGTTGTTATTTAAAACCGAGAGTGCGACGAGGGGTGCATATTATAATATAACACACGACGTTCGGGCTCGGCATACATTACCGCCACGGAAATATAATCATTCGTCGCAGTCGTATATATATATATATATGTAGATATTTATATTATGCGTATACGTGCGGCGAAACTTTCTAGCCAAGTCATCCGATGCCAATGAGTGTCGACATCCATTCGAATGACGAATTGCTTATCTAAACACGTGAATAATTCCGTAGCGGTACACGCGCATACCGAGTCAAAGTCATCCGTATAATATACTGTATTGTGTGTGTGTGCGGAAAACTATAGGAACCCTTCCGGTTTCTCGGCCTCGTGTGTGTTATTAGGGAGGGCCCCGGGGGTCGTGCATTATATACACTGCAGACGTCCGGGTGTGAGAGTTAAAATGCGTTCATGAATATTTGACGGAAAACCGCAGCGCCGCGACGACGACGCGTATGATAATGTGCTCGCGCGTATGCGCATTATTACTATTATTATTATTATCGTCATCGTCATTTGTTATCGCGATAGTCGATGACTTCGAGCGTGATACCGACCTATATATGTAATATTACGTGTTATATGCACATATTGTATTCTTCCCGCGGACTGTCTCTATTATGGTTTTCCGTTCCACTCCGCGATCATAACGACATCATATTGTTAGCCCCGATTTGTATTCTTCGACGACTGTCGGTTCAAAAAACGAAACGACATGAAAAATGTTATTTCAGTCGTCGGTATATAGCTAAACGCCGTGTTGTTATACAGTAAATGCAAGTGCCCACGGATGCTTTTGTTACGGTTCTACGTATTATCTGTACATTTTCAAGCGATAAAAAAAAACGATGTTTCGAGTAAATATTCACATTAATCGTATTGTTTTCATTATACTGACTAATGTTACTAGGTACTTTCGTATAAAGAGAAATTCAAACTACCAATAAACAGCCGGTGTTAAGTGTTATTACGATTATTAGAAAACATAATTTGCGAAAAATTTAACACAATATAGTAGACCAACGGTATAGTCATTTATGATGATAAGTTATTTGGATATGAGTGTTTGGAGCTGCCTTGTAATTGGATACAAAAAAATAACTTTTTATTGTGATCAAAATAATTTATTTATCCCAGAATTAAAAGCTTTTTTGAATTTCTAGCTTTATTTTCCATATAATTCAATAATGAAGTATACTTAAAACAATTTTATTCAATTATAAAATACAAAAACATAACATTTTATTTTCCGAATAATTTGATTTTTGTAGTTACCAGTAACAGAACAGTATAATAGCATTACACTGAATTACGTACTGATGTTACACTTTCATTTACCGGAATCCGGATGGTACAATTATTATAATATAATGTACTTGTAATACACATAAACCAGGTAGGTACTAAAACCATAATATTCATGATATTGAGGTTGCCATGTATGATAATAATATCCGAGAATAATTTATTATAAATTGCACACGTGGCCGGGGTGTATCAGAATTGCCTAATTAAAACGCCGCGTGACTATAATAATTATTATTCTTTTTAAATGTTGAAAGGTAAAATTATTGTTCATATAATACCGCCCTACTGTTATACGACAAACGGATTAACTATAAAAATATCACGTTACGATATTGTTACGTGGAGCATAATAAGATATTGTTTAAAAGCGGAAATTACACGTAAACCCAGTATGGCGGTAAATCGACGATTATCGTATAGCGTTTGATTGTATGAAAAATATTATAATATTATTGTGATCAGACGTATAAGGTAAACATCTCTTTAAAACATAATGCGTCTGAGTGACGGAAATCGGTTCTCTTAAACACAATAGGTATCGGTATGAAACTATGCCGCTTAGATTGTAACAAAGCATTTCATGGTACATTTTTGCGTGTTGAGATGGAAAAACGTTTTATACCTATGAAAATGTCAGTCGACATCTCAAAAGTACATAGTATAGTTATTATCATATGTACGACTTAATAATCCTTACTCGTATATTATTATAATACGAATTCAACGGGTATGTTATGCGTTAAACATAATACTATTTAATTAATCCCTTTTAAGACGCCTTTCTGCATAATAATAATATTGACGTTCATTACTATGCGGTGGTGACGTCGTACTTAAGAAATATAATCCTGCACATCGCGTCTGGTACTTACTACAATATAATATGACATAGTATTTCCATAATTGAGTGTCTTTCACTTAGTTTTACAACAACTATTATTAGATTTTAGATGTTTTGCTGAGAGCTTTTAAAATGTGTATTTTACCAGTTAGACCCTTTATAATAAATATCCTGTACATTTTTGCTCAAATGATTGATAATAAGTAGCTTATTAATACATATAATCACATAAATCGAATACGCACATTACAGGATTCGGAAGCACAAGACTTCTAGGCGGGTGATATAGAAGTCACCGGCACGATGCAGACACCCACGTCGTGTTCTGAGCACGAAAACCACGAAAAGGACGACTATATCCATTTCGAAACACAATCAACCGATCTTTATACACCACACTTACACGTTGGATAGTTGGTGTAAAGGAAACGCAGCATTTACATGTTGCAAAATGTTGACTATTCTACATAATATGATAAACGATGGCCGCCACCGGCCGCGACCCTTTTGCGGTCGTCGGTTCAAACGAGGAAAAAAAAGATCAGTGTTGTACCTTTTATTAAAATAATATAATATACGTATAATAACTAGACATTGCGCACCGCCGTGGAAACGAGAGGAGGCCGCCGACAATATTTTAACGCCATGTGTGTGTGTGTGTGTGTGCTTAATTAAAAGGGAGTTTAAATGCATGTCGTAGAGAGGGAAAAACGTTTTACGGGGGCGCATAAAACATAGCCAAAATCCTTTAACTCGCGAGTCGAGCCACTTTATATAAATATAGGGTTCCGAAGAGCTAACACTTTTTTCCCGGCATACGTATACACCTACATGTGTGTTTGTATGAGCTCGCGTACTCAGACTTCCTCCTCGCAAACGTAATCCCGGGATCAGGACGAGTCGAGGGCATATCCCGCGTACGCATTATGTCGTTGCGGTCGGCACAGAAAATAACGACTTTCCATATTATTGTATACTTAAAAAGCCGTACTGTTACCGTTATATTAGAATTATAAAATATGTGAGCAGGTACGTGTCCGCTGTCCGATGACGATAAACAATAATCGTATATAAACATTTGTTAATAACGTACGATACGAGCAGGATCGAATCGGATGACTTTTATTATTTCATCAAAGTTGTACGTAAAACGTCGCAACTATCAAACGATTTGAGCGAGCCGATAACGCGAAACGGTTGTACTGTACGGTGCATAATATTATATGTATTGTCCGATATATTAAAATAAACGCGTATTATTACTGTCGTTATATAGTGTTGTGTAGTATAGTCCGTTATACGGAAAGAAACGTGCATATTATTATTACGAGGCTTGAATATGTCACCGATTGAATTTTTCAATAAATTATTTTTATTACACTCGTATGTCATCGAAATTATATTATAGTACGCAGCACTGATATATAATACGGGCGAGGAAGAGACATGCAAATATTTTCCGATAAAACTGTTGGTATTTTTCTATTCTCTGGTTTAATATCTCTAAGTGAGTCATAAATAACGTGTTTATACGAGTGGCCATCGTACAATATTTATAATGTATTATGTTTATTATGTTATCATAATATTATAATAGACGACAAATATGAATAGACTTAGACTGTAATCAATGGTAGTTTATAGGGAAAGTGCTTATTTATTTAAGCTCGAAAATTCAATCCTAGACTTCTTAAAAGTATTTTTATAGTAGCCAAATAAATATTGATATTAGGTACTCGTAAAAATTGTTTTTTAAGTTTAAGTTTTAATAACATATGTATTAAAAATGCTCAAACTATTTTGTATTTTTCATTTATTTTTATACCTTTGTAATGTTTTCTGAGAACAACGTCTTAATTCGCTGTCAATCTCGCTTTTCAGCTTTATGTTCACGAAGATAATTGAAATCCTTCTTAGGCCATCGATAGGACTTGTAACAAGAAAACATTTTCGTAGAATTTGCGAGCGCGTGCAGTGATGTATATTAATGTTGTCACACGTGATCTATCACAAAGCAGCCTTTTTTCCAAGAATTTATATCAACATCGACGTCGGTATTATAGATGTTTCAATTAGGTAAAAACGTTTAATATTAGTTTTCACTAATTAAATATTTAAGAATTAGGTTCGGCAATATTTTTTTATAACACCATATAAATAATTTTTTTAGGGATAAATTATAAATGAGTTGTTTAAATTTCGAATTTTAGAATATTTTAAATATTAAATGTTAAATTATCGACTACCACTACGGCATGAATTGCAGCCATTATGCGTTAAACCATTTGTTTAAGAATATTTTAACCAATTATACCTAGGTACATATATTCAAATAACCGATAATTTTCAATCTAATGTCAAATTATTACGATAAAAATATTTATACATTTTATAAATAACAGTTTTCGGTGAGTTAATTAAACTTACAGTTATGGAAAATTTAAACGTTACTATTAACTGATGAAAAAACACCCATATAATATATGTAACATACCGGAACGATATTATGCTTATTTATAAATTTATTTACTATAAATTTCTATGTAGGTTCCTAATTATTAATTTTATGCGTCTTGTGTTAAACGAAAAAATACGAAAAAAAAACATTGAATATCGATAGTAAAAACGTTTAACAATAATATAATAAATAAATAATTTTTAAAGCAATTTATGTGGTCTTGACGTTATCTGACGGCGATATGTAATAACAAATGGAGTCGAACGCATTTTGTTTAATATGATTTATGAACCGTTCAATATTATTTCATATGTTATAAGTCGAGCTGAAAATATACGAAAATTATCGCTGAACAGTGTGTAAATATATTATAGATTTGCAATTATTCAAGTCGTATATAATCGTTAGTCGTTACCAAATTTTTCGGACCAAACAATTTTCGTCTACGTCCGTTATTACATCGAAGAGTATGCAAAAAATTCACGATAGTATTGTCAAACGATCGTGTATACGTTCGCGTAATTATTGTACAGTCATGTTCGCTGAGAACTATACATGATTTTATCTAAATCATAAACATTCTATATATGTTTATTTATACTAAATATGATCTCTTACGATTTATGAGCTGATGCCTGATAGTCATAATAATATTGCGGTCGCAGTATCCACTACTCTATTGTATATAATAATATTATATAACATAATATTGAACAACAGAATCTCGGTGGTCGCAGCACAGTCAATCGACTGTGATTATATGCCAAAAAGTATTCTCAAATTCTATAGTAAAAATGTGTATACCTATAAATATATCGATGATAATAAAGCTATAAAGTGTAGGTATCTTATACCTACGCAAAATAATAATAATTTAATGTGTTTATGAATTTTCATAAATATACTTATAGAAAAACTATTTTTTTTTCACATTAATATCATTGTTCTTACACCTGGAAAATATATCATATAATACAATTATAACGTCGTTAAATTAATAACAATAATAATGATTATTAAACAATAACATCGGGCATTGCATTCTGCGGGGTTTCGCATCATAGAGCCAATCAGCGCGCTACTGACTTATTATACTTCTTTTCTATTGGTTATTGTTATTATTGGATGTGTTTTAATCGATCTTAACTACTCGAGTCTCAAGATTAAGTTCGTCAGTCGTAGTTGGAACGCGGTGATCTATACTTCAAACCCCGCAGGACTGTTCACATCATCGATAAGTCACATCTCATATTATATGTCGACAATAATAATTGATTCATCGTCGATTCTATTTACACATTCTGAGATGGATTGTGGGTGATTGCTTAGCTATAGGTACGGTTTAAATAATTATTTTAATATATTATAATAAATAATTCATATACGTCGAAATTCAAATTTTACGGGAGAGACAAAACATTTATTTTGTGTAACCTATTATGTTCTCTTTTCGAAAAAAAGAATGAAATAAATATGCATATACTCTTAATATATGACACATGTAGATATGTTTAGTTTTCACTACAAATAGTGTGATTAGATCCAAAAAACATATTTCTGTAAAAATCTGAAAATTTCAAGATATTGGACATGTTCCTTAACAAAAGTCGTACTAAAACCTTCAGCAGACTGTCAGGTATAACAGTAAGACAATTTTTGGCTATACGTTGAACGGTGTAGATTTGTATGCGTGGCAAAAAATCGGGATTTGCTTTTATAATATAGATAAAAATAACAAACTGATTAAAAAAGTTATTTTATAATAATTTTTCCGGATTTTTATTTCTTTTTTCCTCAAAGATACTATACACCACAGTATTCGAAACAGACTAGTCAGAGTTAGATAAAATATAGTTAGTGAATTTAATTCAATTTTAATGCGTTCATCGTTGGTTGAATTGTCATTATTTGTTTAACTAACACATCCTCATTTACTTCTTTGTATAGAAAAAATAATTTACCAAGTTTTATTACAATTTTTTTATCTTTAGCTTTCGATTTTTCTTATCTGCCATATTGTATACACACGATACATCTCTGGTCTAATATATATGACATAATAGTCATCAATTATATTATAAAACATCTATAATGACATATTTCGATAATTTATACAATTTTATACGTTATTTATATTATAATCTAAAGAAAATACATTAATAGTGAGGGTTGTTATACATATTTTATTATATAAATCAACAATGATTGTAAGATGCAGTCCGGTTGGTGTGCACAATTGGTAGGTAGTATTGTAGTATAGATTATAAGTGTAATAGCAGCAGTACTCTATTATACGTGGAAACGAATTCCGTTTAGATAATCTCTTCTGTTTCCGGTACTATACGCACGTTTTTCTCGCCTTCGGTGGTGGGTACGGAGGATTTTCTGGGTGTCGACGACAGAACTTATTTAAAAAATAAAAAACGAAAATTCGTTGTCGTTACGGAGCTTCTCTCTCCTACTGTTTAATATGTATATACATGTATATGCATCGTTTCTTGTTGGATTTTACCGGTGCGTTTCAACGCCTCGAGCTCCACCGAAAAGGGTCAAATGCGCGAATGTAATTCAAAGTGATTTTCTATTTCGCGCATAATGGGAGTTTGGGTGTATTTTTTTTTTTACCCTGGAAAGAAACTCGGTTCGACCGCAGTGAACCGCAGAAATTGGGTTAAACGAATATACCGCAAGAACGGGCGATTTTTCAATAAAATATGTTATGTGGAAAATAAGTAGATGTAAACCAAATCGTTCATAGTGCATTTTGTTGAGGATGACTGTTGTTGATTACGATTTATTATATGCATTCTAAATCATATAATACTGCTTTATATCGTATTATATTATTATTCTCCTAATTGGTAATTTACAGTAAATATACCTAATAAATTTACAGTTTTTTTTAATACCTTCGTCCCGTTTTTATGTTTAAATTATAGATTAATTCGAATCCGTATTTTTTTGAATTTTTAAAGGTGTACTTAAGTACCATAATTATTTTATTATATTATTATGGACTAACCTGTAGTTTTATAAATTAATTTTTTCAAAGTATATAGAGTCTATTTGTTTAATCAGTTTTTTACATTTTTATTTATTAAAACCTAAATTGAAACAAGTAGTTTTTATGTTATTTTTCTTTTTTAGTATTTTTTATCTTTATTAAATAGTTATTTTTTGAATGTATATAAATATCTATGAGCTAAGAACTTATACTATAATGGTTATAATATACACATATATAAAATATAAAATTAGAAATTAAGTAATCAGATAGGTTAAATTCTAAAGTTTTAGAATCTATACTTTTACTTTGTAAAAAAAAATTTAGCGGAATTTCGATTAAGTACCTATCTACACATCATCATTAAACTAATAATCTGATATTATATTCTCAATATAGTTTTTTAAATATCGTAAAAACGCATTTTTAAGATTCATCTTTAACTGTATTATTACATTAATATATATCAACACTTTTGCCACCAAGAAAATTACTGTTAATTAATAGTTTATAAGATTTTGTTTTTATGTATCTATAATAATATATTATTTATATAGTTTTAGTGACCACCCTATAGTTAGCACTGTACTGTAAATGTATATTTACTAGCCAAAATAATATGATATAGAGTATGGTGATTTGTTTATTTTTCAAAGTAAAAATTTAATTTCAACCAATATTATAACTAGTGGCTTATGCACACATAATACTTATTATATTATTATAATATATTATAGTATTTTTCTTTTTCAACAATTTAAATTAATATTTTTATCATCTTGCAAATAGAATAATGATTTAGTAGAGCAGTTGCATTCTAAATTCCACCTGCAGCTGTACATATTCCGAACAATTTATTTTCTCGACGTCTAGAAAATATATTGTTTTTCGTAGGATCGCACACATATGGTGGCGATCCTTTCAGACGTGACATTTTAATTAATATCCCATTAAAAATCATTATTCCCCAGTGAATTTCATCACTCACACGAGTTATAAATTTAAGCATTTTCCGACAGCGTACATAGCTGTTCGCATAATATATTATACATAAATAAGTAATATACCTATCGCAATAACGTCCATTTCGATTTAATCTACAAAATAAAACATGGAGCACTTTTATTTTTTTACAAAATATTACAGTTTGTTGTGTCATTAAACTGTATCTATACAGTAATGTTTAAAGGCCGATTTTGGTAGTTACCTATATTTATTCAAAAATTATAACGGGCTCACAATACTCAAATAATAACATGAAATTAATAATTAATAAATTCATATTGTCATTAAATAAAAAAAGTAAAAACTTAAAATAATATTGTGATAAAAAGCATTTTTTTTTTAAATAATGTCGTTTTGATATGGCTTCAAATCGTGTAAAAAATTGAAACGGTTCGTAACAATGAGTGCGTTATCGGGTAAAGTACCATTCCAGTAAATTATAATGAATGGTTAATGCCAAATTTCAGTTTTATTGACTAATTAGTAGGCAATGTAAAATGAGCCATTAAAAAATCCTCGTGTATACATAATTCATTTAGAAGACTTTAATACCGAGCTGATTCGGACCTATTAATTCGCTGCAATAATCGAGTGCCTGTAGTGTACACAATAATAATAGGTACGCGTACGGCTTTTAATCTATATATATATATATATAAATACACATAATATATAGTATGATTATATAATAATACCTATCTACTTCCTATAATGTACATGCTATATGTACCGTTGTATTAGAGTAAACCTCGTAAATCCTCGTTAATCTAGTAATTGATGGCCGCCGTATAGCCGCGTGTGTAACCTAACCTACACATCGAGAATTGATATTTATTCGTGGTGTATATCGCTGTTATTTGCTGCAGCATGTATATATTATATAGGTGTACTCGTTGTACGTACAATATATTTTCGGTCCGACGATTCGTTTACTATGACTGTATAATGTGCATTGATAATAGAATAGTAAATTTCGTTGCATCCAAATATTGAATAACTATATTAGGTACGCACCGCGGTAGTACCATAAAATATATACAGGATGGATGATATGTAGAATTGATGACATATCTGAATACCATGACATCAATTCAGTGTAAGGTTATCAAATCACCCATGCGGTCCAGTATAACATCTGGTAATAATTTTTTTTTTCAAACATATTTTATAAAACCGACTCGTTTCGCTTAATAGCACAATGTTTGCATTGCAATTAATATAAACCATCTGCTTAGTAAATTACAGAAAAGAAGCGCTCTTCTAGGTTTCAAAAAAAAAAAAAAAAAAATTAGATAATCGTAACTATTTAAAAACGCGACGTTTAAGGATACTTTGTAAATCATCCTGTATATGTAAATATATAATATACATGTATATATGTGTATAAATACCGTGATGAATGACGCGCGTGACTGGTGTGGTTGCGGGTTGCAAGTCGTTCGTTACATTGTTACAATAATAATATGTCAGGTGAAAGACGCGCGCAGTAAGTCGGCACTCGCCGACGCAGCTATTTACGGGCGCCCAAATGAATTTATCGGCCGGGCGGACGTCTTAAATCAGTGCACTGCGATTTATAAATCTCTACTCCGCGAGACGGCAGGCCAAAAGAGAGCAAAACAAACCATAAAACACGCGTTCGCCCGTATACCGCCGCGTGTTTATATTACAATATTGTACGCATATAGCCACCACGCGATCGTATATTATACGGACGCGTCTGAAACCGTGTATATTTCCGTATATAATACACTATTAGAATAAACAAAATCCGAAGATTTATACATCGTATTTCGCCCTCGGAGAGTACGCGCGACGTTTTGTTTTTCTTTCGATAGGTTCTACCCGTCGCACACGACGCGAGGTATCCAAAGGGTTTTTGGTTATACTATATTATAATGTCGTCGTTAGAATAATATTTGGGTCAGCCAGTAACCGCGCTCGTCGTCATCGTCGTGAACACATCTGGTCGCTGTTGGGTGATCGCTAAAACCGATCTCGTCATCTCCGTAAATATCATATAAGTAGTAATTATTATAATGTTATACTCGAAAACACCCGAAACAATCACCACGCGTATAGACTCCGTCGATGTTAATATTCATCCATCTTTTCACCGTTTTATGTTTTGCTTCAGTTGAAACATACACAATACAAACACAATTATTACAGTGGTTAATTTTACGATTTTCCATTTCTTAATTCGGTACATATTTTTAATGATATAAATACAAAAAACAGGAAAGAATATTTAACGAGTGTTTAAAAACCGAGGTAATCCCCAATGGTTAAGATTAATATTCGTTTTTCCATGTTTACATCGAAAATCGGTCGAAAATTGCAAATCATGATCGCAAACTATAAAATTTATCGATGAAATTGTACTTCTGAGTACCTATTTAATTTTAAGGTTGTCACGAGCGAAAACTAAATTCTTGTGTTAGCCATCTATAGTATAACATAGTGTAGTAAAAAGAAAATAAACTTTCGTGCACATCAGACTAAAATCACGAACTTTTTATAATTTATTAAGCAAATAACAATTATTTTTCAATTAGATCTTCAAGTATAATAATTATTAATTTATTTATTGTATTATGATGCTATCTCACTAACGAACGCTGTTTCATTGTTGTTTTTGACATTGTCTTGCCTAATTTATTAATTAGATTTATGCTCATCGTTATTAAGTTTAATTACAATTAAAAACTCATAAATCATAATTAAATAGTCACAGTAGAATGTAAAACGCTGGTAGATTACATACTTAAAAGTGAAAAGTGCGTTAACAACAATAATAATATTAAAATATTTTTATTTTAATATTATACGGTTGTCAGGTATTTTCCACTTCATACTTAATTAAAAATGAAAAGTTTGTAACTAAAAGTAAAGGTGTAACTTTCAGAAAAATAATTCTTCTTTAAAGGAGATTAGAAAATAAAGCATCATTATTAAGATATTAAATACTTATTATTACTTTGCGACTTTGCGTAATGGCACTCAAATGAACCCGAGAGTTTATATTAAAATATTACGGGTAATAATGTAGTTTGTTTTTATTTTAAAAAAAAAGGCAAGTCATTATAACGTTTCTTGTTTCAGTTTTACACGTTTATAATATAAAAAAAAGAAAGACAAAGGATATTACTGTAAAATTAATATCTATATTTTCTTCATTTAATGTTGTACTTTGAAACTTTAAGGTAATAAGGTATGTTTGTTATCTGTAACAATATATGTATAAGTATATAATTATTGAACTAATATATTAGGTGATTTTTTTATATTTTATAATTTATTATAATATATACATAAGATTCTACTATTCTTAAAAATTCTATCTAACCATAAAATATTAGATCGTTTTTTGAAAGTTATAAGTATAACACATTTTAACATTTTAATAATAAAATTATTAAGTATCTAATCATTTTTTTTGAAATTAATAATTAATAAATTTTTATTTTTATTTCACATATGTTGTTTTAATTATTAAGGTACAATTAAAGTTAACAGATTTAAATAAACTCAAAATACAAATTTTTCATGGAAAGGCATGATTAATTATGTTATAATATGATTATTTTTATTGTGTTTAATAAACATTAATAACAAATTTAAAAAATCATATTGAACGGTTAATATGTTATTATCTTTCAGAAACATTTTACTATTTTCAGATAAACTATTTCGTTTTTAAAATGTATTAGATTAGTTAAAAAATTTAAAAATATTTCGTTCGATAGTCTATTCAACTTCAATTGATTGACAATTGAATATTACGATTGTTGGAATTAATATGTTCGACTTCGCAGTACCTACGATAGATTTCACAACGAGTAGAAAAACTGGCGTCCACGGACGTTGATTATATAATAATATAAATTGAAACATACTTTGGCCAACTAATGATTAAAATCGGAAGACTACGGGTAATATATTATTATCTTTTCATTATTATTACTTCCTTTACAGTCCATTGATGCGTTCTATTCGAAGAGTTTTTCGATCGATTATTTTACGAGTACATCGATATTGCAAAATATATTTTCGAACTCTCACCCTTTTTCGTGCGTATATAATATAATGTATAAATATGCCATATGGATGACATATTCCACGGCGTTCCGGTCCATTGGTTTAAAGTACGCGTTATTGTGGGAGGAAGAAAGGGTGGGTTTTATTACTATCCAATAATAACGGTAGCACATACGCCACCAACGAAATGCGTATATAATTCACGTGTAAAATGCAATAATAATATTTTGGGATTTTTTTAGGAATCTCATTTTATTGTTATTATCGCCACGCGTCGCACGTAAACTCTCTTTGCGCGATATCCACCACCGCCCCCGCGAATATACATATATAATATGTTATTGAATGTGACGGAGGAATATAAAAATAAAAAATAATAATAACGTTACCTGTTGACGGTGGTGCGGCCTGCCGATCCCCTTTACACTGTCCCGTTGGTAGTTAGATACATCATTTAGAAAATCACGTGCCGAACAACTAATGGGATATTTCAAAGGGTGTGCGGCGGGATAAACCAGAAATAAATAATAGTGCTTTAATTACCCGTGTTTTGAAAGTGTATAATTAACATCGACGCTAATAGTGATGTGGTGGTGTCGGTTTCAACGACGATGAAAACAACAAAATAGTAAGCGAGACAAAGAAACATAGAGAGAGAGGGAGAGAAAGCAATGTAATAATAATGATATAAAAACCGCGACTTTAAGACCGCGAGACGCGTCTTAACCACGAAAATTGTCGTTCCACCACCGACGCCGTACTTATAATTATACCCCAAGTGAGCCCCACAAGTAAGTCGAGATTTTCGGTTCTCCTCCGCCTAACGGTTTTTAATTAAAAGCGGCAGTGCCGAACTTTTGCTGCTACCACCACTCCCTAAAATCCAATTAATCTTCGAATAAAAATTAATCAGCTCGCGTGGGGATGAGGGGCGCATGGTCAACCACATTGAAGATGAAGACAACAAACTTATAATAAAGTACCTACAACATTCAGATCTGAAAATATATATATAAAAAAAACTAAACTCATCCTGTCATGACGAGAAGAGAATGATCAGTTTTTGTTCCGTCCGAAATGTAAGTTATATAATAATACATAAAATAATAATAACTGATGAAAAAATACATCTGCAGGTGATAATAGGATTCTAGTACTCCTAGTTATAAAGACTATAGACAAGGAATTTAAAAATAAGTTATTGAAGTAAGAATTTTTCGTTTATTGTCAAGTTACAACTTATTATCACCATTTCCCAAATTTCACAAAGCATATAACTGTATAAGTCTCTCGGTACAATACCTGTTTCATCTGCTGCAGTCGAACGTAGCTTTTCAATAGTAATTACTAATTATTTATAAGTACGTAATATACATATTCTGCATTAAGTGTATTATAATATTAGGTATAAATAATATAATTTGTACGCGTATGTAAATTATACAAAATATTATAAGTTATTAACAATTAACGCATTTTTAAAAACTATAAACATTTTTTTTTTTTAGGTAAAATATCGAGAATTTTAATGTATAATAATTAATAAATATGTGTGTGCATATCGCGTTTATTATGCACACGTGTTTTGTGTGTTACAATATTGGCTCGTTGACGTATTTTTATTCTCAGTAAAAACTGTTTCTTCCTCTGATCGGGTGCACGACAGACTTCGTTGATGTTTGTTGTAATTGTTTGTAGACGAGCTTTGTTTTTTCACGAATTCATTGTCGGCGAACAGTAGTTGGCTGTGCGTTTGTCCGCGTGATATAGACATGTCGTCTCTACAAAGGAAACACCGCGACGTTGTCGTCCATTCGCTCAAGATTGCACACGTCGATATAATACCACTATACGAGTACATAATATGAGGTATATACCGCCGACGATCTTTTCCGGAAATCAGCGGCAACAAACATCATCAGTTTACAATCACTATCCATCGTCTTTATTAAACACACGTTTATTTTTTTCATTACGCGTCCCTCGATCGGTCTCTGTAGTCTGTACACAGTGTACACACGTCTTGTTTACCTTTGAGGAGCATATCAAAGTCGTTTGTTCCGTGTAACAGTTTTTTTTTTTCTTCGTTTAAAAAGCACTTCATTGAACGATAGTAAATGAGTAAACCTAACCTCAGAAAAATCATATACACGTATTTGAGAGTTTAAAAAGAGTATTTCGAAAAATTAATGCTTACCTCTGTATTTATGTCCAATTATGTATGTACCTATACCTACTAACTATACCCGATTTTAAACTATAAGTGCTTTTATTATGCAAACAACGAATTCTGCTTAATGCCTTGATGTGATCACTTGCTTACAAAATCAACCGTTTATTGGAATCAATCACACAAAACTCAAACAAATATTATGTTACTAATTTTAAATTAATCTTTAATTAGAATTACTTTTATGAACATTTTTATATAGTTTTATTTAGTTTTAAATAATTCAAAATTATATGTACATTAATTTAATATCGATTTGAATCTAAGACTTATATGAAAATTAAATTAGTAGATTCTCAAGTATAGTTGAAAATAGATAGTTTCTTTACTTTATTTCAAATGTATTTATTTTAATTTTTAAGCATACCTATAAATATAGAATCATTAAAAATACCCGAATCGACACAATCAAATTGAGCGGAACTCATTGTATATTATTGAGGCGTGCAATGACGATTTTATATTTTCGGTTTTTACGTTCTCCAAGCAACATGGCTCGCTGCAAAAGTAATGACCAATTAATATGAAAAATCATCGAATCTCTACAGTATAATTTATTATCGGAACTAATAATATGTATTGTCGTTTAAAGACGTATATTGGTAACATAAAAACGTCGTCAGATTCGTTTTTCCGGTCTGTTGAAATCGCAGCTTAGTAAATCGTTGTTCGCTGGTCTTTCGTCAAAACTCCACTAAATTCCACTTCAAAGTTGTAATGTAACGTGTTACGTGTATAATACATGTGCGCATAATAAATAATAATAATAATAATAATATTCTCCATATTATTATTATTATTATTATTGTTCGCGTGCCGGTCTGCAGAGTTGAAGCCCTCTCGTGGCATGCTGCTGCAAGCTGAGCTTTTCCAATAATGTCCAATTAGACCGAAAAGCCCAAGAGTCCTATGAAAATGGACCGCACTGCGCGCGTGCGGGTGGTGAGCGATGACGGGAGTAGGTAAAATCCGTCCAAAATATCGTTATAGCTTCGACGAGAGGGTGGTGGAGCCTTTTGAAAAGGGAAACTCATAAGTGATACTCGAAACACGACGAGCGCTCGCGTTATTTGGGGCGGCCTCTTTTCCTGCACTCTCCGAACTCGAGAACCACATCATAATATTATAATATATATATAAGCGAAACCGGTGACGTACAACTGCTGTTGAAGGTATTACTATTATTATTATTATTATTATTATTATTACTACCTACATGTAAGTACACGTACGACGTACATGCGTGAGTCGGTAAAAAAGATATTTCGTATCTCCACTATTCTGAACGCGATTTCTGACGAACCTATACACCGCTGATATATTATATATTTTTATATATAATGATAATGTTGAATATTATGATGTATATATTATACTTCGTGGACGACTCGCAAACCCTTTTTATACGTAACGATATATGGCAGCACTCTCGAGTGCCATGTATATATATATATATATTATAATATACGTAGTTACTTGGGATGTATTATTATCATAATAAAATAGTTATATGTTAGCTATGTACAAGTGAGCGTACACACTCATCGAATCATCTGTAAACATGCACTTGTTCGAATATTTAAGTGTAATTACCGTGAATCGTGCTAAAACCGTATAGTAGTTATGATGAAATTATTATTCGTATTAATATTAAGTAAGATAAGAGGCGTGTGCTCTTCATAACAAATCTGACTCTCTAAACAACAAACATCTGTAAGATGGCAGTTGCAGGTAAATCACTTGAAGAAAATCATTACAGGTTTATACTATATAGTTATAATTATAAGCCTCGGATAACTCGTGATGTTACAATTTCGATTTTTTTCGTCTTGTGTGGACAACAACTTTAACTGGTAGAATTTTGGCTTTAAATCTGAAGCTGAGGTATCACTATTTTTTTTTAACTCATCTTACACAAATTAAAACCATTTCATTTTTTGAAAAATAAAAATATATATTAGAAATTTTAAGCTTCTGAAATAGTAAAGCAACCAAGTAGTATTTTCAAATAGTATTAAATGTGGATTAATTTTTACAAAATATTTTCAGAATATTTTATGTGAACCATATATTTATTACTATTAAATTTAAAAAAAAATATTTAAATAAAATTATCGATATCAAATAAATATAAAATCTATGTAAAAATCTCAAACGAACCGATTAAAATAATAACACAAGTCTTTCTAATTATTAGTTAAATTTTCTAAAAAAAAAAAAAAACAATAATTTATGATTTTGTAAAAAATTAATTTTAGACTACATGCTACTACTGTACTATAACTATATGCACCTATGTATATAATATTTATATATTGTCTGATAATGATAAAATACAATTGTCGATAATTATATTGTGGTTTGATGGGCATAATCTTTAAGCACGTCAGCTATAAATTTCAAAAATCACATATTCACTTTAGATGGAAATATTGAAAAGCTAATCAAAAATGGTATTTATTCGTAACTATTGTTCGAATTGATTTATGTTTAACCACCAGTAATATAAAAATATGATTGTTTCGAATAAGTAAAAAACAAAATCTCAAACGTGCTTCAATATCACTTTGGTTTATTTTCATAACTAGACAGGAGCCTTCAATACCCGAAAACATTTAAAAAATAATTTGATCGATAACGTTTTATTTTTGCTTTTTATTAAGACCCTCTGGTAATTATTGTAAACGAGTTTAATAAATAATTTCCTTTTTAAAAATTATTGTTATTGGGCTTATATATTTTAAAATACGAGTTTTGTAAAAGTGAATTGAAATAATACGTTTAATGAATATTTATACCGATAAAATTCTTACGAGTTTTTCGAAATTAATTTGAATATTTTTTACAAAGAAGAATCTTGGGGCTGACAAAAAAAAAAAGTAAAATGTAAAAATATTTGAAATTATCGTATAAAAATGCATAATTAACTGGAACATAGAATATAAAAATACCTTATAATTGCCTTCGAATAAAATTATATACTAATACCTACCTTCCAAGAGGAATGTCAGAAAAATGTCGGATGGAATTCATAATTAACTATTTTTTTTTCATAAAAATTTAAATATTTTTTTAACAATAAATAAAATGCAACATTTGATTATCTTTATTCTAAGAACGTAATTAAATATAAATATTTATTTTACTATCGTATTAAATTGTTTATTCGTTAAAAACGATTTTGTATAGTATATAATATATATGTATATATATATATATATATACTTACCAAAGTTTTTTTAAAAAGAATATTATAATATGAAAACATTATATTGTGTTTTTCATCTTTTATGCGTGAAATTACATACACAACATACGCGCATATTCAAAAAAGGAGTTTTATACTGTAAATATTATATGTATGTATATTTTTTCTATTAACGTTCTGAAGATTTGATTTATGTTGTCAATTGAGTTTAAAGAAAAAATAATAAAATTCTGAAAATCCAATACAATAACCCCGGAAAAATATAGATATCCACCGTATGATAACAAAAAATAAAAGTAAAAATGTATATACATCATCCCTACACGACGGTGGCCGTTCAAAATCCGTTTATCGAAAAATAAGCTTTTAGCTTTACAAAAGGAGATGACTCAATTATTGGAACAAATATGTCATGACGGGGTCGGCCGAGGGCGTTCTCCCCGTAAGATTTAGCGACGAGGGTGAAAACGGAATTTTCGGCCCGAAACCCCGGAAGATATGTGAACTATGCAAAAGGTTTTACACACACACACACACACACACACACACAACACACACATATAATAATAATAATAATAATAATAATAATAATACTATATGATGAAAGCCTTTATTTCCTCACGCCAGTGAAGAATTTTAGCCATTTGTCAACTATCCGAAGTCAATTATTATATATCACCAATATAATATGTATATATATATATATATATATAAATTTATTGGGTTCCAGTGTTGTCACGTCTCTGAGTTGAAATATTGCACGATCAAATGAAAACGGAATGCGATTTATCGTCTTTAGCTGAAATGTGTGAATTTATATTTAGGGACTATTAATCGTGTTCATCATCAAAAAAAAAAATAAATAAATAACAAAACGTTTCGATAAGTTTCGACTGTGTTGTGTCTGCTGCAGATGCATTCGGCTATACAGCTAAGTCGTTTGTGGGTAAAAATATCCTAGGCTGTAGGTACTAAATTGAAATATTGAACGGATAAAATAGACCAATCTATAGTAAAAATAAAATACACAATATTTTAAATGTTCGTGAAATCTGCAGAAAAATTTGAAAGGGAGGTAAGGAGCCATAAAGCCTGTCAAATCATTTCTTCTAACTTTAATAACGTTTCTAGCCGTAATTGGTTTTTGATTTTTCGTTTTACACCCAATGAAAATGGATTTTATTGTTTTCTCGAAAGGTGTATTGCGTGTAATAACAAAGCAGTGTTATCCTAAAGCATGAGTAACGTATTTTAGTACCTATTCGTGCAGTGGCTATACACAACATTATTGTAGATATTACGTTAAAACGTTATATACTCATATGACTTGGAGGTTATTATAATTTAATAATAGTATATAGGTAGTTTAAAACGCGACAACGTATTTAATGGCTTTTTTTATTTTGTATTTTGTATCTTTTTTTTTTTTTTTTGTTTGAAAATGCATTTTTCACGCGTCAAAACATTTTTCAAGCTTTTCGGATTTGACGGGAGCTTTGAAAACTTTTGATGGAAAACTCTATTTCAACGTCAGTATTTTTCACGTGGAGTTTTTCTATAAAGAGGGGCGATGGTGGCCCTCCAGCCAAATGAAGTGAAAATGATAATGCACTGGTATAGCGCTACCGACTATACATATTATTATTATACGTTCTGAAATGCAACATAACAAATAATAAAATACTATATAAAGTTTTTTGAACTCTGCTGCTATAATATATACATACATTTACGTTTATTTGACGTGATATTTCGACCGTTTAAGTTTCGGTTTTATTTTATGTTGTTAATCTAAAATCAACAATTGCATAGTGCATGGCCGGTCGATTTTGTAATTATAAATACGTTCGATATAGTCAACGCATGCGTGTCATATTATGTGAAAGCAAACAAAAAAATGAAAGTTGCGATTCATCTCTATAGCTATTTATACTATATATATATACGAGTTATCATTATTTGATAATAATTGGATGTGTTTGAACATTTATTTTAATTTAAATAAAACACAATTCGAATCAAACGTCATATCCATCATATTGTCAAATCGAACATCACGTGTGTATTGTTTCTATCGTTTTTACACAGTATCGACTGCATTTCAGACTCCCCGGTATCAATACTGCAGTTTTGTGCAATTCGTGTTTATGGTAGGCTATAGTATCTATAGTATTGTTGATAACAAAACAATTATTAACAAAAAAAAAAAAAAAAAAAAAATGATAACAATAAAAATAATCGATCCATAAATGTGGGGTCGGTTTTCGTAATGACTGATTCACGAGAAATTTAATTTAAATCAGTTTTCGCTACGTTTCATTATTATATATTATGTTAAGGATTTTAATATAAATTCTATCACGGTAGTTTTATTATATTTCTTGGAAAATTTAAACAAAATCGATACTCAATTCTGGCAGGCTGTGCAAATTTTGACGTGAAAATATGTTTATTTCATTGTTAAATCTAGGATTAAATAAATAAAAATAATTGAAAAACCACCTTGGATAATTAAGTGACCAATAGTTATACAAGTTTGAAACTCATTTATAAATATTATGTTTTGTATTTTGAAAAAACATTATGTGTAAAAAAAAAAATTCGCTTTTTTGATGTATAAATAACTTGTTTTTTACAACTTTTGACTTGACATCTTTTTTACGCACGCCCGCGCATTATTTAGTTGTATTCTAGGATTTAACCTTTACTATATTACAGTGTTGCACGCATAATGCGTAATATATAACTTTAATACTGTTTACTATATTATATAATAATATATTAGAAGTGTTGGCAAGTTGCGTTTAAACGTGTTGAAATCAGTTTTTGATTAACACCGATATCAAGAGTGGTACTTATGATGTGAGAGATTATCCGGATCAGATATCGTACTACTGTATAATGCATCTATGTTGAAATATAATTTTACTGCATAGGTACATATTTTTTTATTATTATTATTATATTGATACTTTTCTCAACGCATGTCGTAAAAACAACAATTATTACACCCCTTAAAAAGTCGTTATTATCCCGCCCTCTCGATTTTAACTCTACCGGGAGTCTTACACACATCACTACACAATGATATATGAAATGTATGAAGCGTGATTGAATGGACGGGACCGGATACTATACACATGTATATTGTGTGTATTATAAATGTATACATGCATAAGTATTACCTTTATATTATACACTAGTCACTATACTATAAACGATATTATAAAGACATATTTACAAAATGCATACTGAATAGGCTGAACACCAGTTATTGCGTAACCGGAGAGATGTCGCTGCAGCTGGTCACCCTCAAACTTAACCAATCATAGTTAAATTTTGCATACACTAAGCCGGCATACAGGTAAGTATATCATATGAGTACTGGAAACGATTGAAATATATTTTGTGTTGTATCTAAATCAAATTCAAACCAGTGGTTTTTACAAATAATTAAAGTACTAACTATACTAATATTAAGGATTTGAAAAATTAATAATAGTCTTTAATAACGGTTTTACATAAAATATAAAATTAGTCTAGTATTACTATTTACTATTATGCTTGAACATTTTTTACAAAATAAAACCTATTATAATACGTTATAATATGAGGATTATATATAAACATTTTATGGCATACAATTCAATAGTCTACAGTCGTTCGAATTCATATTCAGCTAGACGGGTGCGTATAAAAATGTAAAAAGAAAAATCGTTAGCTTAACAATAATTTACAGTAAAACAGAGCGGTTTGTTGCGCTTTCGATATAGGTAATTCCTAAAACGTCTCGACTGCTAATTCTAGCGATTGATCGTACAACGCGGTCATAATCGAACGTTTCAAAAACTAGAATCGTTTTTATAAATATAAGCTAATTCGATAAAAAAAAAAAAAAAAACTATCGTCGTGAAACCGTGCCAGGGTGAATCGCCCCGTGCGTATAATGTTCGCGACGCATTGTAATAATATAATACCTATTAATATGTTCGCCGGGTGCATTGTGTGTAGTGTGTATGATAATGTGGTTATTGTAATGCTATGTCGTCGTCGTCGTCGTCGTCGTGGACTCGGAACGATAAATGCATATTATCTCGGATACGTGGACAAAGAGATCTATATCTCGATCCGTGCACGCGCGTCTGTATATATTATTATAAAATATAATATAATCGTATTACCGGTGTATAGGTGCCGGTGAGCTATAAATTTATCGGAGGCTGCGACGACGGGCGAAAACGCGTCCGAATATAATAATAACAGCAATATGTCTCCGCGACCCCATTTCGAGTGTGTGTAGCACACGCGTTGCCGCACGGTACGCATCATATTATAATAATATAACGGTGAGCAGATTTCGCACCGCCGACCGTGGATGCTGTGCGCCAAACGACGACGACGACGACCGCAAACACAGTAACCGCAGTAATGTAATATAAACGTGGTATATGACGTATGCGTGTATAGGTACCCCCGAGGGTACGAAGATATTATCGCGCGTCTCGGATATTGTTTATAACGTCGCAGCACACACACACACGTTATAATAATATAATATATTTTATGTACATATATATACATACTGCACGCGTGATATACGTGTCAAACGTTGGTAAAACGGTGGCCGACGTTATTGTATTATTTTATTGTCGTCGTCTCGGTCTTTATTGCCTCCGTCGAGGCAGAGATATTACACATAATGCATCCACGTATATATCATATATATATATAAGTTATACAGGTATACGTTATATTATTATACTCCGTGATAACGTGAGTATACGCGTTAGGTCGTTGTTGTAATAATGTAATAATATCGTATTCGTTATACTGCAGCAGGACGAATCCTTCGACCGAGGCGAACGCTCGTCGTTTCGAGTAGAGAAATTAAAATTATTGTCGAAATCCGCTATTTTTAGAGTTAAGAGGCCAAAAAATAATATTATGTAATACGGCAACAGTATTAAAAATATTTTTACGATTCTGTTAGTTTATACTTTTTACCTCTACCTCTCCGCTATTGTGTTTGCAGTGAAACGACTAATTTTAACTTTGATTTTTGAACGGTTTCTGAGTTTCTGACTTGATAACATTTTAATGTACATTAATCTGAAATAGAGTTTTTTTCTATCGAATCGCATTCATAAGTGCCGAACGGCTTTTTATAGAATATTAAGTTTAGACAAACAAAATAAAGCGACACCAGAAGATAACTGTGAAATTTGTGGTGTGCCGATCTGCTTGTTTAACAGTTAAATACATATATAAGTATAATAAGTAGTTATATTTTTGATATGGATGCTGCGTGTCGTGGGCTGAAAATTATTATGATTGACACTTTCTGATTATGGTGTTAAATATAAACTAATTATAATCTTAGTATATACTATTTAAAGTTATTGTTGATATTTGGTGTTGTTTTTATTATCATTGTCGGCTTAGTGTTAAAGAAAAAAAAAATGTTAAATCGAAAGGGCGTAGCGAACCTAGCATAAAACTGTATACTACAAAAAAAAACTA
This sequence comes from Aphis gossypii, assembly GCF_020184175.1. Classification (NCBI taxonomy): domain Eukaryota; kingdom Metazoa; phylum Arthropoda; class Insecta; order Hemiptera; family Aphididae; genus Aphis; species Aphis gossypii. Next base: position 14,123,135 of record NC_065531.1, on the reverse strand, counting down.
AAACTCGTCTATTATACTACACCGAGACGTATTATTGTTATAAATATTTTCATCTGACTCTATAATGGTATTGGTTCTTTGGCGGATTTTTGGACATAAATGCTATTGGACGATTATACACTCGAGAATACCACTAGTTCACACAAAGACTTAAAAAAATAAATCATGTTCTTATAAATGAAAATAAAAAATGGATTTTTAAGTACACGGTACACCCACTGCGTTAAAAATACATCATGTCCCCATATTTATGTGTACTACGTGCACCGCATTACGACATTAGAGGTAATAAGAAGTGTACACTGTAGAAATTATACATTTTTAATATAGACATTGTATTAATCATAATATTATCAGTAGTTAACTAAAATTAAAGGAATCAATATTGTCAATTTACAAATTTTAAGGATTCGTATACTAAAACTGATTTTATAACAACATCGTTTAAAACTAACTTAAAAGTATACTAAATATAATAGTGATATAATTTAGTAATTTTTATTAAAATAAGAATTAAATCTATAAAAAGTGATTAAGTATCATTAAAATTACGAATATACGTTCCTTAAAGTTTAAAAATTAACACATAATATTATTTTACGTTATTAAATTGAATGTTATTTATAGTTTTTACAATATATTTAATAACATAGGTAAATAAATAATATTTTAATAATTTATGCCTATAAATTTAAAGGTCCAGGCCCAAATACTAATACAAGGATCAAAACCAATTTATATAACTTATATTAAAAAAAAAAAAATCGCGGAATAAGTCTTAGAACGAATATTTATTACCCAAATTCAGTAATTTTTATTTTTAATGTGATGTACTTACCGTAGTTAGGATAATATGTTTTTGTTACATTTACGAACGAATTAAGCAGTAGTAGGGGAAAAGTTAATAAAATGTTATAGAAATTACAGAGTACAAATATAGTGGGGCAGAGAACTGGGGAAGATGCAAGGAAAATACTACTTACTATTCTATCACTAAATCTCTCAACACAAACTTCATGTACAAGTCCAATGTTCCTATAGAAGACCGAAAAGACTGAAGATTAATTAATACGCCGTGAAAGGATTAAAAACGAAGAAGGGAAAAGATTAAACAATAAACGTGTGAGTTTTGTACTCCCGAAAAACTCCGCTTATTCGTTTTCCGAAAATCGGCTGCGATCAGCTACAACTGTTGGAAATAAAATAGACGATATGTATGTGATGTATGTCATATAAATATATAATGTATGGAATGATCCGTTCAACGGCCTTTCTAATACAAGTTAACGTTGTATCTTTTACTTTCCATCTTATTATATATAGATATACTTGAACACAATATTATTTGTAAGAAGTCATCGATACGTCATAACATCGTTTTTTCGCTTTGACGATTTAGTATACTTACAGGCACGTGTCGCATATTATTTTCTAAACACAAAGGTCGTTGTAACGTTTTTTCGTCATAATACGTATATTGTATTTTGTTCGTTCGCTGTACAGTATTATAATGTAACTGCATAAGGCCGTCGACAACGTTACAGGGTTCGTATTACAAACGCAGCGTACGACATAATTATTATTAGGTACTGTGCACAAACTATTTACGAGTCCATAACGTTCCGTAATAACTATAATATTATAAAATATAATGTATACGGTTGTCATCGGCTGCGCAACGGATATAATATTGCAGTAGTCTCTTATTATTTAAAGATTTCGAAACGCGTCTCACGAGAGCGATTCGGTTCGAACAATATACGATTAAATTACGTACCTACAAGGTGTTTCGGAGTTTTCCGTACAAACTCTGAGAATGGTCTGATGTCAGCGAATAAAAACGAAAATACAATTTACGTTTTGCAAACGTAGAATATTTAAAGACACTTTTATAGTAACTTTAATTACATATCCGATAAGTCCTTAAATTGTTGTTTTAATTACATTTTGGATTCCCGTAAGAAACGTATTGTCCCACTAAATCTCTAATTTGATAATTTATTAATGTGATATTTCGAAATAGGAGTTATTTGGAACTCGAATGCCTGTGATATGCTTATAACTACAATTATACAGTTAAAAAATATTTAAAAATATTCGATTTCACTGTCTAGTACATCTAATACTACGAAATCGTTTTATCGGGGGTTAGGTAAGAAACACCTGAAAACACCCTGCGAATTACGGTACACTCGGCCATATATATATTTAAATATTATGTATGTACATGTAGTTTGTAATCGGATTAAGATTTTTTTCGAAAGAGACGGTACTTATCGTGTTATAGAAATATAACGGAAATCGAGCTGCGAAGATAAAACTCACCCCCTAACCGTCCACCAACAAGTCAAGACTTGTTTTGGAAACTATTTTTTATATGACGTAATAACTGACACGTGGTGGCCACTCGTACACTTTTTGAAAACTTTTACACTTATATATATGTGTGTAATATATGTAGATAGTATTTTGGTTGTCGTGTTCGTGTATATACGGCGGCAGCTGTTTGTCGTCCTCGTCGGAGACGCTATAAACCGGCGAGCGCACGCTCGTCGTTTCTATTAAGAAATCAACGGTGAATAAGGCTTTCTTTATGTTTATTGTATATATCAAATAATACGAACGAGTGAATTAAAAGCAGTTCCAAAAGTTTTTTCGGGGGACGAATTTAAAAATAAAATCGAGAAAATACGAGTGCCGTGGTTTTTGTTCGGTAGACGGACGCGTTCGCGCAAAATAAATAGGCGACGACGACTACAATCGTGTTTTTTTAAATTGTATTTCGTCTCCCAAAAAAGACGAAGCAATGAGACAACTCGAGTAGGGAAGGGGGTGGTTTTGGAATATACTCTTCAACCCTTCCGTTAAATATTATTATTATTATTATTATTATTCGTCGTGTAAGCGACGGACGATTTTTTTTTTATTATTTATTCTCTCCTTTTATTTTCAACGACAACGTCTGATGATAAAAACGAATGTCTCCGCCAGCAGCAGCCCAATACACATAATACGCGCGTCGCCGTTTTCGTCGTCGCGCGCGCGCTCATCCCTCGCGATTAGTATACCAACGATTTTAATTAATTAAAAAAACTCCCCGGCGTAGAAACACACAAAACGATTATTTTTACTTACCCCATTCGCCACCGTCACCGCCGTGGCCGACGAAAGACGAAAAAACTTCTTCTCGTCAATCCGCCGGCTTTCACAAACACTTTGGCGTTTAATTAAATATCAGATATCTTCGAGTTTTTTTTTTTTTTGTTTTTTTGTTTTTATTTTCGTCTCTCGGGTTTTTTCCGCTGGTTTTTTTTTTCGTCGTTTTATCCTCCTTGTAGTACCCACTTCGACGAGTTAACAATGACAAAACCCATATAATAATTAAAAACGAAAATAATAAACAACTACGTCTTCATCTGCCTCCGTCGATAAAGTATGTATATGCATATTATGTATTATACTCAGTCGTATTATGACAGCGTATAATATACATTGTATAGTTGTCGTATCGGTGGACAAATGAAACAGCTCGTTGAAAAATTATTTTGGAAATCGTCCTCGAGGGCCGAATGACTACAGAAATATCGAGACAAATTTCTATCACGTTTTCATCTATGTATACTAATGTTATAACTATTAAAACTTTTAAAAATACAATATATAGCTTTTTTTTTACTATCGATGTACCAGTTTTATAGTTTCTTACCATGAATAAAGAGGTGATTGAAGATTATGAACAATGAATAAAATTAAACATGTCGTACAGTAAGATTAAATGCAATGGTAATTTTTCTTTTTATTATAATCTAAGTTTGGCATGAGTTAGATATTATCACTTCTTGAGAGGAATTTCCTAAAATTATCGATGTTTGTTTTTAATAAATTAAGTACGATATTTTTAACACGTTTTTCTATCTTTTTACAATAATTATACAAACTTATAGAAAGCTAAAATATACTTAAAAATAAACAATATAATATAAAAATCATAAAATATAAGCATCTAGAATTTAGTACATCAACAACTTATGATATATATTTACTTGCCAATATCGATTTAAAATATTATTATAGGAATACGATATTTATGAATAGGAATAATATTTTATACATAATACGTATTATAGTATAGGAATTTTTGAAAATTTTTTTTTTTTTTTTGTCAAATTTATTTTATTTGTACAATCTGTATCAAATATATTTACAAAAAGCACAATCGATGGAAGGATATATATTATAAGTCATGGTTGGCTTAAGCAAAAAAGCTATTCAGTAATAGCACTTCATAAATCGAGTTTCAAATTAAATTGTAAAATTTATTTTTAAATTAACTATTAAAATATTTATGATAAATTACTCCAACGAATTAAATAAATGTACAGTTAAGATTTTGGGCGAATTCAAATACATTTTTTCCCGTTTATGAAATATTTCTAATATATATCTAATTATCTAATCAAGACATGTTCAAATGATTTATATACACATTATACGTATTCTAACAGTGTAAGATTTTATAGTAGGTATATTAATTATTATGATGAAAGTATATTATCCTTTTTGTTGCTGTTTATTTTTCTTTCTTTGAAGATTATCCTTCGAGTGAAGAAAACAATTATGCAATGGTATTCGTACAAAAAAAAAACTTTTTATTTGACTATTTCGTCTCAATATCTGTCAGTGATTTTAAGTTAAGTTTTAAATAAATTATATTCACCAGTCAGTTAGTATTTACGTAAAAAGTATTAAATGATTTATATGTACGTAATATCTTCACTGTAGGTTTACCAAACGATAAGATACAAAATCGTTTTTTTCACTTCAAAAAATAAAAATAATAATAATAATAAAAATAGTAATCCTTAATACTTATTTACTTATTCAGGTACTTAAAAGTTAATTAAATTATAAGCTATATCCTATTTTGACTAGAATACAGCAAATGATATTCAAATTTTAAACATCAGATTTTTTTCATCATTTAGCACTATAATATTTACAAATATAAATATTTGATAAAAAATTTAAGTATCCGCGTTTACCTCAAAGTATCATCATAATCAAATTTTCTACCACTCTACCAGCAACCATCCTTTAAGTTGAAAATCGATGAATTTGTAATGCCCTAAAAAGTGAAGACAATAGACGCAAAAAAATAAAGAAAATTTAAAAGAAAATCAAATACCATTGTGAAACTAATATATTATGTATTGCACTGCTCAAAATGTAATATATTACAAAGAATGGAATAAAATAGATGATCTTCCATATTATGAAAGATAAAGATACTTCGTTTAATAAATACGTTTGTATTTTTTACTAAAAATTTACGTTTTTATTATAACCAATTAAGTTTTGATAATAATTAAGTATTACCATAAAAAAAATGAGTGCAAATCCGAATTAATATATATGTAATACCATTTGTAGATCCATTATGATGTTTTATGGCGGTTGATGATTTAAAATTTGAATAAAATATGCAACCACTTTGTTGTATAATTTTTTCAATTATTTTATAGAAAAAATGTATAAGCTACCGTCATTAAATGATTTAAACTGTTAAGTGAAGTAATCACCTACGAATATCGTATGGTACACCGTAGAAAAAGAATTTATAACTCCATTTTGACTATATATAATTTCACGACCATGCGTGCTTCGAGATTTTTAATTTGTTTTATTTTTAATACTTGCGTTTACCGTTCCCTAAAAATAAAACCGTCAAAATTCCAAACTTATCGGTGAATACAGACGCACAAGGTGCACGTTATATTTGACGTTTACATCCTATTCATAAACGCACCGTAGACACAAAGCGTGTAATAAACATGGAAAATACTATTAAATTTGGTTCGTAAATCTTTTTGCTATTAATGAGAGCGAAATTCTCATTTCATTTTATAGGTATATATATGGTCAAAAACTACAACCATAAACGGACCGCATTAAAAAATAAACCAGCAAAGTCCCAAAAGCGTAATATAGGTTACTCCTACACATGGCGTATTGGCTATAATATAATATTATTTCTGAACCAGTGATATGAGTCTGCAATAAAACTGAATGAATTCGATGAATTCGTCACGGAGCAAGCCAGTGCTTGGTCATATTTTTCCTCATTTAATTTTCAATTTTTCGACAAAAAAAAAATCGTGTTTACTCTAATAATATAAATATATATATATTATTATACATACTGGTAGCCGGGCGAGGGATGTCGAACGTGTTTCATTAGCGAAAGCCTTTTTTGTTTGAACAAAATCAAAAGAGACCTTTTTTATTTTATTACATTATTATTTTATCGTCATTTTCGGTCCACACAGTAAATAACGAAAAAATAAAAACTCGTAGGTAAAAATCTGTACAAGGTTGGATAAAAAAAAAACTCCTTGTTTTTTCAAAATTGAATGGGACGGTGGTCAGGGTGTAGAGAGCAGGTGGGTGGCGGCGCCGGCAGAACGTGCCTTGAGGACTCGGCGCGATCAGAAAAATAAAAAAGGGGGTAAAATAAAATAAAATCTCCAGCGCGAAATAAAAGACCACCACCGCCTTTGTGTGTCCACCAGGAAACGTCGTCGGTCGAATGTTAAATTGAAATCGTCTTTTGGCGAACGCGCGCTCGCGTTTATACCTTCTTCGTCCGATAAACCCGTGTCTGGAATACCAGATAAAGGTCGGGGGGTGTGTTAGACAGCATAGATCGTGAGGTGATGGTAGAGAGGAGTATGTGGGAGGAGAAACGCGTGCTGAATCGAAGCTCGGCTATTTTCATTCTTTTTAACTTTTTTTTTTTTTACTTTACTTCCGTCCTTTATATCGGTGAAATCCTCTTTGGTCTCGGTCAATTTACGCACAACCTACTCGGACAGAAGCACCGCGTCCGGTTGACCGTAAAGAGCCGAGCGCGTGTGTCCTCCGCTTTTCGTTTTCATTTTTCCTTTACTTTTTGCTACTTATTCTACCTTCCCCACCCATCACCCTACGAGAGCGTGTGTTTTGATGTGGAAATTCTCCGATCGTCAAGTGCCACTTTTTCATTTGTCAAAAGTCTCCACCATAATACAATGCAAACGAGATAACGTTGTTTTTCTTTCGGACCACCGTCGGACCACTGGCCATAATATACATAAAGATGCCAAAGCACTATTCGTATCACCGCCGACGTCGTACGTATCACTATATACTCTGTTTGCATAATATATAATTCAGACGATATTTTCTGAGACGACTTTCTCCGACCATACATACTAAATCGTGCTTTATTGTATTACACCGCTCTTCTGTATAATATATAGTTGACGATTCCCACAAAAGTCGATAGGGACTTACTATAATATGCTCACCGTATTCGTACGTATACTTGTCTATCTATGTACCTGCAATATACATAAAACGTACTAACCTAGCTAAATTCAATATGTTAAAAACAAGTAATTAACTCGGTGGATTTTATATATATTATGTATGTATTTACAATTTGATCCACAGATAATATAATATCAGGTAATGATATTACACGTTTGTTTTAAACTTATTAAACAAAAATAGCATTGTGGTTGACAAAAAAAATAAATATTTTTAGCATGCTTATTGAAAAAAATGATTAAACGGTTAAATCATTGCATACGATAAATCTAAATGAAAAAGGTTCGTTAGCCTATAAAGCTGATTATATATTATAGGTATTTATATTGCTATTTATATAATTTATTTTGTTCTTATTATAGTTATATGACAGGTTGAATTACTTTTTACTAAAAACATTGCATTTAAAAATGTCATTGCACTTACAAAATCTAATCACCTATATGTATATTATATACGTTAAAAATTTAAATTACTATAAAATAACTTGAACATCGTTATTCTTTTTTAAATTTTAAATTTCTTCCAAATATCAACTTAAAATGTCTATAAAAAATTGTGTTCGTATATATTATTAAATTAACTAAATAGTAATTATATAGTATGAAATAATAGGAAACTTTGTATTACATTTTCAAACATTAGCTACATAAAATATAAATTGAACGTTTCATACATTTTAATTAAAAAAATAATTTGTTAATTTGAGGGAGTTGGACAAAGTTCTAACTTCAAACGATCATAAACAAAATAGGTGATCGGTAATTGGGCCATATTTTTTTTTACATGTTCCCTATAAAATATTTGTTTACATTTAATTATCAAGGTATTGTACCATAATTTTTTTAAATGGCATCCAGAGATTGAGCAACAAATGTATAACACAAAGATATACGAACATGTGGCATTTATTAATTTTAGTCCACGTATAATTTTAATATATTTTTTTTTATGTATAAAATAATTCTTGTATCAGGTACATACAATTAGTCTAATAATATTATTTATTTATTTTTTTTTTTTTTTAATAATACATATAGATTTAATAAATTTAAATCTGTTACTTCATTAAAAATATAATTCTGTCATATTAAAGTTCGTTTCCGTGCCTTAATGTTCTCATATATCTTCTTTAAATAGTGGCCTAATCACTAGTTTTCCTTGAAAAAATCGTAAATCTTTAGTGGCTCAATCACTGTATACTTTTTTGAAAAAAGTTTGTTGTGGACCGAATCCCGGGTGCAAGAAAAAACAATGAGATTTGCTTTCAACTTTATTTATAATAATTAAAAATACCTACAAAGAAACTTTATTTATTCAATTTTAAAACTGTTTAACCAATCAAAATAATAATAACCAATCTCTATTTTTATTTCAGTAATAAGATGTATGAAGAAATTTATACTAAGTTTACAAAATGAAGTATAAATATCAAACGTTTTAGAAATTATTGACTTCAAAACAATTTGAAAATGTTTAAACAAAGTTTAACGAAATTATAAATTTTAAAATTATAAAAAAAATATTGTGGATTTACTCTCAACTTTAAATTTTAATATTCCAATAAAAAAAAATCCTATGTTTAATTTAAAAAATGTGAAAATGTCTTTTGATATTTAAAGAGAAAAACATCAAAAATGTAATACTTATGTATGTGAATTGTGAATACTTAAAAAAATATCAAAATATTTTAAAAATTAAACCACATCTAGAAAATTACAATTTGAAAATTTCCAGTATCTAATATTATTCATTATTGAATTGTAACAAAATAAAAAAATCGTTTTTTACGTATGAATATCTATGCAATTTGTATTAATAATAACACATAATAATATACATAGTTTTTAATATACACATTTATACTTTTGTGGAATAATTATTATAAAATAATGTAAAAGTGGAATCCCGAACTGGTTCTAGATGATTCCAGACTTATAATGAGAATATTATATAATATTATTATATTGTTTAACAATCAATAACGCATTAATCGTCGATTAAAAGATTTTTAATTTTCTTCACATGCTATTATTTTTTTTTCTTTTTGTGTTCATAAATTATAGGTAATCGATTTATTAAATCATAAAAATACTTAATATCATAAAATATTTTTATTAATATGAATAAAATTAAGCATTATATTATTACAAGACCTTAAATTGCCTAGACATTGCGCCGTCATACAATTTTTATAATATATTATTATTATTAGAAGTACTTGTAAATTGTAATATTATTGCATTTTATACTTATAAATTTATCGTAGAGTATTCGCTAATAATACATACATATTTATTATTATGCTAATAGTTTTATGCTCTTTATTCAAAATCTTAAATAGAGCTAATATAATCAAATTATTTTATTTATTTTTGCCCAAATGTTTTAATATGACGTCTATATTCTATCTGACTTGCGTGAGGTTTAAATATTTAAACAAAAAAACCACAACGAATTGTCTAAGAAAATTGTAGTTTCATCCAATAGTTTGCATCTCAAATATTCACCATTGTATTATTTTATGACACCCAACAGTTACGGCGCCAAACATCAAATGGGGCAAAATGGTGCTAAAATGGTATTACATATCAATTTATATGATAATTTCGACCAGAATTCTACAGTGTTTCCGATGTAATAATATTATCTTTTATTTATTTTGAAAACTAGTTTTTTCCGCAAAGTATAGACGACAACGGCGCGTGCGTCGTTACGATAAAAAAAACGAATGTGTTTTACGTGTTATGCGCGTACGAGTTACACACACGGCCACATTATTATCGTATATACATTTTACATTACATTACATAATATACATTTTTTTGGATAAAACAAGACCACCATCACATCACCATATGCATTCGCGATTTATTAAATTTATGAGTATTATTATTATTTTTTACCGCGTTAAGTATTTCCATAGGGTAAATCACAGAATATATAACCGCATAGTTATACAATATGATTTATTTCAAATTCAACTAAGGAAAAGACATTAAACCACTTAAGAATACTTATAATTTTACATTTTATTATTTTTTCTTTGAAGGTAAATACTACCTGCCACTTGAGTTAAAATTATTCATAGTTATCATCATGGGCGTAGTTAGGATTTCAATCAAAGGGAGGGGGATTATAAAAATGCCAATAATGATTATATAAAAAAATTGTTTTAATTCAATTTAAGGTGCATATTGAATACAGCATGCCCACCCCTTACCCATCCTCGCTATGCCTGTGGTTATCATTCGTTGTTTTTATCTGAAAAATTATGCGCGGTGTATTTTATATTAAATCTTACAGTAACTTTAAGAATTACATTTTATTATTAACTTGATCATTTTTAATTAAATTAAAATATTTTTTTTTTATAATTTAAACGATATTGAATTTTTTTAATAAAATTGAAATTTATTGTTTTGTTACTTACAAACAACTTATGCACAAAAATCCATTTAAATACCGATTTAAAACATTTTTTACCAGTACGAAGAAAAAAATTAATATAATATTACAAGACCTCCGTTAGGCTTTAAAGTTTCGTACATAAAACGCTCATAACTAAAGTTCTATAATATAAGGTTCAGAGAAATTTAAAGTTAAATTTTTTTATATACACATACAGTAAATGGTTATAGTCCACGTTGTACATCGCTAAAAATAAATAATTTAGATATAATAAAAATATTAAATGAACCCGAATAACCATCTTATAGCATATTCGTACCACGAAATTAAAAAAAAAAAAAAATGTTACTTTTATACAAGTAACAAGTAAAAATTATTGAAATTTACCATGCGAAGCTTTCATCTTTGCTTCGAACACATTATGATATCAAGTCTAGATATTTCGACGTCACTCGTCTACGTTGCACAGTTAACAGGGTTCGCAAGAATTTGTAGTTATAATGCGTCGCGAGTCCATGAAGTTCGTACGCACAATTACACGATACCTACTCGGAGCCTTTAAAAATCATAAACCTCCATACGGTATACTCTGCAGTCCGTAAACAATTTCAAGCACACACACGCTCGTATATGGGTAGTATATATTATTATGTTTAATGTAGTCGGAAAATACGATACAATAAAGAAAATGCAAAAAAAAACGTATTACATCGTCTCAAGGACTAGGACGCGCACTTATTATCGTGTTCTCCTCATTGTGATGGTGTGGGGGGGAGTTAGTGGTGGGTATCCGGTAGCACACACACACACACACACACACATACACACTCATAAATAAACGTAAAATAATGATGATAATAATAATAATATATATATTATAATACGTGCGAGATATAATATATACGGCTGCGGAGAGTCACGCGAAACCCTTCGAAAGGACTTTCGTAGCGGTCTTACACGCTCGGGCGGTAGCGCGGTGGCGACGGGAAGTCGTAATCGTAACTTTTAAAAGCGCGCGAGACCGTAAACGACCCGCCGCCGACTCCGGAGGATTTAGACGGCAAACCGTGGCGGTGGTGGTTAACTCTGTCACGTCGAGGGGGTAAGCCAATGTAAAGGGTGGGTTACGTTAATATATGTGTGCGTGTGTGTGCATGGCCTGCGTGGACCGGCCGCATTCTCGTATTAAAATATTATTATTACCGCGTTTTGGGCCCGCACACATGCACACAATATAGAATGTATACATGCTTTTGTATACTTATATTATGCGTTCTCTCGACAATCGCTACAGTCGTTTCGGGGTGAATTATAAGTCCGAAGAATATTAACCGACCCTACTCCTCTCGCATCTCACCGAACACGCGTTTATTATAGTTTTGGTAGGTAGTGCTGCAAAGACCGAACATATCAATCCTCTTAAAAAAAAAAAAAACTCCTAAACTTTAAAACAATGCTTTCCAACTACGTAATTCGAGTCATGCGTAACAGATAATTAAAATTTGAAGTTGAAATTTTGTGTTTTTAAGCATTTCTAAGGCATTAGACGTGTTTTGCGTGTTACACACTGCTAAGTATAAAATTTGATATTTAATTCAAAAAACTATCTCAAGAAATCGTGTTAAATTTCATAAAGAAATATTACGATTAGAATATTTAGCGTTAGTGATTTTTGTGCGCTTAAAATAATAATACTGTCCGCAGGACTAACGAAACTCCGAGTCTATTTAGAAATTTCATTCAAATCACCCTCTTGTCGTCATCGGTGTCGATTAAACACTACTGCAACGATGACCGGTGTCAATATAACACGCCGTCATCCGTCGTGTAATCATCGACTTATCAAGTCGTATCGTAAACGTCATGTGCGATCCTCGAACGGCAACAGTGAAAATCCTTAAACCGTTATTAAAACTCTGCAGCGGCACACTTTCCGCGATATTATACAGAATCCAACCCTCTACGCTCGCCATACACTCTCACTCGTGCCGCCACCGCTTTAAAACACACCGAATGCCATTATTATACGCACGCGTACACAAATATATGTTTGTATGTATACGTATTATACTGTTACCGCTGTCGCGTCGCGGTTATATATTTTATTGTATGTATATATATCGCATGCACACGCGTGCAACAGAAGGATATTTCTACATTCGCGCGCCCGACCGACCCGGAGCTTCTAATTAAAACCACTCGCAGATATCGTATATCAGGCCTAACCGACCTCCACCCCTAACTAAACCCACCCCTTGCCGGTGACCACCCTCCGCAAGTCGTTCGTCTCTTTTCGTCGCCCCCCTCCTCATCGCGCCACCGACCCGACTACACACACCTATCGTCTACGCCTCCTCACCCCCGTGCGGAGACGAGGCGCGTGAAGCTTTGCGGTACCAGCACATATTATATATTATGATATGCATTATATATTATAATAACTATAACTACCAGGTATGAGATTCGAATAAAGCACGCGGATTACGTGTCATTCGTATAAAAACCGCAAGAGTTATACCCATATGCATGCATAATGTATTGGTTAATACACCGGTCATATGACTTTTGTATTAGGTATAACGGTACCTTTATTATAATTTATTATACATTACATAGCCGAACGACTGTGCAAATGGTTTTGTGCCCCGGCAACGTTTTAATGACAGTGTTATTATTTAATTATTGCTGGCACGTTATACTAATAGTGGGTGTAGGTGAGTTTATCTACTTGAAAAGGGTCGTACGAAAACGGTTACCATACGTCAGCGATGACGTCGGTGAAATTATTGTTACGCGTATTGTACCAAGTCGAATGACGCCGGTCGCAGTGACATATTTATGAGATTGGAATATAAATAGTATTATTTTCTTAGTATATATTACAAATTAATTAGATGTACAACCGAATTTATAATATGAAATTCGACTTATTTATTTTTTGGACGTCTTGTTTATTGCTCTATTATAATAGTTAATACTCAGTAATATTCTGTAATGATACACGTAATCGATTAATTACAAAGGTACTTGTAAAACGTAAATGGCATAATATTATTAAAATCGTCATGTTTACATATCAGTTGTATTGTAAGTTATTATTTTTGTTCAATAATATTGATACTTAATTTTTACATAATATCTCACACTATAATAATATACACATAATGTATAATATCATAATATTATACTGTACCATTCATTTCTATAAAATAATTTTAATTCATGGCTTTAAAGTCTCTAACGATAAATCATATTTTTACTTTATCGTATACTGTTCGATGCGGAATGCACACACACATACACACATACAATTTTCGCTCCCGTGCATTACACCGCCGTCGTGTGTTGTCGTTCGTAAAGCTATTTGTGTTTTACATCGTTGAGCGGCGGCGAAATTTCTTCACCTCCGTGTGTGCGATGTCCACTGGACCGCCGTACGCCGTCGTCATCTTACTAACGTAAAATCACGGTTACTAATTTTGTGTTTTTACGACGACCGTCGTCTACGTCATGAACCCGCCGCCATCAGTGCGCTCCAGACTTTTTCGGCTTTTCTTCGTGTCGCGCTTTTGGTTCTCCCGCGACCGTTCATGCCTATCACACAGTGCGAATACGCCGATCGTGGCGTATTCAATTTTCGTTTATCGTTCTTCGTCGTTTTGTACAGCTACCTACGCCGGCGACAACACACCTCATCGATTTATGGTCGTACAAAACTTTATACTTCTATGTTTTATTATTATGCGTATTGTTGCGATAATGTTTATTATTATTATTATTTATTTTTGTCATTGTTGGTGTTGATCAGTGGCTTATTTTCAACATTTTTCTGGGAGGGGGGGTCCACAGTTTATTCATAATTAAATAATTTATATAAACTATGAGAACTGTATACCTATTGCCTTTATCACACATTATGTTTAGCCGTAACTTGGAAACTGTCGTCAGAATACACAGAACACCAATTTCTATACTTATTACTTTACTATGTTGCAGGGATATGTATCGGTTTACGCGTTAATCCGTCACCGTATAATCATATTACTAACCTTAGTATATAAGAAGTATTATTTGTAGTACGACAATATATTTTCACGTCAAAAGTTGAACTTGAAGTCTCCAAAATATCAAAAATATCATTTTATAAAATGGGCATGATTGCATGTGATTTTCATCTATTCAATCCTTTCAACGCTATGTTCTTGATGTTTCACATTATCGAATATACGGAATAACACATTGAAAAGATCTCTTCACCGGTTTAATTTAAACACAATTCCGTGTGTTTTAACCAATTCAAAAAGTACAGTCAAGGCACGAGTTCGAATGTCTAGTTTACAGCGACTAACAATACACAACAATTCAAATAACAATGGGAACCATCCTCGTACCCATCACCATCTTCTTCTACAGAAGATGGTTCTTAAAAAAAAAATGTTCTGCAAATATTTGAAGTTTATCATGAATTTAATCTGCACATGTACGCAATAAATGAATGGCTTCCATATTGGTTTCTGAAAACCAACATTGCATGCAAATCAGGACAAACATTTAACAGCATCTTGGAATGATTCCATCATAATTATACAATTTTGTTTATAAAATAAATTGATCACATGTTGTGGTGTAGGAAGTGACATATCAACAATAGCTACATCTTGATCAGAAGCTGCCAAATGAAATACAGAAATACATCAAGTAAGTTTTTCCACCCAGATCTAATATTAGCCGCTTGTAAATTTACCATTTGAGTAATACATCTAACTACCATGTTCCTTATGATCGGGGAATGATTTTTTTTCATAATTATTTCAAATGGACGCAAAATTTTTTTTTAATTTAAAATTAGCAAACTCTCCTTTTTTAATAAATTTCATGGATAATTGAAGTAATGAATCCAGAGAAAGAGTGGCAATATCTTTATTTGGATAACATCCTACAAAGTTAAAGTGTTCACCAAATACTTGCCACATTCTTGACCATTTGAGTCGAATGTGTCCCATATTATAATGAGAAATTTCCACATTTTTTTGCAAACTAAACATGCACTTATGTTTTATTAATCAACGTTTTCCAGGATAAACTAATGCACGTGACTTTATTAAAATAGAAGCTGAACATGATGCCGTAACTCTCAACAAAATAAAATTCGATACGGTAATAACTTTCATTATTAGGTTATGTTTCAAATATTGTTTTTAACGAAAACTCTGTGAACGACACCACAGTTATGGATGTCACGCTTTATAATTTGCCATGTCAAAATAAATTATAATTTTTATAAAAAAAAAACTAAAAGTTCTTAATTAATTTTTATAATATTGCGTACGCATAGAGTTTTGACAGAATGACGGTAAAAATTATTAATACAATAAAAGAACCTTTTAAAATGCATAATATGACGTTTTAAAATAAGTTTTGTGTGTAAAAAATAATTTTATACACTTTAAAAAGTCAAATCGACAAAACATATTGTATTGTGCAGATTATATTATTATTATTATTGAATTTAAACCATACCGGTGACAACCAGTTCTTTGTCGTAAATATAGATATACACTATAAAATGACAAAAAAATACCAAAAATAAATAATATATTTATAATTTAAACTAAATATTATACTACGTATTTAAGTTCTTAAAATAGTCTATGTAAAAAAAAAATATATGTTATACTTAACACTAATATATTTATTTTTAATATTTTGATTTTGATTGCTTATAAAAAAATAAAAATAAATAAAAAACTATATTGAACATAATATAAAAAACAAAAAATGTTCAAGTTGACAATAAAATACATTTTGGAATGTAAAAAACATTTCCTAAATTAAAAATGTATGCAAATATGACATTGATATTATTTGGATTTTTGTGATGTGTACCTACCTATGTGATTTGATGTTACTTTGAAATTAGTTTTCTATGAAATTTTTTATTACATTATGAATGTTGATAATAATATCTCGTTTTTATTTATTTTTATTTTTTATTATATAAATTTAAATATTTTAATGTTATAACATTAATACCTATTTGTTTTTTAAATTTTAAGTTATTATTATTATTTATATCATTGTTATATATCTTATTTACTGATAATGTACGTATATACAATACTATATACATATTATATGAAAAAAAATGTAATTGAAATTTATTTCCGTAATAAAGAAATATTATTATTATTATTATTATATAATATTTAATAAGAATTTTAAAAATGTATTATACAACACCGGCACCAACGAAAAATTCTATAGTACGAGTACGTTAATATATAACGTATTAATTAGTTTACGTATCAAATTATAGACAAAGACTTGTACAAATATGGTATTATACAACAGAATAATATGTTGTATTATAAATTATAATAATATACGACTTTACTGAATGTAATTATGTATAATAATTTAATAATAAAAATACCAATTGTTAAATAGATAGTAATAGATTAAATTAAAAAGTTAACAGCTTAAAAAATCTTCAAGTATTTTAGGCACATAATACGATTATTATCAACGGCTGCAAAGTAAACCTAAAAACTATTGCGCACAGACCACTTATTAAATCTATATATTAAACTTATTTTAACTATCATTTCAAATAAAGTCGTTTTCGATACCATTATTACGATGAATTTATAATGGCAAAATAAATTACAATAATTATAAAAAAAAAAAAAACTGACATATAATTTAAAGTTATTAATTCCCTTTTAATACGGTACGCGCAGTTTTCTGACAAAATGACGGGGAGTCGCTTTAGATGAAAAAAAACGTACATTTTAAATGCCGTACGACGTTTATAATAAGTTTTAAATAGGACAAACGATTTTATGATTTCAAACAGTCGACGGGGGGGTAAAATAATTTCAGTCAAGCTTTTAAACAGGCCGGTGTGGTGGAACGTGGAACTCACTTTTATGGTTCGCGCCTGCGTCTTCTCAATAATAAAAATAATAAGCTTCCGAAAACCGCTCAAAGGGTAAAACGGCCGTTTTTAAACAGAATAATATAATATAACGAAATTAATTATATGGCAATCGCACCTGCAGCCCAAAGTACCTAAATATACCTAGCTATATATGTGTGTATAGGACGTTCACCCCGCGTAAGACCTCTGATATGCGTACTACTTGTCATTAGCATCAATAAACCACTGTGCGATGGCGGAGAGAAAAATGAGGGATAGGTGGACGATAGTAGTGCTAGGGGATGTGGTGAACGGAAAGGGTGAGAGAGAGAGATGGAGAGCAAGGATTGATCGAGTTATAGTAAATTCGACGTGCATGTGCGTATATACATATAGTCGAATAAATCTCGTGCACCGGACCCTCGTGTACAATATTTGTATATTTCTGTGTATATATACCAAAGCGACGAGCACACACGCCCACGCGTAAAAGCGACCAATTTGCCAGCACCGTGAGTCGTGCGTTTGCGACAAATGTTATAATAACATTTGCTTCTTCTGCACGCACCTCCCCTTGCTGGCGACGACGACGACGACGACGCGAATTTCCTACGACTCGCAGCACATTCACACACACACACACATACACGCCGTTTCTCCAATCTCCATACGAATACCGTAGGTATACGTATGTGTGTTTTTGTGTGTGTGTGTGTCTGTGTGTGTTTATAATATAATATAAGGACGCAGGAAGCAACAGCAGCGGCAAAACGTTTTGAGTTTTTGCAAAGGGGGTGATGTGTGAGCGTGTGTGTTTGCGATATTAATATAATACACGCTGCGCGCGGTGTATGCTTCTCAATAATAATAATAATAATGATATACACAGAAGACGACGAGACATTTCTAATGGCTTGTCTGGATGACAAGGTAATTAGTGATTTAACCCGCTGTGAGCCTTTCATAAGCACGCCCAAGGCCGCCCGTTTGCATGTATATACCGTATATAATATACGGACGGGCGTATGACACACGCGAGATACGAGGAATATATCACCGCTGCAACCCTTTCACGGGAAAGCGATGGATGCGCTGCCTGAAATTCGACTGTGTATATATAATATAGTTCCCGTTAAACTCAATTAGACGCTTGTTTTTGCGAAAACCCGTACCGACATGATAATATTACCGTGTTCGTTTGCACCAAGTGCGCATATATTGTACCTACCTACGCGTCTTACGGATACGAACTTGGATATAATACGAATAAAATATGGTTAATAACAAGAACTGTCTGTGGTAGGTGCACGCTAATGAGTGTCGTAGCGAGAAATATGTCAAAGGCGCGAAAACGCAGTATTTCCACGATTTTCGTTTGTCGAGTGATAATAATATTATGCAACATGTCGTATACTTCGTAGGTACCTTTTGGCAAGACTTGAGTCTCGTCCAAACTATACACGTGACTTCTATATTGAAATACACTTTAAAAAGCTCTTATAAATTATACTACATGTGATGTTTGTAAAAAAATATTCTAACAGTTTGTTATATAAGAAATCCGTGATTATTTATATACCTAATAAAACCTTTTCTAGCAAATAAACAAATAATATTTACGGTATTGGTCTAGATGACCCCCGCCAAGAAAGTAATCCCCCACCACTTAGGTTTAGTTGACGCCCTCCACTTAAACCTTAAACCTCTCGTGTTTTCCATGTTACAATATTATAATCATCAATAATCTATATAAAAATTTAAGAATAATAATACATTATGCATTTATGATTATACATAAAATATAAAATATGCAGAAAATAATAAAAATAACATGCAGGTGGCCAAAACTCTGCAGTACATAATTTTATAACATCGAAAACACGAAAGATGTAAGTGGCGGGCGTCAACTAAACTTGAATGGCGGGGGGATTACTTTCTAGGTGGGGGTCAACTGGACTAGTACCACATTTACTAATACCATACTATCTAACGATAAAATTGGAAAACTATGTATTAGGTATATAAAATACTCTAATAATTTGTGAAAGTAATTTCACCACCTTAGCTCAATAATTTGACTTCTCAGTGTTTGAAATGTCTAAAGGATGTAGAAAAGGATATTGCACAAAGTGGCGCGTTTTTTCTAAGGTTCTTCTTAAGAACCTAATCCACATTAAACGTAGTACAGTACGTGTCAAAAATTCGTATTGCTCGATTTACAAATACAAACGAAGTAATATATGTAATATGCATCGAATATTACAATATATATTTATTTGTTTATGTATTTTTAACGGACGGAGTCCTTTACAACAATTTAAAACATAGTACAATTTACAATTTAAATAATTAATACAAATAACACATATAAGTTTTTTTTAAGAAAATAATTGCAATAATAATGTAAATATAATAATAACACTTATATAATAAAAGTAATAATAATTTTAATTTTAATTTTATCAATTTTGATAAATGGTGTTCTCAATGGGCAGCCTCATCATATTACACGTAGGTATATTGGCATATTTCTGTTGATTTTTAAAATTTTCTTATACATTTTTAAAAACAGAATTTATAATCTAACCTATTAATCTATGATGAGCTAATCTAATTTATTGGCTACACGATAGAATACATTGACATTTCCTATACGTTTCCTTAGATTCCTCAGTCTCGCGTTGTAACTGTTCATCGTTTCTATTGATATTTTCGATTACAGCTAACCACCAGGCATCATCATTTCTTACGTATCCTGAAAATTATAAATGCAATTATTAGTTAATCGTATTCATATTTTATTACTATTATTATTATTATGATCACAAATGATGATTAAATTTATAGTAAACAATGGGAATATCTAAAGTATAACACTTTGTAGTCTACAATATAAACATAATTAAGTTATAATTTCTACGCTCATTATCATTAATAACAATATTATAATCTATAAGAGGTATTATTATTATTTAATGATCGTGCTATTTTTGTTTTTAGCACACCATGATATGGATCTCTCTTTTTGAGGATCCAATGCTCGATAATATTCATAGATATATAAAAAATTATTTAATTATTTGCATTACTACCAAAATATGTAACATTAATTAGTCCAGTTGTCCACCTTAAGTGGAAATAGAAAAATGTTTAAAGGGACAATATTAACTAATGCGTCAATGTAAAACCATAACAATACCTCTTAAAAACTTTAAAATTGACAAAAAACAATATCAGTTTCACGATATACAAATATGACCAAATGGCAAATATTAACAGTATATATACTCGTATACTGTGTTTGGTAAGAAATTTATAATATTATTGAATATTATAAACATAATTTCGTACAACTATGATATATATAAATAATACGCATATTCATCATTATATACTCTACGGTAACGCCAATAATATACTTAATATATCTGCAGTTACAATTTTATTCTCCGTCTACCGCCTGCGACTTAACTGAATATTATATTATATTTTTGATATTGTACCAAACCATAAGATACTAACATTACTTTATTTTTACGATAATAAATCTTATTATTTGTTCGATAATATAATTACTATAGTGACAATAGAGGAGTAAGCTGAATGTAGATATATTATATTACGCGGTTTTTCGGGTTGAGCCGGCAGTTGGAAGTTTGCTCTGGAATTCAATGAGTAACAACGTCCGTCGTCAACAGCTTCTTCGAACATTTGTCTGCACTGTCCGTCGTAGCCGACCACCGAGTGCCGCTGCTCCTGTGCGAAACGGTCGTCGAAAAATGTCGGAACGTCGATAATGGACCGTTGCGATCTTGAGATCTCCGACTTTAGATCACAAGCAAATATCGCCATAATATTATACTGCAATAGAGCGAAAACTGCAGTCCTTCGGTACATTGCCGTGCGTCGTGGCGATGCGGGATCACGTTGTCCTGGATTTGATGTCCGCGGTCGGAACGAGAAAAAAAATTCTCTTAAACAAAACGGCAGTCTGGCTTGCAAAATATGACGATCGTGTTCATCAATGCGTTTGCACTGGTGCCGCGGAAACGATTGATCACGGAAACGCTCCGACGACACATGGACAAGATAGCACTAATAATAACAATAATAATATAGGTAATACGAATATTATCGTATTATCATGTTTTTGATTTTTACTCGTTATCCGACATGCATGCTCGCATTCATACATCATACGAGTGTGAATTATTTGTTCCTTAAAAATGTATTTAAAAAAAATTAAACACCATTATATTAATAATTGTAATATATTATACTCATTTTATTTATGATACGCGAGTATGCGTTCATACGTTATTTTTTCAATGTGTGTATTTGGTAACAAACGACCTTAAATATAGTTATTACATTTTTTTTATATGCGATTTTCAATAAAAGTATATTTTGTCAGCTGAAAACGTCCCGTAATTTTTGCAGATCTATAGTAGAAGAATTTGTTTTAAAATATACTATTATTTGTAGAATATTTATTATTTGGTGTACACGTATAACAAGCATGTATTAATATATTATTATATAGTTGACGCCTATGGTGCGGATGAGCATCTGAGACGCTGTACAAACAAATGTCTGATAAACTATAATAACGTACGTGGTAAACGTTTTGGTGATTTTTATCGCATTCTTGGCCATCACTAACGCTTGATGTTATTATTAAATATTCCACTGTGCGCGTTCATGTTGACATAATTTTTTTTTTCACTGTTTTACGAACCGTGCAGCCTTAGTGCAATATATGACCACCTACAGAATAAATATTAGTATGAATGGTTAAATGTTAAATCTACTTTATCATATTATGCTACTATCGGTTCGGTACTTTTTTAAATTCGATTATTATTTTTAATTTACATTGAAAAGATTACAAAAAAAATAATTTTGTTTCCATTAACCCTCAATTGCAAATACCTTAAGTGTTATTTATAACAAATAAAATTATACAACGATTAATGAACTGACTACAATCAGTGTTAAAATGACAATACTCGTTTTAAGTAAACTTAAATTAGTAACTCAAGGTAGCTAAACACATAAACATGTCAATATGTTTCTAATAGTATATAAATTATATCTGAATGGATTTTACAAATAACTTAACCTTTTTTCTTACGATAATGTTAATATAAATTTATAATAAAAAAATTATGTAGATACAACATAGCCAATAGTTGGAATTACCTAATTCAATATTTCATTTTTTTTTTATGTTTTTAATTCTTATGGGTTGTGATTTTTGAACTTAAACACTATACATTAAACAAACATAATATTTTAATTATCAAACAGAATTATAGGTAATAAGGTTAATATTATAATGCGTGTATGAAGGCGTTAAATATTATATACCTATCCATAATAGTCATTCTATCAATGAAAAAAGTATCGAGAAAATAATGAGATATAAAATAAATTATAATGCGTTATTGAAAATATCAAAGGACTGTAACTCCCATTACACCCTAAGAATTTTCTTTATATTAACTTCCATTTATAATAATTAAATAATGAATAATAGTTAATAAATTACAAAAAAAATAATAATAATAATACAAATATTATATTTTAAATTAGTTATGCTGGATTGGTTATTTAGGTTTAAGATCTTTTATTCAACTGAAATTCAGTATTCAGCTCTATTAATTCAATGTATTCTACCTCCCATCCCACCGATTTTTCCGACCTCCTTTATAAACGTTATTTATATGATGTGCTATAAACTTGAATGTAAATAGTTATTTATATACACAATAGTATTGTTTTATGCGTAATATATTTATTTTTTTTTCAAATAAGGCTTTGCAGCTGGATAATTAGGATAAATTTGCATGTTATCTGTATATTTATTTTTATAAATATGGATTATTACATTAAAATGGATAAACGGTAAAAAATAAAGACGATATTAAATTTATATAAATATATAAAAGATATTAAATTTAGATGAGTAAATTAACCACAACGATGAATTTTACGATACGGAGATAAAGTATTTGGACTCAGCTATTCGGTCAGTGGTTCCAGAAATTAAAAATTTCATACTACCATACATAACATAATAATAATAATATTAAAAATCACTACATTATTACATAAATAATATCATATTTATTATTTAATGTTACTTATTATAACCAATTATTAAAATATAACTATTTTACATATTATGAATAGTGAATAGGTACATTATCTAATTTTTTTAAATAAGTCATCGAATTTAACCAATATCAATAAGTTATACAAAAATATTTACCATGCTAAACGGTCATTTTATAGCAATAATTTTAAGAGCACAATTTACAACTTTTTATTTTAATTTTATAAAGTAAATTCTTTTGACATAGACTATATTATTATACTACTTTATTACAGGAATGGAAAATCCATGGCACGATTTGCCGAAGTGGTACGCGAAAAGATTTTGAGATCACGCAAAAATTTAAATATTTTTATAACACATATTTTTATTATATATTTATTAACACAATATTTTTTATTTTAATACACTAATAATTCAATGAAATAACGATAATTTTTTTCTTATAATATATAACATTTTTCATGGTACACTCAAAAAAAAAAGTAATTATTGGCACGTAGCGATTAAATAATTTTCCACTCCTAACTATAACATATCTCAAAAGTACACATCTTTATTAATTTATTATATTTTTAAAAGAATTTTATTCCAGCATAATATAGGATATGAATATATATAATGCATCTATAAAAAAACAATAACATCATATTTTTAACTAAAATCATTTAAATAACTGCTGTACCTACTCAATTTTAAAAAACGTTTTAAAAATAATGAAAAGGATTTATCGGCTTCAAAACGTTTATCATCGTGTATGAAATTCCACATAATATACTATTGTTTTTTTCAAAAAAAAACCTGTCACGGTGGTCAACTCAAGAAAGGTTAGCTCTTTAAATATTAGGTATAAAAAATATGCATCGAAGAAAATATCAATAAAATTATAAATATTATAATTCATCATGAATTTTTATGAATGGAAATCAAGTAAGGCAAATCAAAATGTCAGATCAGCACCTGAATCAGTAAAATGCATTGATGCGTATTTAAATCTCCTTCTCAGCAGTATACGTGATATTCTATAAGGTGGCCTTAAAAAAAAAAATCCAGAGCGTCCACTGTTGCATGATGTAACATAATTACTTATATTATATTGTTATACACGACAAATTTTAGTATAAAATCTATAATACCTCGAAATGAGTTTTTTTTTTTTTTTAACAGCTACGTTGTATATTAAATTTTAAAGTATAGGTAATCAAAATGTTCTCCGTATAATATCTGCATCTATATAATAACGTAAGATTTAGAAAAGAAAATTAATAAGAAGTTTTGTTATGTAACGATAATATTTATTATAATAATAAACATATACGAATTGTAAAAGTAGCACAAATGTAACTTAAAGAAAATCGGTGTCAACTATTATAATGTCAATCGTATTATTTAATTTTACTGTTACACATTTAAATTATTTATATTTTTATATCGTTTATTACTAAACAATAAACAATAATAATTTTTAATAGACACATGTCTATTTAAGGGTAACGGAAGGGGAAGTACTAGACAGTAGACACAACAAATTAAGATCCTAAAAAATATTTCAAAAATAAATTAAGTACGTACTTGTCATTTCTTAAACTAATTTATAGTTAGTAAAAATGTTAATACTAGTGGTAAATCTTGGACGATATTTACATATTTTATGAAATTATATCATATAACTAACAAGCGAAAAAGATAACTTTGAAATAGTAAATAGGCCTAATAAACTCAAATAAATCGCTTACGTCATCGAATGAAATGTCACTGTCGATGGTATGTACCTACATACCAAAATGTAACACTATAATGTTATAACTTATAATCATAATAATAATGATAACAATAACAATAACAATATTTATATTTTATATAGACATAATAAATCTATGGTATTATATACTTACTAAATTGTAACACTATATGCATGCTATACACCTCTATATGTATTAATTTTAACATACCTGTACAGAAACAATTTTCAAAAAATTTATATTATGTTTTTCATATTTATACACTAAATTGTTGTAAAATAATATTCGTAAGTCTTGTTATGACCGAAAAGAAACTATTTAAAATAATATTACATCATATTAACTAATTAAGGTTTAAAATTCGTTGAAATAGCACTGTTAAATGTGATATTTTTAAGGTAACCGTCACTTACCGTTTAGGAAACTATATTGGAAATATATATATATATTTTTTTTTTTTATGTACCAAGTCGATAAAAAATAAAATTGCTTTCAATTTTTATTGTTATCATTTTTAACTTTTTTGAATAGGTAACAACGCACATTTTTAATTGATAAAAAAAAGCCGTTAGACTGAAGGAGTAGTGGTATACCACGCAAATCTTTAGTTATATACTCTGTATAAATTTGTCGTTAATACATTGGGTATAAGTAGAGCTGGTTTTTATCGATGTAGGTAATATTATATTGGAGGTTTTTTTTTTTTTAATAATTCTTTCCTGAAACAAAATCACATGCTAGAACATTATTCTATTTTTATAACTGACAACGAAAAAATATCAAATTCTTGATTTTAATATTTTTCTACTATAGTGTATAATATTCTAATCACTTAATTTGTCGTTACAGCTATTCAAATTTTAATCTTATCATATTAAATCATAATTTTAAGATAAATTATTTTGCAGGTAGATGTCTTATGTAAGATCAATAAAACTCTTCTAAATATACAAAAGTATTATACCACAAATTTATATTTAAATTGAAATATGTGCAATGTACAAACAAATTTTAACAAAATTGGGTAAAAATAAAAACAGAATTAAATTAAGTACTTGTATACAATAAATAAACATGTCTCATTAAGTGGTTTAATAACATTAAATAATTCAATAATTCATATTGCACTTAACATTCAATACTAAAATAAATTGCATTAATTATAATCACAGAATATATAAAAGATAAATTGATACATTTTAAAAATATTGGCAATTATAAATCTATACCATACCGTCTATTTCATGTCAAATAATTATTTAAGTATAATTTGGTACTGTTGTTTATAAACTAATGTAATATTAAAAAAATTCATAATAGCAATAGATTTATAAGTAATTAATTAATGTATACCTGGTAAAAGTTGACACATGTTTATTAAAAAGGTTTGTAGATAAAAACAGATTATTGACTGATGGTACTGGATACTCCTTAAACTCAAACAAACACATCTACTTATTCTAACGTTGATTCTACTTTCGCACTGCTTATGTACAGATTTGAAATAAGTTCTATTATAATAATGAAAAAACAGGTTATTGATGTATACGTCAAAACTATCTAGATTGGCAAAATATTCAAAACTCTAGAGCTTGGAAGTATGTGCATTTTTTTTAACGTATTGTACGATATTTTCTTAATGAATTTCCTACTTATTTAAATCATGACATATTTTTTTTCAATTAATATCAAAATTTATAATTAAAATTATCTCGGAATGAATTCAATGAAAGTTTTCAATTTTCATCTCTTTGAACCTAATTTATTATTTAGTTTCTAGTAAGGATTTTATGATTTTAGTTAAATTATGTGTTGAAATTAATTTAAAAAGTATTATTTATCTAATTTTTCGTAAAGCTTTAAAATTGTTTTCTGATGGACATATTTTAATTATTTTTTCCGGTTATTCTCATTATAGAATTATTATTAGTTTTAAGATCATAAAATTCCAAGCTCTAACGTAAAATAAAATGACATAATATAAAATTATAGTATAATATTTACACGTGATTAGTTTGAAAATGTCGGCCTGCAGTTGCGAGTCGTCGGCATCACCAGTACTATCGGTCACGTTAAATAACTGTATTGATAATTATCAGGTAATAATATTTATCATCATTGTATAATATTATACATATCGACCATCGTCGTCGCGTTTGCGTACTCGCAGTATACCTAGGTATATATAGTACGGTAGGTATTAATTTGCGATCGTCCCGACGTTCGATATATTCTGTCGTCATTCGACGGCGAATGATCACAAAAGGTTGTTGCGGTCCGCCTTCCGCAACCTGTAGGCAAACATCTTGCCATACTTCTTGTCAAACAGCCGCGAACGGGAGAGCGCATTTTGCGATTGTCGCGATGATTGTTGTTGCCGCACAGGCGTCAAGATGATGTACCGACGGTGTCTGGTGTGGTGGAGATCGGTGTCGCGGGCAGTTCCGATCGCAAAACTTCCTTCGGCCGACTTCCGGTCGCGTGCGACGGACGAGTCGCCGATCGTCGTAGTCGATCTCGAACAGGTGATCGTCGCCACGAGGCAAGTCATCGCGATCAAGCACAACGTCGTAGGAAAAGCGTGGTAGACGACCGCTCGATGTTGTCGGCCCATGACTGTGGCCGAACCAAAACCAACTGAACGCGCGCGTGTTTTGTTTTTCGCGCTCGCGCCAAACCGTCGTCGACAATGTTGTTTGTTTATTGTTATTTTTAAAACGAGTATTTTATTATATTGAAGGTTGGACGTCGTGTAATACCACCACTACTACCGATTACCCGAACCATAATCGTAGTTCGTTATATATATACAGCTAGTTATTATGTAATAAATTAAATGACATACTATTACGATGAAAAATCTTGTGGTCATATTGTTTACTTCGATGTTTTAGTTATTCTCGTAAGATGGCAAAAAATATATATATGTTTGTTTTGTAATAAGGCAAATCTTTTAATTTTCAAGTAAATGATGGATGACGCACGTTCTTACTTCTTTGTCGATTTTTTACACGATCCCCGCTATAGCCAGGAGAGAGATATTATCAGCATCATTAATAGTTGGTATAACCATATATAAATAGTTGATATTATTTTATTATTTTATTTTTTCTTAATAAAATATAATCTGTGTAATTATCATTCAAACATTACATTTTCATATGGTGTAACAGGCATGGTGGTTATTTCGTGTTAAACTTATATTGACTTAACTTAAAAGTTAAAAGTATATAAAATATATAAATATATATATATATAAATATAAAATATACGTGTATAGCAAATCTAATCAATGTATTATATATTTAAAAATTGCTATAGTTTAATTTTAATTGAATTTTATTCATTGAACTGCACAGCATGAACATAAATGTTCTATATAATAACATCAAGTTCAAGAAAATGAATAATATAATAATAAACAAACATTTTTTCAAATATACAAAAGTTTCCCCTTGAATAAAAGTAAGACAACAACATAAATGCGAAATAATTTTTATAACTGTATCGTGTTGACATCATAATATAATAATAAATTAATAAACTAACAGTAACATAATATTTTAATACATTTTGTACAACTGTCAACACGATTAAAAATGAAAGTTACTTTTTTAAATTGACCCTAGGTAAGGAGTGGCAAATTATTTTTTCCCTGGAAACTTCATTTTTGAATACAGCAATGAAATTATTTGTGGAATAAAAATCGTTCAATCCATGGATTTAACAAATATATACAGTGTCCGCTTTTCCCCTACGTGTGTAAGTTATTGGTTAATATTATTATATAGATACCTATCTACTTATGCATTTTATTCACATTATAGACGTCTTGAAATATTTGAAAAATAATTTTTAAATAATAAATAGCAATTGAGTGTATTGATTTTATAGTGACATGTTTGTTTTGCGCTATTCATAAATATTTTTAATTTTCTACAAAAAATTCTTTAATGGTTGTTTATACTGGAAAATTATTTTTATTTTTTTTTTATTGTATTAATTGATACTTATTATATTATATTATTATTTATTTACTATAGAAATAAATGCAAATAGTGAAAAACTAACTAATAATATTATTTATTTTAGTGTCGTTCAAAGTTTAAATTTTTACACAACTCGTCAAAATCTGACATTTTCAAATTATTTTTTATAGATAAAATTATAGCTATCACCTAAAGTTTGAAATTATATACAGAACTCTTCAAAAATATAGTAGTTAGAAACTAAAAATAATCAAATCAAACGTAAAACTACAAAATAATATTAGCAAATACTCGTATTGTTCCTCAATTTATTTCGAGTTATTTTATCACTTACAAGTATATTATGTAAAACATAAACCGACTCTACTTTATAACTTTGTTATATTATATAAATAAAACATGAAAGCATATATTATTGTAGGTATTTGTATAGTACGTATTATTTGTGATATGCTCGACAATTTTAATTTAATTTCTGTATTATAATTTGTTCATTTTTAGACATGTAATATTATTTATGTTTTTATTATTATTATTTATAGAAAGAGCGACGCGTTTGCGATAAAACAAGACAGTATAACTTCCGCATAAAGTTACCCTTCAGTTTACGCACAAAAGTTTCAAAATAAATATATTATTTCATTATACAATACCATAAGTGTTTCATTCGGAATACCGAATCACACGGTTGTTCATAAAAAAAAAATAAAAACAGAGAATGTTGATTACAATTGTAAAAGAGATTTATGGGCTCAAATACTTCGCTTGGATACGCTTCTTTCTCAGCTCTTCGTGTATGATTTATCTTATCTATATACACAACTACAAAACTGATGTAGGGTTTTTGCCTCCGTATTTTTTTACTCGGTCAACCCCCACTAAGAATTAAGACCGTAGGGACGACAAATCATTGAAATATAAGAGAGCAGTTAAACAATTTATATGTATACATATATTACTATTATGCTCTCCATGTTAGAAAAAAAACTAAAACTAAAAACCGTCAACAGTTAGTTATGTGGAACAATATATTTTCGTCAGTAAAAACGTTCCATATGCACTTAATTTTGTTCTCATTCTTTATGAAAATTAAAAATTGTTAAAGCATATTAAGTTGAATTAAATTACAATTACTAAGGTTATGAATTATGGTTTTTTTAAATAAATGTCAGATAGAATATTTAATTATTTGCATACAATTCTGGTAATATATTGCATGAAAGAATTATCATGGTTTTTTAGACGTAAACCTACTTATTACTTAATATACTCGAATGCTCACTCTTCTATGAATCTGAACCGAAAAATATATAATCTTATAAATCCCAGTGAAATTCTTTGATAAAACATTTTTCTGAGCCATGGTTATTTTTATTATTTAAGATAATAAAGTATTTTTATTATGTACATAAAATTAAAAGACTATAAGTTTAATCAAAAGTTACATTTTATACAAATAAATATCATGCATCAGAAAATTAGATTTCATTTTTTTTTTTTTTTTGATCAAATACTTCGAAATTTAATATACGCATCAATTACATGGACCATTGGCTTTAAGTATTTTTTTAAAGTTTTTTTTTATTACATTTTAGGGATTATATGTTCAGTATAAATTCGATTACATTATTTTAGATATATGGAATTGTATTAGACAATATTTACAGATTCTTTCTTACTTTTTAAAGCTATTTTATAGATAATCAAATAATCGTATAAAATTACAAATATAAATTCAGTTGTTTACTCTATTAGATAACTATATGTTACTAACTCATAAAAAAATCATGATGTACAACATTATATCGTATGTTTTTTTTTTTTTTTTAATGAAGTTCATAAATAACATTGTTTACATAGTCTATAATATTATAAATATCTTAAAATAAAATTGCTTATCTCATTGAAAGATATTTACCCAAATATGTCACAATTTAAACATAATACTATGCATTTTTAATATTTTTTATAATTTTATAAGGATAGGTAACTTAAGTAGTTGCGTGGAACCTTGTACTCAATTTTTAAACTTATTGATTGAACAAAAGTATTTTTAACGAAATTTATAGGAAAAAAACTAAAAAGCATAGAAAATTACTATAAATAGCTCAAAAAAAAAAAGTATTTTTTTTGAAGATATAATAAATAATATTTAAGATTTTATTATTCATAATCGTCAAAATTTTAAAGTATTTATATTTTATAGTGATTGGTTTTCGAATTACAACATATTAATAAAATCGATTTTATAATAACTGGTTTTGCGATAAACTTCTGTTTTCTCTAATTATATATTTGCTTAACTACCATTAGATTTAATTTCCTATCATAAAATATATTTAATTTAATTAATATTAAAGCTTTTTTTACTTCTCAAAAAGATTATAATAGATACAAAAATTCATTGTATAGGCTAAGGCGTTAACTTTAAATTATTATTTTTTTTTTTAATATTCCATGGTACATGAATTACATTTAAACATGTTTATTATTATTAAAAATTTAAATTATATTTAAAAATTTAATTGTATTGTATACAAAAAATTATAAATTTATTTAATAATGTAAGATATAATATCAATTGTTAATATACGTTTGAATGTTTGAATATTCTGCAATTTCTATACTTCACACGATTCTTTAAAAAAATTATGATCATGTATTTTTAATATTTGTAGTTGCTGTTTAACAACTTACAATGAACAACATTTTATTAAATTGTTAAACAGTTTTACTCACAAACGTGCACAACTCGAAAAGATTATAACAAAGCAAAAATTTAAAATGTCAATACAAATGTTCAAGAGGTGATGACAGATTTACAAAAAAAAAATAAAATAATTAATTCATCGCTCCGCTCAGAAACTAAAAACATTTTAGAGAATTAAACGTTTGAATGAATACGTCATTCAGGGACAAAATTGCAATTCGCACTGAAAAACCGTTTGGTGGTAGAGTGAATGGCAGTTTAAATTTGTAATTTTAGGATTCATGATTTTTTTTTTTGTTAAATAATTCTCATTTTATTTCAATAGTTTTAATTGGATAATTAAATCTCTAATTCCTGCGAAAAAATTAAAAATTTTATTTTAATTAGATTGACCCTTATTCCTGTTAAAAAGGTTACATTTTATTATAAAAACGATAATTTGAAAATTAAATACATAGGAAAATTTTAAATACTACAAATGTGTCACTTAATGTTTAAATAACAATTATTAATTAACTATTGGTTAATATTAATGTTATTATATACCTACCTACAGAATTGATAAATTGATGCATGTCATGTTTTGAACCAATAAAATATAATCTGGTATATACTATTATTACATTAAAACGAATTAAAAAACCATTTTAAATTCCTTATATAACAGTTTATCAAATGTATTATAAATATATAATTTTTATGACAACAAAGATTATTAATTACGATAAAACCTCATGGGCTTAATCTAAAAGTTAGAAAAAAATATCAGTTACATGTAATGGTAAACATTTATTGTTAATTTTTGTTACCGTTTTCTCTTAAACAAATACCTCTAAAATTGCAATACACTTGGTAAAATGATTTACATTTTAAATACAAAATAAATTATTTCTTCGCCTAATGGAGTAATGGAGATATTAATTTTAAATCACCCTTGTTCTGATTCCTCCTTGGTATATGTCTATACATTATTTAGTTCGTTATGTTGTCTTAAATTCGATTATCTAGTAAACGGCATTTACACGCCGCGGGAAAAATAGTTCTTATTTTTCGTGATTTAATATTTTTTTCTGGTAAAAAGTAAACATGAGATACAATCCTTTCTTTCGAATTTATTAGGGAGTTGGAACGGCGTGTTTCTAGGAAAGGGAGGTTGAACCCCAAAAAAAATCTTACCCCATCTAATTGAATTGCAAATATATTTTTATTACAAAATAGCTCGGCGACTACCCTCTAATTGCTTAATAAACATCAATTTAAAAAAAAAAATATTGTAAATAATAATGAAAAAAAAAATGAGAATTGAATCACCTTGCTAAGACGATGAAGGGAAAAGTTATTAAAATATTGTAGGCGGCTCTCGTTCGCGGACCCTCGAACAAAAAATAAATAAACAAATTCACCTTTAATTTACGAAGAAGCACATCGTTTTTTTCAGCAAGCGTTTATTATTAACAAAAAAAAAAATAAATAAAAAAATCCGCTTTGTAACAATGTTATTAATATTTGTTAGGCGCGCTATTATTGCGGGGCACGCGAAGTTTGTATATTAAATTGCTTGCCCCCTACAGCAGAGAATTTAAATGTAAATAAAATATATTGTACTTTAATAACGCTAAATCGTTTATATTTAAGTATAAAGTTATCGTTAAAACCCAGTAATATTTTTTACTTAATAATTCCATTAAAAACTCAATATTGATAATATTAATGTAATATAATAATTTATAATAAATATAACCATGATATAATTTTAACTTTTAAGTAAAATATACTTCATTTACTTTTTTATAATTATTAATATTATTATTGATTTAAAATATATTTTATTCTTTTATCAGATTCTTAGCAAAGCGTTGCCTTTTTTGATTTTACAATGTTTTATTTATTTATTTATTTTTTGCTTATAGCTAAGATTTATAGAAGAAAACATTTTTCTATACTCGACTTTGAAGTGGTTGTTTATAAAAAATTAGATCTAGTTAAGTAAGTTGAAATTTAAAATGCCCAATGATTAATTTTCAAAATATTCATTGGAGCGGGGGGGGGGGAGTTTGGATCAGTGACTTGAATACAAACCGATGGAATGTTTATATTGCCTTCACAATGATTGCATCATAGACTCCTGTAAAAAATGTAGTAAGGTCAAATTATAATTTGTTACATTAACGAAGAGAAGTAATAATGCATTTTAATTCATCAAAAAAAAAAAAAAATGTATGATAAATAATTATTATAAAACCCGGTATTTAAGAAATTAAATTTTTTTAATTCTACAATAATAATTCTAGTAGGCGTAAGATTATCGTCTATATTTATGAAAAATCGTTTAAAAGCATTACAATTCCATAAGTCTTCTTCAGGGAGAGAAGTATTTAATTTAATAGTAATTAGTACCCAAGTATCATAAGAAATAAATTAATAATGAGGGAATATAAGCAAACAGTTTAAGTCTGACGAAAGAGCTGATTTGAGGCATTCGTTTACGATAAAAGTTGAGTCAAACATATAACTTTCAATTTCTTATAATATGCCATTTAATTTAATATAATTAATACCAATAAATTAATGGTTTGAAAATTGATACACTAAAATGAGTGCCAGTTACCAGTTTAAATATTAGTATCAGTAAGCTTATGTGTAATGCCTAATACTTAACGGTTTAACGTCAAAGTTGAAGTCATCAAGCGTTTGAGTTGTTGATTAGCGTTATTTTATACGATTAACAATGAATAAAGCATGTGGCCGTTAGGTAAGTTAATAAATTTGAATTCATTGACATTGAGTATTGTATACGAAAAGCAATTCCGATCAAAGGCTATATCACTAAATATATTTCGTAATATTATGTTTTTAATATAGCTATATTTAAGTCATTAAATTTACTTTTAGTATTACAGTAGGTTGATAAAATTTTTTTTCTAAAAATATTGCATTTATTAAGTTGTTATAAAGTTATTATTATTTATATTATATCACTATTTCAAGTATACTTGCTGCACGCCGCACGACTTATATTATGCGTGGATAATCTGCACATTTTTAGCTAAAGTTTTGAATTATTTTCTGAAACGATGATATTATATAAGTAAATAATATAACAAAGTTTACACTTTTCTGTAAGGTCAACATAATCGTTTTATAAACCGTCCATTGCACTATTCAAAATAATATGATATTCTTATCTAATCGTGGTGTTGGAAATACTTACTGGCTGCAGCACGTGACTTTTTCGTCGCCTAGTCCTAACAACTTCAATATTATTACTATGAGACACGTGTAGCCATATTGTTGTATAAACAACGAGAAGGTGACTATGAAATATATACTATGAGTATAAATATTTAAATAAAAATCTAAAAAATGTGACTACCTACAAAACAAATTTCCTCGGTAATCGATACGTATATGAAATAAAAGTAAATGTGTTGAAACACATGTATAATTAATTTAGGTACTTAGTGCGTTTATCAATGCGTAACAGTGCACTACAGGTAGGTATCAGGTGTGATAAATTTTGAATAAAAATTTTAAAACTATTCAAGGCCTATTGTACTAGTAGTGAAGATAGTTTTTACACTGAAGAAAAATAATTATACTAAAAAATGAGATAAGTATGACTTTCACGAATACTTTAAACATTATTGATACTTGTTGTAAATATTAGATGCACTATAGTTTATAAATATAGATATTATATTATTATATATTATAATACATTAATTAACAATAATCTGTGTGCATTTTCAAATAAGTACGAGTATCACATTTTTTATATTATTTTATTAAATTATTCATTACAGTGTTTCCCCACCGCCGCACGGTACTATATATTATCCAATGTACAATAATTAACGTTATTAGTTCGGGACGAGTAGTGTACCAAAACATCGTCAGGATTTTTCTTCTAAACCACCACTGCTACTGTGTGTGCCACCGTACAGCATCAATCATTGTAATAATTATTATTATTATGTGTACGCAGTGCGCGTTTGCTCTCATTTGCTCGCCAGTTTACCCTTTTCAATCTAATCTATTACCGGGAATCAAATTGGTATTGACAATAATAATTACAATTGCCGGTGACCGGAAATATCAAGCGGACCGCTGCGCAAGGTGCAGCAAACACGGGGTTGCAACGGCCCTCCGTCGTGCAGTATAATATATATATTAATATGTATGTATTATAAACGTGTGTGCGCTATGCTACCGTACATGTGTGTATGTAATGAGTGCAATGGTGTTTGTGCATTTCGTATAATATGCATGTGTATGCACTCAACAAATTGCAGCACGAAATACTGTACATAGATGTACTATGCACATCGCAGCATCAGTTTACTAAAAGGATTATTTCCCGAAAGTTTAATACGGCTTTCTGTACTTCATGTGTGAACATGAATACAGTTTTGATTTTTGACAAAAATATAAAAAAAAAACATTAAAACGAAGTACTAACATCCACATGACGTATAATATATAATAAATAACAATAAATACATAAATTATTTTATGTGAACTATGCAGGTCTTGAACTATTAATTAAATACTCAAGCTTTGATTTTTTTCTGAATGTCATGGTCGAAACCTCTCAAATTATTGTCGTTTTATTTTTGGACTGAGAAAAATTTTGACCATCGATAGATACATTCTATAAATTTATTTATTTATTTTTTTTTACACTCCAAAATTGTACGCCAACTGACATACACATATTACTCAATGATTTTTTTTCGATTGATTTTTAGAAAATATTGAACTATACATATACCTACAATACAAGCAGAACGCTAAACGAATTACTGCGTAAAATATTATGGACGGATATTATTAGTGGTCATAATTATTTTTGCGTGTTGTTATTTGTCATTTTCCGAAAGTTAATTAATGCAAAACAGTTTATGATGAAGAAAAGTAATTATAAAATATGGTTTCTCCTTCTAAATTGTATTAGTTGTAACTTTTATTCATAAAACATGTTTAACGGACGTAAATAATTAAAAATCGTAAATCATATTGGCAATACAATTATATTAGTTGATTTTTTTTTTTTATTGAACAACACTCGTTATTTAAAATTTTATTTATTTTTATGAAAATATATCTTTTTACATAATTTTCAGTCTGAATAAAATTATATTTTTTATTGCTATAATTTTTTTGAATGACATACATTATTAATTTTATATTGCGAAGCTGAATATTTTGATAAGTAAAAATTTGAATGTATAGCTTATAAATATTATAAGTGATTGGTATATAAAGTTTGTATGAGCTGAGTGGAGTGAAGCAGTATTAAAAAACCCTGCTAAATGTTGGTCTACTCCGCTCACCAACAATTAAAATATTTACAAGTTATAACTCGTAAACTACTAGTCTGAATTTTTATTTTTATTTATCAAAGCACTTCAAAAACTATTTTGTTTCGGAATATAAAATTAAAAATATATGTTGTGATTCAAAAAAAAAAATTGAAGTTTAATATAAACCGTGTTTTTAGGTAAATTAGAAACATGTAACTATGTAAATGTATAAAATGAAAATGAAAATGAACTAATTTCTCACCTTTTACAACGCGTATTTTTTTTTTTTTGTATATTAATATATTTAATTATATTTTCATCATAAACAATAAACTGCAGTAAAGTTACAAAAATTACTTCATAGTTCATAGTTATACACTTATACTTAGTGTTTATGTATTATTGTAAAATGTTACTAAACACAATGATAAAGGGCGTATTAAATACCTACCCGTAGTCGTTTTGTTAATGAGTTTTACGTGTGGGTTATATAATAATCAAAGTATAATTTTAACCGTTATATAACATGGAATATGCATATGCCATAAATATAGTCTCCTGCAGGAACGCGTGGAATGTGAATTCGGAATTTGTGTTCAGGACGCGATTTAATATTAAATAGATTTAATTCAGAATCTGTCACTCGGTTTTTACACGCATACCCTACTCAAACTACAATTGGTATATATAGTATATTATAATCTCGATGAATAAAAAAAAAAACTCGAAAAAATTATTATTGGCCGTTGCAACGAATTAACATGCAATAATAAATTAGCATAACAGTAATGAGGCAATCGTGCAGTATTTTATAACTTATTAGCTAATCCTGAGTATCACACGTGCCTAGAACAGGCAGCAACTCTTCATCCCTGAGATACCATTATATTTTATAGGACGATATTTTTAGATTTACACTCAGTCTATTACAGTCATCATTCGTCGAACAAAAATCTGACAAATAATAAAACGGATAAAATTATTTTGAACAGTGCAGTAAATGCATCGGGAAGGGGTGAGGCTTTAATCAGTTCATATAATTATGCGTATTACTTAATACTTATCGTATTTGATGTACATCGATAAATTATGAATACTTTATTTCTTAGTAAATTAGAATAATTCATTTTCGAATTAATAAAAATTTAAGGCTTTAGAACGTTTGGGTACAAAATGATATTTTTACCTGTGATTTGGTAGAAACGAAAGTTTAAAAAATAATAAAACGTACTTTAAATAAAAAAATAAAATTAATTTAATGTTGCCTCAAATTTAATACACACAATCATTTTTTTTTTAAAAATACTATTATTTAATTTATGATTACTATTTAAAGTATGTACCTAAGTATATACAATTTAATATTGTTTAAAAAAAAAAAACATAGTCTTTATAATAAAGCGCATGGACGTGTTTTCTGCGGGCTTATATATATTATTACTTAGCAATATAAGCTGTTAATACTTTTATTTATTAAGGATAAACGCCGTAAGTAAATAAAAAACCGTGAATATAATACTGACGACAAATAGTAATCAGAAAAAAAGTCACATTACTATAATTCTATCTTAATGACTTAATATACCAATAAATAAAATAAAACAACCACAAAAAAATCATACATTTTCCAAATAATATTAAAGATAGCAATTTGGAAACTATTAATATAATATATTGCCGTTACTTCAGAAAAAAAGTCGAAATGTTAGATAATAACGCCGTAACTCAGGTAGAACATGGAAAACGCCGAATGCATAAACACAATTGCGACGTTTAAGCTCAGTAAGTATAAAATGTGGGGTTCTTACTTAATACTTCTATTGTTTTTTTTTTTGTTACCTACGGCGTTTTTAAATCTAAATAATTGATTTTATTGTCTATTTAATGCAATTTTAGGGGTATTTTATCTACATTTTTAGAGTAAAACTGATAAACCTATCAGATGCCGTAAATAACTCATTTTTTTTTCGAGTTACGGCACTTTTACTTATAGCAGGGCAATATGCGCGACTTTAAATCGTCGATATATATATAACCTGTCGAAAGTGCGTATTTGCAGTATACATGTAATATAACACGATAACAATAACGATATTATATATTAGATTATATTATATTATTATGTACTTGTATCGTAGTGTTCTATGTATCCGTGTACGCATACATATTTTATACGTTTTATACACGTGGTGAATGCACATCGCTAGCACTTAATCATTAGATTTATACTTGTTTAAACATGCGGACAACGATATCGGTACACGACGCAATAACGCACTCATAGTACATTAAAACGGTGAATTATTGGACAATTAATTCCGCGTGGAATTTCGCGTACGATCATACATAATACTACATATTATTATTATCATATAAAGAGGAATATAACGTGTACAGTACTATATAATGCGTGTGCCATGTGTACGCGTTGTGCTTGTGTGCACAATGCACGCGCAAACGACTCGCGTACACGTTTCCGGGCGGCGAAATACTATACCATTGTGTACAAATAGCGCGTATGGCATACTATATACCTATATATTACAGCGCGTTATCGTTCAAGAATATTAAGGAAAATTCCAAAGACAATATTATAATAAGCTTTTGTACACTATTATTATTATATATTGTACGCTTACACACAATGATGACGCGTATATTATATTATTATATTATATACAGAGCGGTTCGCACCGAGTATGCTCGACGACTCGATTTTTAATAATATGAATTAATTCGAATTTTGATTTTTGGAATTTCTTAATACATAAGTAGGTACCAGCTCCTGCTTAAACACCGTCGTATTTTCGAATTCTTAAGATTTTTGTACCGCTCAAGAAATACCCTAACCTGTAACGCGACTATAACGACACAAGCTTCCAAATGAGAATCTCGCCTTTGATCTGTACATTTAATTAGTGGACATAATATCGATTGAAATATTGATGTACCTAATTTTAAATTCTAACGAGTACTTTTTCCGTGAGTTAAAATGATACCTGCAAGAATAAAAGTCCTTAAAAACGGTCGAATTGACGTTAATTTCAGAAAACTCTTGTGTTGGATCAAAATGATGAACACGAGTTCATGTGTAGATGTTTGTACAGTCTAATTGAATTCCATCGTGACGTTTGTGTTTCAATTAAAATTTAATCAACTGTCTGTATAAATATTGTTGTGAACATTTTATAGTAGATATTAGACGTCAGGAATCGAAAATCCTACTTAAAACGTTAATAATTTATCATTTCAAATAAAATATCCCTTAACTCAGTCTAGTGTATTAAATTTATTAAATTGTCTGTATTAGCTTAAATTTGGAAAAATTTAGGAGTACTTTGATAACAATTGAAAATAGGCACACTGAAATTTGTGTATATAGACCAAGGCCCAAATTTAAAAATAATATTATTTTACGCCGACGACACAATACTGAATTAAATTACACATCGTTATTCAGAAAAACCGTTCAAACGATGTTTCTTGCTGTTCGACTGCTACGGTAACTCGTCAGTGCCTACCGTAGCTACTGAATACAATTATTGTGGTTTATTGTCACTATTCACAGAGCGGAACACAATATAATTAAGCACTGTGCGAGTGCTTCC
The DNA here is from genome assembly GCF_020184175.1 of Aphis gossypii. NCBI lineage: Eukaryota > Metazoa > Arthropoda > Insecta > Hemiptera > Aphididae > Aphis > Aphis gossypii. The sequence goes on along the minus strand of NC_065531.1, from coordinate 14,081,967 downwards.
ATATTATATATTCTGAAACGCCAGTATTATAACAACATATACATATAGGTGTACCTGCACGCTTTACTCCGAACCCAATATTTGTCTAAATGAAAGCAGATATAGAGATGGTAATACGATTTAAAACGTCATCAAAACCGACGTGAAAAATACAATATATTTTATGAAGTCGCGATCAGTATGATTACGAATAAAAATAAAAAGTGATAATCCCCTCAAATCATTTTGTAAATAACTACAGCAGATAATGAAATAGACTGCGTGTATAATAATTATATTATTTTAATACTAGTGCGAGCGAATATGGTTATTAACTTTATAAATTAATAACGAATTTAAATTAGTTTAATAGCATTAATTACCGTACCAACTAATTTCAGCCGTACACACACGTTTGAAAATCCGGAATCAATACAGCAGCAATGTTTCTACCTACTATACATATTATTATACATGCGCGTGCGTGTGCGTGTGTACTGTGTAGTATATACGAGTACATGAATCGAATTACTCAAGTAGGGTTTAGGTTACATCCCGACTACATCATAATAGTATAGATTATTTACATTGAACACAAACCCCCCCGATATCGATTGTAAGCAGGACGACCGATAGGGTTTTTTTTTTAAATATAGATTTGTTGACTTTCGATGTAACCCTGCAGCTCGCGCTAGACATCGAGGGTAATATTATGTGTATGTATATAGTATTATGCGTATACAACCACTGAACATATTTATTTAAGAGATATTCAAATACATATATATTATTTCGTTTTTTTTTTTCGCAAAATATTTATAAAAAATTATATTTACATTATTGTCCAAGGATATTTCGCAGTACCTGCAGCCACCTATTCGACGAAATCAGATTTTATATCGTGTATATAGGGAAAAAATAACAACATATAATGCAGGTACAATTTTTATTTAAATACTAGAAGTACGTGTAAATGAAAAGGTTTCTTACCTTCTTGGTATGGTGTGTTGAATGTTATTATATAAGCATAGGAAGCGTTTATAAAAAGGGATATGTGTATAAGATCCTCTTACAATTTTTATTTATTTTTTTTTTTTGTTTTAATAAGCTCTTTAGAGAAGTAAAACAAATCCAAGCAATAGCTTTCAAAATGAAATCGTTAAAAATAAATTACAATTACAATATCATCTAACCTCCAGAAGACAGTGTAATGTAGAACACTAAACTGTAGTGCTAGTTTGGTCTTAAGTCAAAAGCGCCCTATGGGAGCGGTAAAGACAAAAAAAGTAATAACAAGTATAAATAATTATTAATTATTTATATTTACATTTAAATCGAGTACCTATGCCATTAGCTGACGGTCATGGTGGCGGTCAATTCACAACTGTCGATGTGTTATCGATGATTACCCAAAGTACCCTCGGTTTTGCACAAACGTCCATTATTATACATATATACATTGAACAACTTTACTGCCCGGAGTAGGTACATCGATAACGCATTTCCGCCGTGCTTACAAATATATGTATTCACAAACAAAAACAAAACTTTACTACAATAATAATTTATTCTTTGGCCTCGTGATTTAAAAAAATAAATATGGCAACAAATTGAATATTGTTCCAAATAACAAAATCTAGAACTACGATAATTTAAAATTCTGAGCGATTAATGTTTCTATAATGATGTGTTTTGAAATGAATAAAAAACTATGATTTCATCAAAAAAAAAAATGACGTATGTAATTGGTGTTAGATCTAAAAATAATTAAGAAGGGGTGGGTTTGACCCAAAATACAATTATAAGAATCATATAAACAGGACCAGTTTTCGTAGAAAGGGCTTAGTTTTCCGATCCTTCACAACAGTACTTTTTCTTTCGATTGTAGCATATAAGAATATTTAAATTTAAAATAAAACGGTGCTCATCGGCCATAAGTCAGCGATTATTAACCCACGCTAGATGTTATCATGTCTTTTTAGTTTTCTGTATGTTTTTAAAAAAATCACACACGCATTACACACACGAGTACGAAATTATATTTGATCTAAACAATGAAACAATGAATGTTTACTTTAAAAAATCATCTTGTTACTATACTGTAGTTAAAAATGTTTAAAATTCTTAGCGATAGACAATATTTTTCCTTTTTTTTTAACCTCAATCATAACTAAAAAAACTTTATAATAATATAACACTTTGAATAGCGCATTTGATCAAACATTTGAATACAATAATAATAATAATAATAATAATATGTAAAATCTTGGCAAAAAAAATTTCCTTGAACTCATTTATTCAAAAGCGTGACCCGTAAAGTCAAACAATTCAAAGAGGTAAAGTTTTAATTGAAAGCAAATATTTAGTTCTTAGTATTTTTTTCTATATGACTATACATAGGATAAAAATACTATAGGTTAGGTTAAATTTTAATGCATAACATTTTTCCTGTAATGATGTTTCGAATTTTCTCTATAGCTATTTGAAGGAAAATTTATATTGCAAGCATTTGTATAGTTGTATTTATTAACAAATGTTTAGTTAACCTATAACAATATTGAAATGTGAGACTAACATTTTCCAGTATTACATGGTACCTTATACCTAACAGTTTTTTTCTATCTCTGTTGTTTCCATATTTTATTGAAGGATTTAACTTGCCTGTGAGATCGCAGAAAATAAAATCTTGCTCAAACTTTCAAAGCGGTATTCGTTTTATTAAACAATAATAATAGTGTTTACGTGACGAAGACGGTTGACGAAGGAGATGAGAATCGACACTAAAAAACAAGATACTGTAACTGTACGTCGTCGCCAAATCTTATTCCACCACGTCGAATTATTGTAATTTTTTTTTGTTCCAGCAAACAAAGTTTTCTTCAGTTACACTTGCTACGGGCGAATTACAATGTATAATATTATAATAATATCCTAAATCGTGACGTCGTCTCGCATTACGAAAGCGTTTTTTTCCTTTTTATCATTATATTTACACTCGATGTCGAAATGAATATTACATGTATATTTTTTTTCTCATCATTATCATAATAAAAAGTATGCGTCCAAGTGCCCGAGAGACTTCCGCCACCACTTCCTTGGCAATGTTGATGATGATGATAATAATAATAATAATAATATTACAACATTTTTTTCTCTCCTCTCTCCTCGGCAGTTCGTGTATATGCATAAAAGTAGGCAATCCTGTAGCCTGCAGTACCTACGCGAATATCACACGGAGCGCCCGCGACTTAAACCCGGCGGCCCCTCACTTTGACTGAATCATGCACATCACAAAGTCCAATTACGTATTCATCGGCGGTAAAAAACGGGTGCGTTTAACAAGCGGACGACTGCCACACGGACCACCACAGCACCGGTACGAGGAGGTGCGCAGTGCAAGCCGTGGTCGGGCTTCGGGATTACCAATTCAAAACAAGCTCGTTTCTTCGCCCTCCGAGCGGTGCCGCACAATAGATACAATTACTCCGACGTGAGGCTGTGACGGTTACCACTGTAGTTATGTACCATATATACCAAAGTATACCGTAAAAGTGTGCGGGGCGCGGTGTACTTCTATTAAAACTTCTTCTCCTTCGCTTATATTATTATTATCATTATTAAAATATACATACGTATGATACGGGGTGATGCATTTAACGTAAAGACTGCATTATTTAATGTAGAAAACACCAACGTTTTTGTAAGTATTACAAAAAATAAAAACAATATACATTTTTAAGTCATTACATACAATTATTATACTAAATTACATTTTTGAAAAAATAGATATTTTTTAATCGCTATGAATTTTTTAAGTTTTTAATCTTTTGAATGAAAATTTACGCTTTAATATTCCAGGGAGAATATTATTTAGAATCGTTCAATCTATATAAAACTCTAATTTCAAACAAGTAGTCTATTTGTTATTAATATTCAAAGTTTTAATACGAGCTAATTAGTACAGGTCCAACATTTTGCGGGGTACTCCAACATAAACTATTCATCCAAATACGATTTTTAAACATGAAAGTACTCCAAAAAAATATTCCGCTTACCAATAATGTATTAAAAATGCCCTCTGTTATTGAAAAATAGAAATAATTTTACTTAATAATTAAAATGGTAAAAAAAAAATATTTTCTAAAACTTTAATAGTTTTTAAAATAATGAATGTCTTGTATTAAATGGATCATCCGATGTATGTGAGTGAACTAATATTATTTCAAACGACACGCCAGTATTGTGTCCTCTGCGTAATGTACAAGCACGCAAGACTTTTGCGTTTCCTCCGGTCGCAATGGAGTAATCGGCACCACTCGCGTATACCTACATATGATTGCGTTTCGAATTTTTTGAGATCATATTATGGCGACAAGAATTTATTACACCGATGCAAACACTTCATGACGATCTTTGATGTGATATTTTATGCAATAAACATAATAAATATGTGACAAACGGCCGACGATAGTTCTTAAAACCACGCTTCAACAATATTGTACATTAAAAACACCTATCTTAATCTTGTTTTTATTTTTTTATTTTAATATCAAAAAAAAAAAAATGTCTGGACCAGTTCTATAGATAGAAGTTTAAATGTTAATTTAACACCGGAGTCAGCTAAAAACAGAAATAATGAAATAATATAATAATTGGAATATTTGAATAATTATGATAGGTTGATAGATGACCTTGAAGCTTTGCAAGTGGTATATTATGCAATTATACCATTAAATACATGTATATACAATTTAAGTATTACACTATTAAATAAAGGATTTTCATCAAGTGATGAGGTGATGGCTCATATAAATGCGACTTCCACCATAAACTGTATAAAATAATAATTATGATATTTTAACGTCCTCTTTATTATAGAAAATATCTGATATCAGTATATACACGTTTCGGAAGATTGAAATAACTTATCGTAAGTTAGATAAAAAAAAATATGAATTTTGAACAACCTTCGATGTTTTACAGAAAATGCATAGTATTGATTTAAATTTATTCTGTGCAGAGAGCTCTTTCGAACCGGAAATCGTGTTTGGATGGTACACTTTGAAGAGGTTGTTTTTCAATTTTCTTGATAGTCTCTCTGAGTGCTAGAAAAAGACTACGATAACCGTTGAAAATATACGCCTGAAGAAACGCAAACGAGCACAGTACTGTAGGTATGTTGGCAACAATAGGACTCGACTTGAAATCGTTTTTCTAGTCCGAAGATTTCTATCGTTATTACCTATTTAGGATGCTACAGAGACACGAGTAAATCGATATGAATGTTTTATCTTTTAGTATTACTGAAGTCGGTGTTGGTATTCTTTTTTCAAATATATTATATTGAATGAAGAATTGATATTATTGTCAACGACTAATTAGTATAATGTTTTTATTATAAAACTATAAATATAATATGCTCCATACTTCCATAGCCCCAAAATTAACGATAAAATGTCATAATACAATAAATAAATATAATATTATTATATAAAAAAATATATATTTCTTTATTAAGTAGCGACGTGATAGTAATTCAATGAATTTTTTCACAGTGGGAATATTTATTTTTCTTACCTAATTATAATCGTATTATACAGTTAATCCTAACACCTAATATTCAAATCCTATATTAGTGAACCTATATGAAATATGTACGTATAATTACAGGACAATAGAAACAATTTATTGATTGCTTGACGAATTTAATGTTTGGCGTAAAGTTTTCAAAACGACCTAATTCCCCTTACACCTCGTAATCGTCAATTAAGGTCTTGTGACGTTCATAATATATAAGTATATACCAGAGAACGCTTACACACGAAATTTTATGATATCATAATAATTTAATAATTAATTTAATATATTATATCGTTGACACTTGAGAGAAAATCATGCCGCCTTAATGGAGGGGATACGTGTCAAAACCGGACCGACGTGGGCACAATATAATAATAATATATAGACGAGACAAGACGTGTTCACATGCGACGGTTTAAAATTTTATAGCCTCCGCAGTTGTACATCCATGTGTTGGGGAGAGGAGGAGAGTACATGAAAAGTTCATACTATTATAGTTTCAACGGGGTCTGGTGAATATATAATAATAATAAGAAGAAGGAAGTCTGCTGCGCACTCACCGACAGTTGTCAGGCCATAGCGGCATTTTAATTAAACGGCGCTAATGTCTGTCGTACAAATTTCGGGACTTAAACGAGTAAACGTCCTATTGTGCGCGGCGTTAAGTACACTACGGTAGAAAGCACTTTATTGAATGCTATTGGGTTTATGCGCGCTGTCGGGTTGCCACAAACAGCTGCTCTCGACACCCCCGTATCGCGCCGCACACTATATACATAATAATATATAATATATATATGCCCGAGTTGACATTTTCGGACATTGCAATAAAGGCCTTAGACTTGAGCCAGAAACTGCTGCCATATACATATACAGTACATATATGTTTTGCCTTTGCGCGTACATGTATACATATATATATATATATTATTATATAGGCCGAATGCGGATATTTCAACGGGGAATATTTGAATAGGGTGTGTAAGTACGCACCGTTTCACGACCCATTAAAAAGGGACCCGGCGGCCGAAATAAAAAGGAAAAAAAATCCTCGCAATCCTTATTCGAGCGCACCGCCGTAATAATATACTACACGCAGCATATACATGCGCACATCCTGGCGCCAAACCCAATGTGACTCTGCAATATAACAAGACCTTGCACCCAATATAATGCAGTGAACTATTGCGCATCTGGTCTCGGGAATTAAAAATAAAAGCGATTGAGTGGGATACCCCTTCCCTCCATAACGTGTCGGGCACATCGGGTGAAATATCGAGCTACATAAATTTAAAACTAACATTTTTATTATATAAAAACACAAATATCGTATTTATCAAAACACAGTGCTTAAGTCGAAGAAATAGGTAAAAATTTTAAACATACTGTACTCATTTTTTTATTTTTTACCGTGAGTATTACGGTGAATCCGGAGTTAAAGGTAATTCGTCGGCCATTAACGTTATATTCGCTTACAAATATGAGGATTTTTTTGGAAAATCGCCAACATTTTCGGTGATCGAGAGCAAAATTCCATATAATCGATGAGTATACAGATGTATAGTCTTCAACATTCCATCCCACCCTCACCACTATTTGTACTAAGACCACGCTCCTCGACAATGCATGCCACTCGATTATTTTAGGATTTAACGGAGGACCGCCGATGTTGTCATATCTCATTCGGTCGTGAACTCACGGGGTTTTTTCACCCTTTCAAAAGCATTTCCGTGCGCCACACGCGGGTTCTTGGGAATAAGGCACCTCCTACACACCTAAATATAGTATAACACCGCGGATTGCGGCATGTTTATTGATGAGGTAAATCGCGTAAATAAGAAAAAACAGAAATGGTGGGGAAAAAATGAAAACCCGCTATCGGACGTACGGGTTTTCAGCGAATCGGAGTGGAAAATCTAGTACGTGCCGGCCATCTCAATAATAATATATGTGACGTGTTATGGGATATTATGCACGCTATTCACACTCACGCCGCACACGTCGGAATAATGTTATGCGTAAGATGTATTATACAGGTATATACGTCGTGGGTGGAGATTTAATCGAATTTTATGGCAAGGGTGGCATATATGTTTAAATATAGCTTACATATTTAAATAGACAAACAAATTCGGATATCTACACTCCTACCTCTCATCCCCAAACACGATATTGGGGATGTCAATGTTTGAATATTTAAGTTCTCCATGATATGCACATGAAAATATTGGTTGTGAACATATGCATGAATAATATAAATGTATAATATTAAATCTTTAAAAACAAAACGAGTGATAAATGATGGGCGAATACCCTTTGACTGAAGGCACGTATACATCATAATAGTTACATTTATTTATCTCATATTATAAATTATAAAGATGGATTTATAACTTTTCAAAGATGATATTTGTTCTGTGATTTCTATGTGTATTTCAAATTAAAAAAAGAAATTATTGGATTCATGAACATCACGTTAATAAATGCAAATATTTTTAAAACGCCATAAAAATAATACCTATGCGTATGCTTTAACAAAAGTTAAAATTATACATAATAATATGTATCTTTTTCCCGATAAACTACAACTTATTTCTAGAATAAATAAATATTTTATAAATCGCTTACCATAAGTAATGCAGCTCTTACATTATAAGTTTACACTTTTTACAACATTATCATAACATAATATTCCTTAATAATATTCTTGTTGGCACATTTTTAAATTTTAATCTTATACTAATAGCATCCTCTACAATCTACATAAATGACTGAGTAATAATAAATTTATTTCTACGACCTCCGCCAAAGGCTGAAATCGTTTTTTTTTATGCATGTGTCGATTATGCACTTAGCATTTCAAATTCTTCTCAAAGTGTGTGCAGTCAGGCATCATTAAATGTTGTTTTCATTACAACTATTGGAGTTCAAATTGTATGCAAAAACCAATCTTTCTTTATCCCTTATATATTTTAACTGCATTTTTAATAAGTATAAAAAAAAAATTCTTTAATCATAACCTTTTTCACAAACGCTTAATACGAAACCTTATACCTCATCAAACGTAACTATATTTTTTAATGGTAATGTACATAAAGTGTACACTCATAGATTTTTTTTATACGTCTATAAATAAACACGGTGTTTTAATGATATATAGTATTAAATACGAGAAAACATAATATTATATTCTCTCATTAAATCAAAATCATTGTGATAATTTTATTGGAAATGGTGTAGAAAATTATTGTAAATTATAATAACATACTATATAAGGTGCGTATATCCCGAGAAAAATATTTTGCTGACAATACGAGCTTAATGTCTTGGAAGTCGTTCAAAGGGGAGGAGGAGAACATAAACGTCTTCATGAAACAGAGACATCGTCGTACAACATAATTTTCTTCTCCCGCGTGATAAACATCGTTGTTGTTGTATATAAACGTGTCCATAAAAATATAAAACAAATTAATTGTGCGTTATCCTTCACTTTTGAAAATAGTTTTATACAAATAAAATAACAATGCATTTCTCCGCCGTTATATCATTAGAAAATATTATTCCAACGATTCGGATAGTTATACTCGTATGTGTACAGTTTCGCATGGAACTACATGTCACGATATCATTTATATACTCCCTAGTTATAATTTGCTCTTAATTTCAAATGTATTTACAATTTGGAATTATAATTTATTAAATTGACTATAATATTATCATAGTTTAGTTGGGAAATATTAGTAACCCCTATCATAATTTAAAAATACACGTTGCAAATAATTGCAAAATATTGTGTGGCATCATCAAAGTTATAAATCGCATCAATTTAAACGTCATTGAAAATTATAATAAAATTTCGCCAACTTTGCTTAATTTAATATGATGCAAATTATTTACACCTCATTTTCATAATAAAAAACATCACACATCTCTAAGGTCTAAATATATGTTTCAAACAATTGTTACATTAGTTGCAAAATATTGGTTTGCAGTCAATCGAACAAAGACGGAGAGCTAACGTCGTAGACGTTATAACTACTGTGGTTAACCTAACCTACACTGCAGTTATCGCGAAACAAACTAATCATACACCTATGACCACCGCACTAAGATTTGACTACGACAACACACCCAATAGAGTAACTTTTATACTATATATATATTACAGACAATAATAAAGTCGAAAAACCACTGCACGCATTTGAGAAAAGTTTTAACCTTAAGAAAAACGTCATGTGCATGTATTATATTTAAAAAGGGATGTGGAAAATGCAATATATTATAATATGTACCATCGTGTTATTTTGTACTTTTTCGTACAAGTTTCGCGGGCCAAATGTTCATTTTACCGCAGGTGAAATTGATTTCGAAATGAAGAAAACGATTACAAAAGGGGTCGGTCGAGGCGCGGGAATTGGATTTGGGTTCGCGATTAGTTTTGACTTAAATTCGTTACGGTATGTATTTACAGTTGTTGTGTGAGTGGTGAATATTCTGAGTGTATGAAGTGTACGCGGGTGACGACTAAATCGGATCGACGACGACGTTTGAAAAAAGACAATTTTCAGCCCTTCTAACATGTCGCCGTCATCGTCTCTCATTGTTTTCCCCTCTCCCGAGAAGTCTCTCTTGCACACAGCACACACACACATACATATATATATATAATTATAATGCTTGTGCGCTTCTATATTAAATCATTCGAGTTTTATGACCATTTCCAATTACAGAATAATATATATATATATATAACAATAATGTTTGGCTCGAGTGCACTGTATTGTATTCAACACACTTATAATGTACGTAACGATATTAATAAATATTAAAATATTATGAAATGTAGAAGAGTACAACGGTCAAAATCGTATGATTTCTCCTGTCTGTAAGTCTTGCTTCGTCTGGAGCCTTCACTAAATATTTTACTCTTAGAAAACGACAATGTCCATCCATATATATATATATGTATATATATATTTAATTACAAACACGGCCATGAGTTAAAATCGTATTTCTTATTTCAGCTAACCCAAATTCATTTTTGTTCTAAAAACGTGTGCATAAAAAAAAACCACACCGTTGTTACTTATTATAATATGAATACATACTTGAAATTAATACTTTAAACTTTAAAAATTTAAACAATGAAAAACAAAACGTTTTAACGACTGAAATACTTAATAAATAATCAGCATCTTTTTCATACAAAACAAATGACATTTGTGTTGTTGATGAATGTTAAAGCTTGACGATCATCAATAGGGTGAGTAGTGAGTACTATACCTATAATATTATAATGATAAATCATCTGTATGATTATGTTAAATTTTATCGTTAAAATATACACTTCTGAAATTAATTATATTAAAATTATTCATAAGCAACGTATTATCATATTTTTATGTTCTTAAATAGATTTAATTATTTTGGTTTAGTAATTATTTTTCATGCATGATAGTCTATAAACGAAAAAACCCCATAAATAAAATATACTTTGTGAAACACTATTTTAATGTGAAATATTCAAATTACATTTACTTTATTATAAATTTGCATGATAAAAAACTATTAATTTTTCAATATTAGTCGCAAGCCGTTAAACACAATAAAATACTTATTCAATGTGTCAGTGTATAATATTTCTTGTGAAAACCATGCGGAAAATCTAAAGATTTTAAAAAGAATTTTTTTCTTTTACATTTAAGAGAAACTTGTGAAATTTTAATTATGTCCACATTATAATACAATTTTCTTACGAATTATATGAATAGTATATTATATAATATATATATAAGTATGGGTGTTCCTTGATTTTTGATTTTAAAAAATATTTGATCTCACCCCCTATATGTGTGTGTATATGTATAAAAATGAATTGCAAAAAATTTGAAACCAATCGGTTAAGATTAACCCGTGCTCATTTGTAGTTTAAGTTTGAACTACTTAAATTTTTCAATATTCACGAAAATTTTCCACATTTCCGTAAATATTTCGTCAACCTTTAGAAATATTGGTATTTTTTATATTACATATTTTGAAGTAAACTAAATTTCCTATAACTTTTATAATATTAAATTTTTAATATTTCCAATTGTTCGTGAAGCCATATGGACTTGATTGTAAAAAACACTATATTTTTGGAAATACGAGTAACATTGTAACGATTAGTAATAATACACAATGTTATAGAATAATAAATAATAATTAATAATTATGTTTATAATTTATAAATCTATTTAAAAAATGAAACATCTTCATCATAAATATAAAACAATATGAGAAATCACAATACTACACCTAAATAATATGGCAGCTATTCATATAATTTTTTTTTGAAAATTATATTTTTTCAATCAACTTTCGAAGTTACTTAATTAAGCAATTATTTTCACTGTTGTTAACATATTTTAAAATATAAAAAGCGTACACAATATGGTTAGTCGTAATCATTTTACTAGGTCATACATTTTATATAATATTACATCAAAATAATCTCATATTGGTATACCTATACACACATACAGTTATAAATAGGAACTACTTAATACTTATATATACCGGACATCATTGCTAACTTTATGAGCTGCGTATTTCACCTAAATTTATATATTTTTATAAAAACCAAACCGCTTATGTAGCTGTGTCGATAAAATCTTGTTTCTTAAAAAAAAAAAATTATCAAAGTATTTAGTATACGTTTATTATGTTACTATTAGATAAGCTGTCTCGAGTAAAATGTTGACGGTTTGGGTTTAAAATATTTTGAGGATAAACGCGCGTCACCACTCGCACGTTTAATATCTTCAAAATTTAATCAGACATAAGTGAAATAAAATATTAATTACTTAAAAAAAAAAAAAAAAATATTTTTATCTTTCTTTTCGACCATTTAGTTTAGTTGTTTGGTGGATAATTTATCATTTGTTTAATAATATTATTGATGATAATATACTAGCAATATTAATTAAATTATAACATAATTACAAGACATTATAATGATAATAATAATATGCGCACTTGCTCGTCATCGTAAAATTATTTTGTTGAAAATATAATATTTTTGTCCATAGAGTTATTGAATAATGTATGATTAGTATATTAATTATATATTAAAAAAAAACCTAAAAGTTACACAATAGTTATACAATACAAATCAAAATACTTAAAATCCTAGTTAAATTATTATAATAGATACCTACTGTTGGGTAAATAATAATAATAATGTTTGGAAAAATAAACGGTCCCACGGAATCCTCGTGTCAGCTGATTAGAATCGACGAACGTTGTTGCTGGCTAATAATAATAAACAACGCTGTATCGGTTGTCCAGGATAATATTTTAGAATTTATCGTCATCCTCCGTGTCGTCCGGATATTTCCAATTGACTTGACTCACATTAATACACATAAAAAATAAATAAATAATAATTTTTTGTACAAATAAATTTTATTAGCATTTTTAACTAGGTAACATGAAAAGTTCAATGTGATATAATATTAAATAAATAAAAAAAAATGACAAAAAACATTTTTTTAATACATTTGCCAAAGTGGTTTGAAACCAAAAACATGTATAAATGTATGTGGAAAGAGAGAAAAAAAAAGTCGCCAAAAAGAGGCTTTATGAACAAATAATAAAAAATAAACAAAAACTTCGGACGAGAGTACGAGACGACACAAAATACTATAAGAGAGAGAATAGGAGATGGCGTATTTGGTGTAACGAGAAATAGCAAGTTCTGTGGGCCACTGGTCACTTTTACACATTAATCGCACGTAAAAACGTAAAAAAAAAATGGATGCCATCACGAACATCGTCAACTAGCCGTTGTTAGACGACGCAGCAGCGGATCTAATAATATGCGAAACGATCGACCATATAATAACAACTATTGAAGAAGCTGAAAAAACCGAAACCGCCGAGATTCAAAGCGTAGTCGAGGACGTGATGGACCATCTTTTGTTGTTGGTGTGCGAATCACCGTCGCCCGCTGGCGGAGGAGACGCGCTTGATGACGAATGTGCAGTCGTCATCGGCGACGAACGGAATTGCGACGGCGGTGATCTCGTAGTACACACCACCTCGCCGGCCAAGGGAGCGGAAGTCAGGAACAGCTTGGGCGATCTGGTCGGATGGCTAGATCCGGGCGCAACAACACAACATTCCCCGGAAAACGCGTCGGAAGCTCCGCCACGCTAGTTGGAATCGTCTTCGTCGTGGACGGGGAGCGCGTTCTTCTTGTAATGTGTAATGTGGCCGGCGAGGTGGTGTGTACTACGAGATCACCGCCGTCGCAATTCCGTTCGTCGCCGATGACGACTCGTCAGCCGGGCCTTCAGAAACTCGACGTTTCAGGGTTTGGCGCCTCGTGACTTCATCACAGGTGACCTTTGAGTGAATACGGTGCCGGCGAGATGCCACAAGGGGCGAATCTGCGGAGAGCATTGCAGCACTGCGACGCGTTGTGCCTCCGTCCACTAACGACGCTCTCTTTTTCGTCTTGCGGAAATCCCGCCGACCGAGTCTATTATTATTCGCTCGTTCCGTGTTTCATTTTTTCGCTTTCCTTCGCCAAAATCGTCGTTTACACACCGTCAAAGCGCAAAACATCGCACACTAGCACCATCGCCGTCGACCGTTGGACCCGCGGCCCAAGAAGTCGAGCCTCACCTTCGGTCGTGACGGTCGGACGCGTCGCGTGTCCTGGTAAACGCATCCGCGACACTCGTTCGCCCGCAGGACCGATCGTGAAAATGTGTAAAAGTGACCAGTGGCCCACAGAACTTGCTATTTCTCGTTACACCAAATACGCCATCTCCTATTCTCTCTCTTATAGTATTTTGTGTCGTCTCGTACTCTCGTCCGAAGTTTTTGTTTATTTTTTATTATTTGTTCATAAAGCCTCTTTTTGGCGACTTTTTTTTTCTCTTTCACATACATTTTATACATGTTTTTGGTTTCAAACCACTTTGGCAAATGTATTAAAAAATGTTTTTTGTCATTTTTTTTTATTTATTTAATATTGTATCACATTGAACTTTTCATGTTACCTAGTTAAAAATGCTAATAAAATTTATTTGTACAAAAAATTATTATTTATTTATTTTTTATATTATCAAGGACATAACAACAAAATTTACATTCATTAATTAACAAAATAATGACTAATAAAATCGCTAATATATAATATTTATATTTAATAGAAGATTCGTTTGTATATTATAGAGTACAGATATTTACCGTAGTAATAAGAAACGTTTTTAAATATTATTTGAAATAATATTTATTAACAACAAATAATAGTAAATATCTATATAAAAAAAAAATATTTTACTAAATTATTGTGTTGTTTTATAACTTAAAAAATTATTTCGGTTTATGTGAAAATGTTTAAAAAGTTTATGATGTACATAAGTTTATTAATGTGTTTATGGTAAAATAAATCATATGTTATGTTCTAAAATGTGCACTCTTTACATGAGATTTAATAAGAAATTGTAACTTATAATTGTTGAATCAACACTCAATTATAAATTTATAACTCTTTATCATATAAGTTTAAAACGTTTTAATGATTTCATTAAAATGTATGTGATACAATACTTCACGTCACTTGAAAAAAATATACCATTAAACCTTAACAATGAGATTGGAAATTGTAATGTGTTATATAATTAACTAGCTGACCCCGTGCACTTTGTTGCTCCTTAAAAATACCAACTCTATAATTTATGATTCAAACTTTGTTCAATTTTTTATTTAATATTAGGTTTTATGGTGTTGAAAACTTAAATATTTTCATTGACCATTTTGAATCTAAAAAATATTGTGCAAGCTCCACTTTAAAATATGAATTTTATAAAATGTTTTCTTATTGCATACTGACTTTGTGGTACGAATGTACCGTGTAAATTGCAAGCCTCGTAAATCATTGTTCAGTCTCTACGTTCATTAATCAGTGAGTTAGTCAGGTTTTATAATAGCTATTCCACTTGGTGTTGCCCATGAGACTCTTATGATTAAGCGAGCAGTATATTATCAGGTAGAAAATCCTCAAAAAAAAAAAAAAAATGTGTTTTTCACACTGTTTATACATGTATATTAATATACATAGATAATAATATAGGTATATGTAGGTACAATGTGAGCTATATTATTGATTATTAATAATATATTATTCATATAATATAAATATATAGATATTATATACAGACATACAGTATACATATATTTATAATCAACGATTAAACAAATAGTTACTAGTCGAAAGTAATATTCGTACACCATTGACTAGGTCACTGTAATGTCTCAGTTGCATTATCCCCCACCCCAAAATTAGTTCCGTTATCAAAAGAAAAAAATAGGTCACTCTTACGAATGTGTTAAATTTAAATTCAATGATAATATTTGTTTACGTAAGACAATGAAAAACAATACTGAGCAGACAGAGCTGTATGTCTACAAAATAATTCACAATTTTTTAAGGCTTTATCAACATTTTAAATTCGAACCCTTTTTAAAAAAAAATGATATGACTTTATGCGTGAAATATTTTTATTGATGTACTTAAAACTTATGGCAAGTATTTTACTACGTCATCTTAACTTTAAGTATAAAACCTGCAGAATAAATTACGAATTTTCGCAATTTTGAAAATTTTCATCAAAATTTGCACTTAAAATTGGTTGTGAAAATCTTGTTAGGAACCTTAGTTATAATTTTTAAATATGTTTACTTACAAAAAATATGTTGTCATACATAACTCAATTAAAATTTATTAAAAGTAAAATATTTTAAATAACTATACAAATAGCTTTAAAAAAGTCAAACTGTATTTTTGAATTATTTCATATTTAGTAAATATTAAAATAAAATAAAATTCAAATTATATTGTAAATATTTGATAAAAATGCCAAGTATTATTATGGTTATTGGTTTTTAATTACATCAATAAAACAAAATTTCATGTGTACCTAATATACACCATGTTTCTACCAACAAGTAGATAATTATATTACTTGTCAGCATAATTTTAATTAATTAATTTATGACTAAGACTTGAACAAATAGGGATAGAGCACATATATTCTCCTAATTCAACCTACTTACTAGTAGTCTTCAAAAAATAGTCACAAGCACAACTTCTCACAAATAAGTCAAAACTCATTGTTTTAGACTGACTGGTAGTAAGGATTAGTATCGTAAACACCTACAAAATTATAAAATTTATCTACTACACTTGATAAAGTGTTAACACCTAGACGTGATAGCGTTAACTCCAACATGCATAAATATGGTTAAGAATCTAAAAGGGATGCTAGAAATATCAATTAACAAAGTATTATCATGATTTCCTATATTGACGAGGTTGAGTTACAAAATATTTGAAAGAGGACTAAACCTTCTCCTTAAATAAACGGATATGATCATTATATAAGATTTTATAGAAAAGAAGTTAGAAAAAAAATAATTTCTATAAGACAATTTTATTATTTTTATAAAAATATCGATCTTATAATATTCTGATCAAAAATCAAATTAGTTCTATATACAAAAAAATAAGCAATAATAACTCATTATTTATGCAACGCTATGTTTTATGACCAATTCGTACTGTATGAATAAAAAATTTATATTTATTGACTATAAAAAACCAAAAATATGTGAACAGATGTGCTATCAGACTCTGACGATAACTGACTACACTATCGGGTGCCGACAATCCAGCCAATATTAATTATGATCGATCGTAGGTTTTTATTATTGAGACCAAAGAAGAAGAAGAAGAGAGATCTTAACGTATGTTCTAAAATTGTCCACACCATCATCGTATTTTTATACAAGGCACATGTAAGAATTTCTTATAGATAATTTATTTCGCAGTACGCTACATAACTGAGGCGTATTCACATGGAGGAGGCTAGGCTATAGAGGTTAAGCACTTTAAAAAAAAAAAAAAAATTATAATATGAGGTACTTTACTTTGTCACAAACATAATAATGATAAATTATGTTTTTGGAAAAAAAAATATTAATAACAATGATTAGGAATAATTGTTTAATTCTGTTTTTAATTGTATTATTTAAAATATAATAATTATTAATTAATTATACTTATACTAAGATTATACTAATATTGAAGAAAAAAATTTAAACTATATAAGTATAAAGTGAATATCATATTTGTGTTGTACTAACATTTTATTTATTCTTTTTTAAGCTAATGCCTAAACAGTAATCACAGAGCCGATAAAAATAAGTTTTATACTATTAAACCCTAAACGGATTACGGAAATAAATTAATCGGTGGATTTTCGTGTGCATTTAAAATGCATATAATACTGTATATATTATACATATATATAGTCGTTGTCGAAACGCAGTGTAAAAAAAGTCTTTTGCCCCTCGTATTTGAACGAACGAACGTCAATTCGAAAAGAGATTATTTTAATTAATGTTGTCCATAAACTATTTACGCGTATACGTGTATACGAACCGTCAATGTAAAGAATAATTTAATTTAAAAGCGAAAAAATCTTTATGCATTAATAGCAGTTTATAATATGTATTACATATAGTGTATAGTGTACATAATATTATTATCTCTGTCATATTTATAGGTATATTACTTTATAAATTAACTCATAATTAGGTACTGTAAACACGATTGCGTAAGTATAATTATTATATTAACTAGTATTAACTCTGGGGTCTGAATTGAATAAAATATTCATAGTTTGGGCGATGACAGCGATCAAAAAAAAAAAAAACGAAAAATCTATATCGATGACTAATGTCGAACGCACACACGCATACGGGAAAAATCGCAAAAATCGTCTTATTATTGCCGAGCAATAATAACACATATTATAATATATATATAATATATAAATGGTCGATGAGCGGTGTCGGCGGCCCGTTTGGACCGTTAAACGCACCCGGCGGACGCAGTGATAACTCAATTCGACCGCGACAAAGACGTATATTATATATTGTAAAAAGTCGGTATACGTTCGAAAAGACGACCGGGTCCGCAAACACGTGTCATCTATACACACATAATAAAATGTACAACACACAGTGCAATATACATTATGTGGGCCGAAAACGTACGACGTCGTTATACCGATGCAGAATACATGTACAGCGCACGATTATGGCCAATATATATAGTATATATATCGTATAATACGCGTATATAGATATGTGTATAATACGACTAGCGCGTGCAGCTGAGTTATATTGCCTCGGCGAAGTATAGTGTGCGCTAAGTATTTTTCATTCATAGACGGCCGTAGAAATATAATAATACTGTTCGCGCACATACACGCAGTAATAACAATATATTTCGTCCTGCCGACGACGATATTGCCGAATCGGCAAACTTCCGCATCCTCCTTCCGTCCGTCCCGCGTCCTATACCGTTCGCCGTTTCCTCGTCGTCGCGGTATAATATATATATACGCAGCACATATTATTATAAATACACAAGTCAGTATACAGTCACAGCTTTTGCGTGTAATTAATTTACGGGTCCATTGCGCACCCCGTTTCCGAACATGCATAATATATGTTATGCGTGTGTGTAGTATGCACGCGCGCGTGGGCGTACATATTATAATAATATAACAAGCGACGAACACACATATTTCAATCAACCGCACCGGAAACTGCAACAACCCGGCGCATACCGGTTTGAAATTTTGGACCGAAATATATTATTATAATATCATGTTATGTCGAAAATTATAATATTATTTTAATTAAAATTATATTGCACACAGCTTAGTCTTAAAAACACGTAATGTCGGTGGAAGAACACGTTTCCCAGAATATTAAATTTGTTGAGCATTTTTTCATTTTTCTTGATTTGATTATGCAGTTGAATTTTTATTTTCCCGAATTTCTACCATTGTTCAAAAATAAATTATTTTATTCGGCTATATATCATAGATAAGGTCTTGATTTCAAAAAAAAACGATTTAATCATTTTAGGTACCACTTTTGTTAACCAAATTTTAGTTTCTAAGTCTTATTAAAATATTTGTTTTCCCTATATATGATCATTACATAAATAAATCACATATACATACGTAATACATAATTTATACCGATATAAACAATACACATATAAAATAATAATATAATATAATTAAATAATTAATTATTATCAATTTAATATTAGTTTCACATTAACGAAAAAATTTAAAGTAATAAATTCTAAACTTTTTTGTATAACATTGCACAATTATAATGAAATATATTTCGTAATTATATAAGTATTTCTACCTTACTATCTCATCACATATAGTACTCATCTTTATACTGCTATTTGGGAAATTTCAAATTAAATTTATAAGGATTCTTAACGCCCTCTTAAGTCCTAACGCCCGTTGTTCTTATTTCTTCTGTTCGTCCACCTATCCTCAATAACCAGGTTACCATTGAACTCGTCGACATATTTACCATTCATTTTGTTTCTTCATTTAATTGTTGTTAATTAAGCAATATTTTTGAATAAAGATTTTAATTTTTATTAAAATTCATTAATATTCATAAATTCTATACCAATAGTATAATAATATAACTTATCCATTTATTTATAATTAAATGGTCGAATGAAAATCAAAAATTAGTAATAGATATAATAGGTATATAAATAATAAATATAAAACTATAATACTTAATACATACTTATAAAGTTAAAAGTATGTATTACTATTATTAATACGAAAATGCAATGCAAAATTTTATATTGTATCTTACTATTACATTAAAATTTTAATTGAAAATAGGATAAAAAGAAAAGTTAATTTGTATTAACATATTATCTATATAATAGATTTATTTCATTATTAGTGGGGGTATCCTGCATAAGGCATGCAAAAACATTTATTAAAGGGACCCAAAATTTAATGTAAAGGGCTGGTATTTTACCTATAAGTAAAAATTATTTTACGAATGTTATTTGGTTAATTATCTATAATAGTCTATATATATATATATATAATATATGAGAAAATAATAATAAAAGAAAAATAATACTATTATAATAAAAAATAATATTTTATTTACTACACCATATTTAAAAAATTAGATGAATCATATATTATAATCCAATAGCCAACTTACATTTTATAAATATTTTTTAAATATTATTACAATCAAAAATACGAGGAAAAATGTATATAAAATAAATTCGTTATAAAAATATACGTAGGTAATATTTTATAAATTTATATAAAATATATTTTTCTATCCTAAAAGATACTATTTTATCGTACAACTTATCGGAAAATATGATCAAAATACGTTACACATATATATTTAGTACATACTCGTAGAATAACAGTATAGCGAAATAAGGGTTATTTCAACTTTTAATACGGTAAAACAAACATAATGCCAACAAACACGCGATAAAAAATTGAATGCAATGACAAAGCTCTCCTTTCTGTGCTTTTAATTAAACCTCGTACAAAGACTGCTCAATGCCCGCGGTTAAAGAAGCACTGAAATAATAAAAAAAAAAATGAAAAACAATCAAATTAACCTCCCCTTCCATTTTCAACACGCCCATCAGTGCACCAGATCCGACACCCATTGTCCCTGCGTTTAAATAATGATAACTCGTGATGATGTCCCGACCTCATTATAATTAAATACTATCTTCATTCCACCTTTCGGGTAATTATAAACAATTTATGGCACCTCGAGTGCCGATAACATAGGGTTTTTTTTTATTCCACTGGGTTTTGTAATATAGTCCTTAAGTAAATCCATGTTTAAGTACCCACCGTGACGGTGTAGTGTGAAATGCAAGCTGTAATATACCTGTTATCCGTCAATTTCGTCAAATAATGCATATCATTATATACTGATTGGTTGATCATACAAACGTGAGTGAAAAAATTAACGAGAAACCTTTGAATTTTGTTGTATGCTTTATATCAAACATCATGTTATAAGGACTGCGAGTTTCCAAAATCCTACATCCTTACTACGAATAAGGAATTGTCTAGATTAGTTCTAATTATGTTGTTAAAACCGTTTTTCTAAATATGTTGTTACATTTGTTGTTAAACTTCTCTATCTGTCTCTCATTATTAATCGGTATAAATGCGCTGTAATTTTCTAACATTTTACTCTCTCCAGACCTCTCTTCTGTTATCAGCCTGGAACTTAATATTTTCATGGTTATCAGTTTTAATTTTCACGAATGCACTTGTGGACGTCACCGCATTTCTATAAAACCGTTTTATCCTTATTATCATCATCATCATCATCACCATCATCATCATCATGGTTATATCCTTATAACAATATTAATATGTTGAGCGAACATAACAATAATATTAGTGAATACGATCGTCGTCTACGAAATGCGGTCGTAAACGGTTTTTGGCCGACTTTTACTATCAGACCGAGTTAATTTCGAGCGTATTTATATACGTGTAGTTATTATATTGTGTATTAACGAGTGGCCGTCGTCGATTAAGAGGCGATATAGTTCCGTATTATGCGGTATATATACAGCTATATAATTATACTCAGGCAGTGTGGGGCCTCGTGACATTAAAATGTTTTAGTAGTTTTACACACCGTTTATTGTATGTGTACGATGCGTGTACTAAACCGCGTAAAAACTCGGGTACCGAACCTCCAGCGCGACTATATACAGTATTATACGTATATAAGTCACACGTTCGCACTCGTATAAAGCTATTACAAAATATCGCGCGAATTTATATTATTATTATTATGTGTTTAACGTATATATATGTTTGTGTGTGTGTATGAACGAGATATGCGAAGAATAATAATAACGGTATTATATTATTATATTATCACAGAATTTGTGTGTGTGTGTGTGTGTGTGTGTACCGTTTATGAGTACGACTCACGCGGAGACGCGGCCGCAGTTTAACGACTCAACTTTTTAAGCCCATCGTACATTATTTTCAAAACGGATTTTCACCGCCACCGCCGCCATCGACTACACCACATAACGATATAATGTACGACGACGTAAATTTCGGAAAAATTGAACTTTCCCCTACAGCGTACACCACGCACCCCACCGCCGACCGAATATACGCGCTTATAATATTATTATATTGTGCGCAATATAACGTCGCGGGCGTATACGTATAGCGCGCAAGCCGCACCGAAACGCGCAGCGACGGACAATTAATAGGAATTTATCGGCTACATTTGCATAATTGGATATACTGCTGCAGCTCGGGTATATTATCGTGTTTATATATATTATAACGGCCGTTTGCAGAAATTGGTTTGTCCCTCCGCCCAGGCCATCACGAGGGTGATCGATGTTAATGTGATGCTACTGCCACGGCCGCCGAAGATATCTTCGAAAGTTTCCAATACGAGTCTATTATAATATATACGCTTATATATTGTGTACACGCAGAACGGGCCGCATGATCGGTAATAAAGGGGAAACCGGTGAATTTAAAAACGGAAACAAAAAAAAAAAACACGGTTCCCCGCGTTACTTACAGGCCGGCAATGAGGCGTTCATATAATATATATGTGTGATACAGGGTGATTCACCAAACGTGCTCTGTGCCTCCAACGTAATATTTTAAGATTTTTAAGTTTACTGACGACGCTTTCGAATTCTTGAGATTTCAATATTCAATTAAAGAAATGGCCTGTGGCAACGCAAACTTCTACCTTTCAAAATTCAAATTTTTAATAGTTTTCGAATTGTTCCAAACATATCAAATAATATTAGATCAGCGTGATATTTTGTACTTTTTTTAAAACCATTTTTCAGGACTATTATCCTTAATATAAATATTTTTATAACTGAGATACCACTCAATACCTAAAAGTTGTAAAATTGGCAGTATTAAATAGGTACATCAAATGTATTAAAAAAAGATATATCCATTAAATAATATCACAATAAAGAATGTAAATTCTCGTTGAAAAACAGAAATTTTAATCTCCTTAAATAGCACAAAAAATCAGAAGAGTTTGAAAATATGGTCTCTAAGAATATTTAAAAATTCCAAAAACTAAAATTTGAATAAACCCATTATTAAAAAAAAAAAAAAACAATAGGGGTGGACGAGCTTAGGGATTCACCCTGTACATACGTAATATTTATTTCCTTTCGTTCATCCTTTATATTATACATATATATATATAGCACCACCAAAGTAGAAATTATTCGAAGAGGATTTGTGTCATGCGTACGCGGTGATGGTGTAAATATCGCTTTTTTTTACTCCTCTTCTTGTTTCTCCGGAAATCTCGTTTAAAATCGAACAACGCGCCCATCTCGTTAAACACCGCGGGATTATTATTATTGCAGTCTAATAAAATCTCGCGCCAACGCCGCGCTCGTCTAACCATAATTTATTACTCGTTCTTAGGTTTATTACGACATAATTCTTTCGAGAAAAAACAAACATATTCGATTCGGAAAACAAATAGATTTAAAAACCCATAGCGAGATATACGTCAAGAGAAGTTGTCGAATAAATTGATCCTTGAATCACTTAGACATTTTATTATTGATGATAGTCACACCATACGATACAGGCACGTTTAGTGTAAAATAATATCTTCAGACTTCAATCATAACACTAAAGAAGTATGGGAGATTAATCGTTTGCGATTCTCGAAAGTGTCGGGATAATATTATAGTGATCAAACGATGATTATATATGCCCAAATACCATGGTCACGATGACCTATATAATATCACATTACTTCTGATAAAATTAATAGTATTAAAGAACTAATCTGAATTAGCCGTACAAATATGTTTATAATATAAATACGCGTTTAACACGTCATGATACGTATAAGTAAATAACTTCTCTCGATAATTTATTTTTTTTATTATTAATTATATTTAAACTGCGCTGATTACAATAACTAGCAATAAAAAAGATTGTAATTGATAAAGGTTGAATTTCACAAACGTTTGTGCAATTTATAAACTTATTATCTATGCAAAATATAATATTATAATACAGCCATATAATTACTATTATCATAGATTAAATATACTATGTTTATTTTATGCTAATATTTAATTACGCGTATTATACTATTATTTAATTCGATATAAATTTCACTCGTAATCAGTAACTTTATTCATTTTTCTGAAAAATACGTCGATGAAATTCCAAAAATATGACGTTTTAAAAAATGATTAAGCTTTCTACTACAAATTATATTATAATTATTAAAAGTGTAATTATTATATTTTACCATTAAAAAAAAATAAACGTTTAAAACATACATCGACCAACGTATAATTGTTTTTAAGACTGATTAGAAAATATTAAAATTAAAAATATAATTATTTACTACAACGAGTTAAAATAAGTCAGTATTGGTAAATTATTATCGAAACATAATATTATGAAGGTTATCATTCCTACGTTATATACATATAGAATATTATATTATACAGAATATTTTCAAAATGTAATTTGCCAATTTTACTGAGAAGAATAATACTTCATTTATACTAATTAATTAACGAAATGAAATCCTTTAATTTAAGGGTCTTGCCAAAAGATTATTATATATATGCCTCGTTTAAATCAAAATTTCTAAGAATCAAAACTTTTATTGTAATAAGTAATAAATACTATTATGTGTGGTATTATACGATGTATGACTTGGCATTTTGAAGGCTAATTAAATTATAAATTTGCCATCATAAAACATGTCTCGTTGGAAAATATACCCTGGGGGGTCGATCTCCATAATTACGGCACTGAGTCAGCATATAGCACACGCGCAATTCTTACGATTACTCAAATACACGTAAATATATTTAAATATTTAGTGCATGGCTTGCTGTGTGCCATACTCGTGTGCAAGCATTACGCATTGACCATATTATTATATTCTGTTCAAATGTTGTAAATAAAGAGTAATCCGAAAGGAAAAAATGCCAAGATATACGTATCTATGAGATATATTCTTAAATATACTTTTTTTACAATGAGTATAATTAATTGTACAATACTATATCGTCCAAACAACGATTACGCTACCATCAAATATGTACAATGAATGGTCTAAGTATAGATAATTCATATGCATACATGCAGTAATATGTTATTTTAATGTTATAAAACACAAATAAAAATGAATAATTTTAATAATACTACGAACTGAAAGACATTTATTGCTTTTCTCTCCGTAAGTACTATATTATTATAATTCATTATGAATTATTATTTTAATGATTTAAATCCTTTTACACTTTACTATATCGACATGTATGCGTATTAAAATATAGCTTAATAAGTGTATTCGTTTTTCTTCATTTTTAATATCATAGGCATTTGTCTAAAATAACCATTTCAAGATGTTATACTTTAAGCACAAAGTATTATACTTGAATAACTCACGTAAATATATATATAATATAGTAAATATAACTATATAAACATTTCATAGCCTTGATTTTACAATAAACTTATTTATTAAATAATTCATTTAATAAAAGTACTTTTATAAAGTCGATTATTTTTATTTGTGTATAACATCGTTTTAAAATAAATAATATACATTTATAATTCATAACAAACGATTTTTTTAATTTTTACAGGTTATTATAAAAAAATTACTTTTATGAAGTTTTATGTTTTACAGTTCACATTGTTTGTACTATCAATGTTTGGTCATAGTTTTATTTTTTTTATAATAATGCTGAATTTTTACAAACATTAGTAGAAAATACCTTTATAATTTAAATCAAATTATTAAACTCCAAAGAAGTTATGGTTGTAATTACACATTAGAAATCCTATAACTCAGTAAGCCGATACATTTCTTATCCAATAATAGTCTACTTACTATTTTTTTCATAATAAAATAAAAATATAAAAGTATACACTTATATTATGCTTATATAATGTATAATGTATAATATATATGTTGTTAAAAATAAAACATTATTTGAGATACATTTTAGATAATATAATTTAGAAAAGACAGCCAATAATTTAATAAAATGTAAATTATTTTAGGTTTTTTAGATTCAATTAACTTTGATAAAGATGAAGAATCTGATCCAAAAATGTAACTTCCCTTATAGATGTGTTTTTAGTAGGAAAATCAATTCAATTAGATATACGCCCAAAGCATATAATACAATTTATAGGTAAATACAAGTATATTATTAAATTTTTATGTTTTAGTTTAATTTATTTATTTCAAAAGTTTAGGTAAGGGTAACCTAACCCATGATTTTTTTTTACTTCAATGTTTAACACTAACTTTCACATATTTTATGACAGTATGTAATTTGCGTATTTATGTATAATATACAAAATAATGTACAATTACACACACATTTATAAGTAATAAATACCTCAAAACAATATTATCGGCGCGTGGACGTCAAAAAAATGTTTGTCGTCAGGACGCTTATACGTTTTTTTACATTGATAACTCGCTTGATCCATGTGGGCACGTGGCCGTAAAAAGTTTTATCCCCGGTGGTAGATTTCTGTAAACTATAATATATAATATAATATGAGTATGTCATATTATATGACATAAACGCCACAGGAAAAATGAAAAAAAAAATTGTTAAAAAATGAAACGCTTTCACTATATATAGGTAAAAATATAAAAAATTGTATTTCTGGTGGGTCGTTTTATGCAATATCATACTATTATTATATTTATACACAAGCCGATGCGGGTGCATGTTTTAGACGTGCAACGACGTCACCACTGCAACAATATGTAACATATATAATATATAGGTAGTTTATATTATTATATCATAGAATCATTGTGTGCATACATATAAAAATATATTTAACTGGCCGAACAACTCGTTTACGGTGCACTAGTCTTAAACATGTGCAATATTATTTATTTTGCACACCGTCGAAAGAGAAAGAATTTTTTTATACTTTAATGTCAACTGCAGGTAATCATTATATTTTTTGAAATATTTACTGTGTATAGAGTGTTCTATTTAATATGAGACACAATTATTCTAAACCAAAAAATATTTTTAGGTAGGTATATTTATCGTAATTCATTTAAATGACAACGTGTCAACGTGCATTTTTAATTCCTTATTCGAAAACAAAATAACTTTTGGAATACTTTAACTTATAACATTTTTGACCAGTAAATATGACTTTTTGAGTTATAACTTAAAAGTATATTAAAAGTTTAAATGAGCTTAGTGAAATAGAACAGGGGTGTTCTATTGATTGATTCACTACTCAGGTTATCTGATCTTTAAATACTAATAAGTTATAACTATAATAAACTAGTTAGGTACTTATCAAAAATTGTAATTTTATAAATCAAAATACTCTGGAATACTATTTGTTTCGGAATATGAAATTAAAAATATATCAAGCTACTCAAAAGTATACAATACTTTTAGAAAAATAATAACGATAAAAGTAATAAAAATAGTAAACAATTATACTTTTTTCTAAAAATGTTGTTTTTCTACTACATAAAATTATATTTAAAATATACTAAAACAACTAGTGTTTCTGAAATAATGAATCGTTTATGTTAAATTGATGATCCCGCATGTGTGTATGCATAGTTCTATATTTTTAACAAGACTTTCCGTAAATCCAATGTAGCAATATTGACTTGTAGTATGAGAATTTTAAATTTAATACTTAATTAGAATAAAGTTAAGACTAAGGAGACGTCAGTAATTCTAGAAGCGCCACAAAAGAACCAGAATAAAGTGAAATTATTATGTATACAAATATAATATAGAATATAGAATACCGAGTACTACTTGTCTTGTACTAAACAATGTTTTAGATTGAACAGTGCCTGATTATGATAATGAAACTGTCGACAATTCGATGATAAACTTTAATAATTACATAAGGCGTATTGATTCGGAGACGTCTCTCACGCTAATAATCCGTTATTACGCTCGCAAAATCCACAATCCAAAGATATAGAATATTAAATTGTACGATTTCAATAGCCTTAACGATATTCACTGATTGACGGGGACAATTGGATTCTCAGAACCAACCACCTGATGGCTCTTGTAAGACTCAACACCAAACTAAATCAAAATCGCCAAGGGTCGTGCAGACCACCGCAATACACGTTAACACTTTAACAGTAATAGGGTAAACGTGTCTTTTCGTCATTGGTCAATACAATTGGAGCTTCAAAGAGAAAGCTGAAGCTTTAAGCGTTAATATTGTTACTATTGCTGTGCATAGTATTAATCATTATTAAAATGTTGCACATGAAATATTATAGTTGATTTATATAGTCCATGGTAATAATATTTTCTTTTAGTATAAATCATTAAACCGCACGTGAAACGTAATAACTTTTTTTTTAAATACTTAATAGTATATTTATAGTAAATTATCAGAAAAAACTTAATAATCAAAAATATTGTATAGATGCTGGTGTATTATAATTTGTCTTAAATAAGAATAAACATAAGTGACGAGAGATTATCTGTTCTGTCAGATCACATCACTCTATTATAAATCGGTTTTTATCGTCAACTTTCATTTCTAATAATCGGAGTGGCTGAAAATTACTTTAAAGTGTTTAAAGTGCTATCAGCTATATAGTCTTAGACCGAGACATTTTTTTAGATAAACTAATTTCAATATGAAAAGTTTCGATATATTAAAAAAAAGTATATTTACTATTACATAAAAAAAGAATTGTGAACTGATATCAGAAGCTTACGACAAGATTTTATATTTTAAGAATTTTAATAACACGGCGTATTGAATATGCAATTTAGGTACACTAAATTATATATAAATTATAATGTTGCCATTCTTATTCCCATGTCAATAAATATTTTAATTTAATGTTGTTAATAATATTATAATTTACGGGTAAAAATAATAAATATATTTAAACCAGTAAAATAAAAATAGATAAAAAAAAACATAATATTGGTTAATAAACTAATTATTATTTATAATAATATGGTATAATTTTTTACCTTTGATAAGATATATTATCTACTAAATCGAAATTACACCAAAATTTATTATACTACTAAAAATATTATTCCTATAATATAAAACATATTATGGTTACAGCCACATAAATAAAATTTGATTACTACTATTTTAATGCAATACCAAATGTTGCATTTTAATAATAACAATACAAACAAATTGAAGTATAATCCGTTAAATTGAAGAAAAAAAAATGTTTTGGATAAATGAATTCTTACCGTGCATAGAATAGTAACATAACATCAGATTTCATTTGTGATGACTTTAACGAACGATAGTCACAGACTGATGGATGGTCAACTTCTTAGGTTTGGTCACCAGATTTGACGAAGTGGCTCTCGTTAATGTAAATATATAGAATTAACAGCTGAAAGAGAAAACTGATGGGTTACAAATGAAATTATCGATTTTTTTGTCAAAACACTGTATATAAATAATTAAATATTATAATATTGTTTATTCATGGATAATATTTTTATAGCCTTTTAATAATATAGAAACATACTATTATATTAGCACAAAACCAACTATATACCTAATAATATAATATTAAAGATTAACTTCATTAATATACATATTTTTTTTTCTATTGAAAAGTTTTTTGTAAAAAAAAATAGGAAATATATTTAGTAATTAAATTATTTATTTATTCGTATGGAGAGTAAATAATAATATGTTATAATTCTAAAAATTTCACTAACCAATCATAAAACGTATTTTAAATGAATTGCATGAATAACCAGTTAAAGAATACCACTCAAGAGTTTTTTTTTTAACCCGTGGTCGTCACCATTAACCATCATATTAATAAATCATAGTTATTGGAATACCGATGCCTATTTTATGAAAACCAACAAAATTGTATTATATTCGAGCTGCACTTAAAAACCTAAAAAAATGTATTATTTATTCACAAATAGTTTATAAAATTGAATTTTATTTATTAAATATAATATACTCACAACTAATATGTAGTTCTTTGTTTCTAAAAATAAAGTTTTTTTACCATTTTAAATGAAAAACGTAACTAACATTTACGAATTCTTTCGTTTAGTCTATATCTAAATAATTGTTTTACTATTATTGTTCAATAATTAATATTTAATAATAATCTTATTATTTATATAACTTAAAAAAGTACTTTTATGCATCAACACTTTTAAAATGTCTACACAGTGGGTAAGGTACATTCCTAATTAAGTTTATGAAGCTTAAAATAATTTTTTAAAGCGTATAGTTAAAAAATCGCTCACGACTTACCTTAAAATTTGTATATAGAATCGACGATGAAC
The DNA here is from genome assembly GCF_020184175.1 of Aphis gossypii. Classification (NCBI taxonomy): domain Eukaryota; kingdom Metazoa; phylum Arthropoda; class Insecta; order Hemiptera; family Aphididae; genus Aphis; species Aphis gossypii. The sequence goes on along the minus strand of NC_065531.1, from coordinate 14,051,111 downwards.
CAATATTCTTGTTGTCGACGTATATGAGATGTAACAGCGGCTCGATGTTTTGAACGGTCCTGCGAGGTTGAAGATCACTGCTGTATTCCAACTACGACTGACGAACTTAATCTTGAGACTCGAGAAGTTGATATAGATTAAAAAACATCCAATAATAATAATAACCAATAGAAAAGTAGTATAGTAAGTCAGTAGCGCGCTGATTGGCTGTATGATGCGAAACCCCACAGAATGCTCAATGTTGCTGTTTAATAATCATTATTATTGTTATTCATTTTTTTTTTTATTACCTAATATGTTTTATTTTTAACCACGTATTTTTATATTTTTTAAATTAAATTAATAAAAAAAAATCTCTAATTAAGAGATTAAAAAAAATGAATTGTATTATTCAAAAATCATTTAGAATCGTATTTTAATTTAACACGTTAACGTACATACATTGTATTTTTAAATTTTTTTTAATACATATTTTTTTGTATATTATACTACATATTTTGGTCGTTTTAATTACATATATATATATATATATATATGACATTTGTATATATTTTTGGTTTTTTATTACATATAAATTCCAGCTTACTTGTTACCATTACTCGAATATTAAGTTCTCAGCGCTATAAACATCGTTAAGATGATTTTGTTTTCAAGTGCCTATTATTATACTATAAATAAATCAATATATTAGATTAAACCAAGGTTCGATGAAAGCTAATGAGAAAATTCGAGGTGTACACAAGCGAAAAGGTTTAAGTGCAGACAATGCTGGTCAAGCAGTTGGAATTATTTAACGCTAAATTTAACCTCAAAGAAAACGTTTATGGCCGAATGGTTGGAAAAAAACAGAATACCCTCTCAATTTCTTAGCGCACGCATATCAACATGGAAAAAGTGGACATATGGCTAAATTAATGAGAAAATTTCTAAGTTGCCGCGAATAATTGATCGGCGGTTTTTAATTCGCCTAATTTCCAAAACAAAATCAGTTCCTATCACCCATTGTACGCGGTAAACTACAACCCATGTTACATACTTATAGTGCAGTTTACGGGAATCAACCCTGTACACGACTACTGATGTCTGATTGATTATAGTGAATACGGAATAGTGGTTGGATTTTATTCATATAAATAAAATCATAAAAACTATGAATTTGAAGAATTGATGAGATTTTAAATTATTGAAAAAATATAAGCACAGCACTCAAGTACCTATACTTTTTTTTGAAATTTTCCTCTTTGATTCTCATGGCTACAACCTAAGGATAATGTTCTAATAAAATGTGTATAATGATTTATTTTGTTTCTATAAAAATTTTTTTTAGCAATATTTTAATCTATTCATCTATATGTACAGGTTATCTTTAGCCTTCGTTAATCGTCTGAAACCTCTCTCCCTCCCCTGAACAAAAATCCTATGCTGGTACTTATGATTTGTTTCTAATAAACCATAAAATGATTTTTAATACTACTTGTGTAAAAAAAAAAAAACGATTAAGTTATGGTTTTAATTTTGGTGAATAAATTATTTTGCCAGCTCTCTCCCTTTTTTACACAGTTACTGCACCACTGTTTTATCGTATATACATTCTCTTCGACGACGTGTCGTTGGTGTAATAATTTTAAAACTCGTGAAAAAAGGCCCAAAATAAACGTGACATTTCAAACGCCGTTTTCCGATAGCGCATTCCGGGTCGGGCGTGGTATAATTAATAATATGATAGTATGATGTAAAAACACGTATTTTATTTTTTTGGAAAATTCAAAAATACGCTGCAATGTGATAAAAAAACAACGACTGATATATACTGCGGGTTATATATATACATAATATATGTATACAAATACTTCAAGCGCATTTCGTGTATAATTTCGACTCGACTTGGGGGAGGAAATTTATGGATTTCCCGGCGCCCACCGATAAATTAAAACTGACGTAGACGGTCCAGGAGACTGGAGAGAAACTATGGTATGGGGTCTGACGTTTAATTTTTCCGGGTGGCAAGAAATCAGCCGTGAAAACGGTCGTCGTGTTATTTCCGTCGATGCGTTCCTCTTATTCGTAAATTATCAAACAAATGACTTTTTTTGAACATTTTGATGCAACAAAATCGAAATTCATATATTATAATATTAGAAATATCCGTAGAATATAGTTTCTGAATTATTAGACTTTGACAATTAAAAGGATAGTACAACGCAAAGCTCTAATAAATTATTACTAACAACCTACATCAAACATAAAATACATATAAATACCTACTTATTACACATATTATAGGTAAACTTGCACTCATGATGGTTATGTTTCCTAATTAAATTACCTATACGGCTAGTGGCAATACACACCTATTTGTAGTGAATATATTTTAAATTACTACATAGTACACGATTTAAAATATCACCACGTGAACTCATATATACCTACCATACAACTACTATAAAGACTTAATGAAATTCGGTGGTTTTTTTTACGTTTTTTTCGGGTTCAATCTTCTTATCTTAAAACAATTGAATAATATTTATTTTGCTCATAGATGTAATTACGATTAATACGTATAATTATTATTAACGTTATGGTATTAAATACATATTATGTATATTAATCATATTAGGCTTATTAACAATAAAAAAATTCACTGTGTTCTATAACTGCAGTATAAGTAGGTATAGTTTTAGCCCACGAGCAAGAATCGGGTGTACCAATAGTTATTGAGTACCTATATTTTACTAAAATATATTGCTATAAATATAATAATATGCTGGTATTTTTAATGTGATAAAAAATCAAAAAATATGTAAATATACGTCCAAAATGTCCAAGATATTTAATTAAGAATATAAATATATAATACAAAACTTAAAATTTGTTTTACAATAATTGTTTTAATACATTACTTACCGTAAAATTGAGTGACTTCGAACACATGGATACAAAGTAAACAATGGCAAACCAATAAACCATACTAGTGTTTTCAATATTTAAAAATAAGATTGCCTTGACGATGACTTGACAGTAACAAATATTTACTAAATTTACGTTCTACGCATTCTCTCACATAAGATTTTATGGGACGATGCATACTTCATGGATGTAACCTATATAATATGAATAATATGATTATTGATGACAATCGAGCTCCGTCGTGTCTTCATTCTTATTACCACAAAATATAATGTTACCCACTTATAGATTTTGCCTTCAGTCTCGAATTTTCGTTTATGTTATCCAAGATAAATTTGTTAAATATCAATAAACACTAAATTTACGAAATATAATGTATATTGTATAACAAAAGCGGACATTTTACAAACACATAGAAATACCTAAGTATACGTATTTGTGACGAATAATATGAAAATATGTAAATAAAATATACCTTAGTTTATTGTCTATCACGTAAAGTGGATTTATCATGTATTAGTAAAAATAATAATATGGTTTTACAACCAAATCTCATTCCCTAAGCACAGTAAGATAATATTTTGAGATTTACTTTTAAAAATAATAAACAATAATGTCCGGTTCATCGAACCAAGCGTATCCTTCAAATAAACGACCAACATTATCGATGGAAAAGGACACACCGATTATCATTATTATTCGGTCGAGTAATCACTTTTTATGGTTTCATGTGGTCACACAATGACACATGTGTTGCTGCAGCCTGTCCTCTCTTCTCAAAAGACGGTAGTTGTGAAGGGCGGGGGGATGAATCGTAGCCGAAGAAAAAGATAGTCCTTGGAATCGCAAATCCCTTCAATTACGTAACCCGTAGTCCTTTGGCCAAGTAGACAGTATCATCTTTTTGTCAGTGCGTGCTGCGTTAATACCCTATAATACTAGTAACCATAAGTACCAGATCCTACGAACAGTAAGTATCGTGTATTTTCGTCTTGCGACCATTCCTATATCATTATCAAGGCACACGGTTCAATCGATGAGTTAAAGTATCCAGTAATACTACAGGTAAGGTTTTTATATTTTTTACGAAAATGATTAAGTATATGATGTAGGAATTTGTTCGATTTTCGATTACATGACCTCAGTCCGAAAGAACACCTAACATCCAAAGAAAAGTATAATAAAGTTGAGTAATATTTCATCAGATTAAACTCTCTATAGCACTCATCCTATAACTAGCCTTCAATTTTTCATTTATGAATTATAGTTTAAAAAATAAATAAATATTATCGAAAGACAAAAGTTTTGCGTACCTATACGTAACTAGATATTCGTTTTTCTTATCTTTTTCCACGATTATTTTGAAAAGTACTGACAAATGTTAACTTTTGTATTTTTAATTTTACACATTATTAGGTACTATAATAAAAATAATATTGTTTAAAAATATTTGAATTGACATAATAACTCAACTATTATACACATGACCAATAAATCATTCAATAAAAAAACTATAAATATTTTACTTGAATTTAAGTATTAAACGTATTATTTAAATTATTTAGGATTTAAGTAGGTACATTATATTGCAGTTTAGTCGGACGATGTTCAAGTGAAAAAAACAATGGTAAATAAAACAAACAAAAACAATTTTTTCATATACATGTTCAAATAATATAATATATTATATTTTTAATATAACAACTAATATAATATATATATATATTTATATATAAATATTAAATATAATATAATATGTACATGTGTACATGCGATTTACATTGTAATAATAATTCTTTTTACAGGTACGAATAGGTACAATAGTTATCATATTTAATGTTATAGGCCTATAGGTATGTCAAAAAACAAAAACTGCATATAAAATATATACATAAGAATAATAATTATTCACATATAATATAAACGCGTTACCTATCCGTAGTACAACAACGATCGTCAAAAATAGTACCTACACCTTACACAAAATATAAATCGTTGACAAAATGTATTTGACACGATTCGTTTGATTAGCACGTACATATATAATAATAAATAATAAATAATATTATGAATTGGGGATGACAGTTAAAAACAATTATATTTAATTCTTGGAATTAAATAATAATAAAATGCATCTCGTCCTGACGTAGGTATATATTTATAAAATATATGTAAACATATTTGAGCTTCGTCGATTGTACTGACGATCTATCCTCTTCGATCGGGACACGAAGTATACGACATACATGTGAAATAGATACACTTTAATACGCCCAACAACACACTATATTTATAATATATAACGTACAGACAATATAAGTATTTCCTTTGCAACAATAATAATGTAAATAAATTTTTGATTCTCATCGTATTAGAAAATATTAAGACCGCATTATTTACCTACGTCTAGTGCAAACGATAAAAATTATTTATTGGGTTGAGGGAGGGATGATGGTAAAATTTTTATAGGACATAAGGGTGGTCTTTTTCCACGGCCGCGGTCAATAACGACCCTGGAAGGGATGATTTTACGAAGTAGGACGTCTTTGGATTTTTTTATTTTGGATAGTTGAGCAGACTCTTTAAACACCATATTGAGATCATTTTATTAGAGTAGGTGCACATGATTGCTGACGCAGTGAACGAATGAATAATCTATACACATATTATTTATGAAAACATACGGATACGATTATTACCTATTGTGTATATACAAACAGCGTATTAAATCGCAAAGGCGCAGAAATGTACGCTAAAGCGATTTAAATAACATCGCCATTCATGTATGGGAGTACGAAAATGTGAATCGGGACTCAACCTAGATATTTATCGCGGCAATTTTTTTTTTTTTTTGTGGGGGGGAGAGAATTGATTTCAACCGATTTATTATCGTATAGCAGTAGTTTAAAACCTGAGTTTTCAAAAATAATAAACAAACCAACAGTATTTCACATATTGGTCTCACGTTTTTACAAATATTTGAAAATTTATTATAATTATCTATGAAATATTATAGGTATATTATTCAACTTAAAAACAGAAGTATAACGTAGATACAGTACATAGAATTTAAAAAATATATTCATATTTAATAATTCACTTTTTGAACAGGTTACGTTCTACCTAAAAATAAGAAAAATAGCCGCGATTACGATTCATAAAAAGTTGAAAACCACTGCTCTACTAATATACTACAGACATAATCCTTCGATCTTGCCGTAGTCAACAATTAAAAAACTTAACGGTATTGTCAAATAGTGTGGTGCCATTTGTGATATCAAATCACTGAGGCGGACAGTGAATGTACTCGATAAAAAAAAATAGCTAATGTAAACACATAAAAATAATAATAATAATAATAATAATATACTAGTAGGTATACACAATTCAAGAAAAAACGAAAATATTACAACGCTAATCAATATTATTTTTAACAGTTTAACACAATTTTAATCAAAATAAATTATTTGGATAATTAAAAATTTAAGGCAATAATAATATATAGTAATTATTGTTGTTGAATATTCTTTGTACAGAAAATAATGGTTAGAAACAAAGGTTAAAATGTAATTAAAATTTAAAAAAAAAAATGAAGAATAAAACTATATAAACACATAATCTTTATTTCAGATTTTAATCGTTTGTTCATTTAAGAAGCTGAAACATGTGAACTTTAATAATTGACGGCTTAACAAATGGCACAGGGTGAACACATTTTCTTTTAAACAATTGTGAATACCGAAGCCTAACAATAATTTTTAAAATTATAAAATAATATCAATTTTAGTTTTAAATTTAAAATTAAACACTCATTTCATTTTCAAAGAGCCAAGTTAAGCATTATTTGTTTCTATTCGTTCACATATTTAAATCACCAAATTAAAGAATAATACATTTTTTATTATGTTAACACTAAACAAAACAAATAAACTAGTATATAAGTCAGAACTATAAGGAAATATAAATATATATGTATGTATAAATTTATATATACACAATACACATATATGATTATGTATAGTATATACAAAGGCATGCGTAGATTTTTACCAACAAATTCAATGACAAACATCAATACTTGAAGTAATATTAAACAGGCCGATTTTTTACAAAATATACACAACTCTATGTCCAAAGTATAACTAGGAAATTATCCTTAAATAAATAAATTCAGGAGCTTGGATTTAATTCATTGGAAAGTACTACCTCCTCAGTAACAGATTCTGATATAAAATCATTTACCGTCATATCTAAGTCTACATACATTTTGGATTTTTTTTGTTGATTACAGTCACCATTGCGGCCATCCACATCATCGGGTTTGAATCCAAAGTGGTCGAGGCCAACATGAGAATTGGAATTTTCTGCTCCTGTGCACATGAGGACATTGGACAGTATCATTTTCTCATTGTCGTTTTGATCATTTGAGAAAACCTCTTCACTACTGTGCATCTGATAGTCACCGTCTTCAGCAGAAAATTCAATAGTATTATTCATCATTGCTTCTAGAACACTCATATCTTCTTCTGCAACATCATCTAATTTCATAGTATTGCTTGTTTTTAATGAATCGTTTTTATTACTAATACTAGAAGAACCCATCATATCCATTTGTACACTGTCTTCTCCAACAACAACGTATTCTACATCAGTATCTACAGTACCAACAGACTGTGTACATACATTATTCATTTGTTGTAACAAATCAGTATCAGTATTGGTGCTATTTAATTTGAATGTCCCTCTTTTTCTAAGAGGTAATTTGCCTAATAGAGCCTCTGAAAACCTTTCATTACCACAGTCTACAATTTTAGTGATCAGCGGTAATGATTTATTTTCAATCGGCACATTTATTTCGGAAACACTTAATCGTGGTGAATCTTTTTTCCTTTCAGGATTTGAATCCATGGACTCTTTGAATGCTTTTATGTCTTCTGTGGTCAACACATATTTTTCTATGTTTCCATTGTCAGCTACTTTATACAGAACAACATCGTCTGGATTGTCTGGTGGCATGTGACTTTTAATATTCCTCAATATTGGATCTTCTATATTGGTGTCTATTATTGGTACATTAGACTGCGCTACTTCTTGCACATTACTAACCATTTCTTCTGGTTGCTTAAGATTAGCAAGGTTCATATTATCAGTTAGCTGGAAATGAAGAGCGTCTTCTTTGGCTAATATGTCGTACACATTCTCAGTTAATGTGATGTAATTACCATCGCCATTCTCAATTAATATTGGAATATCCGTTGGGAGACCGGCTCTTTTTAATGCATTTGTGTATCTTTCAGAATTCTGAGTTTGTGTTTCTTGAGGTTTTTGTACTTTAAGTTTATCATCAGATTTATCATTTTTGGTTAGTAAACTAGCTAATAATGGTGACCGATTGACATCTTCATCTGTTTTGGTATCATTAGGCATTGACTTTTTTACATCATATCTATTTTCATCAACCGAATCTGCAGGTCTTTTTCTACTACGCTTATACTTTAGATCTATGTCATCACTGAACTTGGGATTGTTATTATCTAGACCATTACTCATAGGCGATTCTTGATGATTTACTGTCGCTATACTACTATCATTGGTTCTGTGTTTTGAAGGCGATATGTATGATTGATTAGATCCTGCAAGTGATAGTAGTATTTGGGCGGACTCTGTCTGTGGTGGAGTTATAGGAGCCGGTTTGCTTACCAATGGTTCACAACATGGGCTCTGAAGATGAGCTTTAGGCCGACCCCTGCCAGCACAAGGCCGCCTTTCATTGGTATTATTATTTTGGCCAAGCCGCGCAATAACAGCTAAAAAATTATTACAGATAAATTATCTAATTTCTTCAATTTGTTATATTTCATAAATACTTACAAACGGACGAAGGATAATTTCCGTTTTCTGTAACTTTAGTTGCAATAGATGTAACTGGAATTGGTGAAGATGAAACTTGACAGATTCTAGTTTGGGCTGTTGTAGTACAAACAAGGGAAGGTGGTTTTATAGACTTAGAATCTTGTAAGCTTTCATGAGCTAGTGATGATAAGCCTTTAACCTGAAAAAAAGTTAATTTTTAAATCAAGAACTTAAACTTTATATCATAAAAAAGGATATCAGCATACTTTTGCTTCCTCCCTCTAAATTACAAAACATGGTAAATTTAAGATAAGCAAACCAAAACTTGTGTTGTTAGCATTAGTATGATAACTATTAAGTAGAATGACTAAATTTATAAAAAAAAAAAAAAAAAATAGGAAAAAACACTTATAGCTCAATTCTAAAATTCTAAACCTTCAAATACTTAAACTTATAATACAGAAAACAAATAATATTCCCCGATATCTTCTTAAAAAATCTTAAAATACAATAAAAGATTTTTAATAAAACTTAAATCATATAACAATTATCAATCAATTTTTTACTTATTTCAAAAATGAATAAATATTAACTCAAATTAAAAATAATTACTATTTAACATTTTATTAAAATATTGACAAAATTATATTTTTTATTAATAAATAAAAAACAAAAAAAAACCTTATATTTTAAAAAATTTTATTTACTTATTATCTTTTTTAATTGTTTCTACTCATACACTAAAAATTGTACGCCCTAAGAGAAAACTTATCATATATATATATAATATACTAATAAAAACAATAAACTGTTTATCTCATAAATAATAAATAACCTTATAACCAGCTTAATTGTAACCGATGTCTACAAATTGTACTACGAAACAATATCACTTTAAAAAATCAACTTAAGTTAGCAAAATAATAAAACCGTATTAATACCAAGTTGAATGAACAATAATTAAATATTTAATGAATCAATAGTGCACCTAACCTAACATAATCCCTAAAACATGATATTGCTCGTGATTAATCCAATAAATGTTATTGAACAATTAATCAATTTTTCATGCAACCCAGCATAAATGTATACATATTTTATTCATCAAATATTACATAATAGTTACTGAATAACTAATTCAATAAATTAATAAAGATATGATAGTAAAATAAAATGTAAGTTTTCTATTCTATTGGGACTAAAATATTGTTTGATTTCAATTAACTTAGCGTTTCTTTTTCTTTTTTAAAAAAAATTGTTTACATTATGCATTTATAACATTTTTCTTGCTATAACACAACAAGAACAAAAAATTACAGTTATAATTAAATAAAACATTTTACACTTCCAAGCCAAAAGTGTAAGTGATATTATGATGTATGATTTTAACATTTTTATTTTCAAAATGTAGTAATGTCTTGATATTATAATCCTTGATAGCTTAAAATTCTCAACATTTAGATAAAAAAAAAACCTTTCTAAACTTCTACTTTTCATTATCTTGAAATTAATAATTATTCATACTTCAAACTGTTTTCATTTCCTTTTAACTTTTGAGTTCCCAATATCAACTGTATAAATATCAAAGTATTTATTATAAATACAACATTAATAATTGCATTTCTTTATAACTAATTTATTTTAATTAATATTTTCTTTGTAAATACTTTATACTTCTGAAATTATTCATCATAACATTATTTTATGAGATTGTGTTTAATATTTAAATTTTAAATTGATTTAAATTTATATCACTATCAATTATAATTATACATTTTACAACTAATTTTATAATATAAATTCAACTAATAGATGGAAATATGAACAAATATAACAAAAACATCAATTTTCCATTATGTATAAAAATATGCAGTTTATACATACAAATATTTTGTGCCAAACAAAGATATAACATACAGGAATAGGTTAGGTTAACACTAGCATAATAATAAGTTTAATATGAATTATTAATAACTATTATAAATTATAACTCGCACAGTAATTTGTATAATGGTAGTATCTTAATAGTTAACAACAATAATATAACAAACTACAAAGTGGATTCTATAATTAACAGATGATTTATGCTTACAAGGATTATATCTAAAATTTAAAACAAATATATAGTAGAGGTCGCTTATTAGATCCACTTTAGGAACAAAGTGGGACCAAAACATTTGAGACCCATTAATCTAATGAGTCAAGAGACAAAATTTCCAAGAATAAAAAATAAACATACACATTTTAATAAAATAAAAAATGTAATTTGCTATATACTAATAAATACTCATTATTATTATATATTAGATATTATGTACCTAATCATTCATAAAGGTAAAAAAATAAAACAATTGAAAACGTATCAGCTTATCATATTTTTTTTTCAACACTGAAAGTATATGACTCATTATATTATATATTAAAATACTTCCCTAAACAAAAAAAAAGTTTGTGTATTTGGAAATTATTATAATTTATTTCAAACAATAATTAAAATTTTTATCTATTAGAATGAATGTAATTAATAATAATTAATAGATGTCACATTGCTTGAACATGCACAATTTCAAATACTGTCCTGGACGTGCCATTTGTAAAAGAAATTATGGATTATTTTTATATTTCACTTTTAAAAAAGAAAATACAATTAAATATATTATACAATATTGGTAAGAGCTGCGTATTTTATCATTTTATAATGACAAAGTCATTACAGAATAACAATAATATGGTAATATTTATTTAATTATAAATTAATATTATTTTTCCAGAGGACAAGTGCTCAGTCTTACCCACCCTCCCACACATACACATACTAATGGGTGCCAATGGATATTATTATAAAATATCAGAAATACATTCAGAAAATAAGTTTTGTTGGACAATAAAAAAAAGTAAAATATATATTATCAGAACATGAAGTAGGTACAAACCTTACATTACTTTGTCAATATAATTTCTACCATTATTTAGACTTAAAAACTGTTACTTCATCATAAAAAAATGTGGGGGGAATTATCAACTTGTTTATCCATTTTTATTAAATACCACATGGCATACATGATACTCATTGATTTTAAAATGGTTTAGCACTTTCTCAACAAGTCAAAAAAATAATTGTCTGTGAACCCATATTTTATCTCATATTTTATTAGTTTTTAATGCCAATCAAAACTTACTTTCTAGACATATCTCATTGATAAAATAAAAATATAGTGATATCCATTTATTTTAAACAAATCAAGCAAAGGTTTTTTCCAGATTAAACAAAATTAAACAAAATGAATTTAACAATTATGTTTGATTCAGGCCTAAGAATTTTATCTCTAATACACAGTAACATTAAGCGAAGGAAATAAATTAAATTATACAATTTATTATCAAATAAAAAAAATTACAGATAAAAATAAAATTAGGTATAAATGGTATTTAATACAAAATTTGTTAAAATGAGTTCCTGATAAAAATACTATAATTAAACAAACTTCTTTTTTTTTTAATAATTATTTATTAAGCGTTACACTCCTGTGAAATCCATGTAAATATTATACAATTAGATACTTTTTTTAAAAAAAAATTATGAGTACCTATATAATTTTAGAAAAAGGAAAATACTAAATATTTTGATTAAGAATTTCTTACTTAATTTCTTATTTATTATAACTTAAAATGATCAGAATAACTAATGTAAAATAATAAATAAAAAGTAATAATTTTTTTTTCAGTTATAAAACTAAAAACTCCCTAAAACATTTTACATTTCAACCGTTAATTTTTATTACTGTCCGACTACCTTATCGTATGCGTTTTACTCCAGATTGCGGTCTACCAACAATTATGGGATGCTTGTCGTAAGCGCTCTACTACCCAATTCTGACTTAATTGTAAGTATAGTGACTCCCTTCGCCTACCAACTCTGGTCTCAAAACTCGAGGTCTAGAGAAGTTAAATGAGGGGCTTTGACCCCAAACCCTCCGGAGCTAAATTAGCCAACCTGTGGTGGAGGTTTGGTCTCAATCCGTGCTATTTTTGAAACTCGGAACACTACTGGAATTAGGTAAGGTATGATAACTCACCAGACTCGTTAGTCAGTTAAAGTAACATAAGTATATTATAGTGGCCTTCTTCGCCTATGTACCAGCTCTGATTGCCAAACTTGAGGTTTTCCATATGACTTTAAAGTAGTGTTCCGTGCATATGTAAAAACATTAAAATCGTAAAATTTGGAAAAATATAATGATTTGAGCAATTTTTTTTTTTTTTGGCACCATGGTTCTTAACTTGTTTAAATCCATATTCACGTGGTAGCATCTATACCTTAATTTTTTATAATTATTTTTATATAATGAGACAAAGACGAAAGGTGATTTGATAATGTTAAATAATTATTTTAAATGACTTATTTATAAGGATTGTTGTTTTGTCCACTTGTTATGAGAATATAATATTATATGATATTGAATTATTGTTATTATAGTTACAGAGTGGTAAAAACGGTAGGATGTAATCAAATGGTAGAGCGCATACTACAATCGTAATGTTGCCGGTAGAGTGCATACAACAAAATAGCCTACTGTCCAATAAATTATTTTTAAAGACAAATTTTATCTATATTTTTAATGGTCACCATTTTGAAATTGTCTTGTGTATTATTTGTTACACCTATCATCAATCAACATTGCAGTAATAATTCCAAACCACTACACAAGACAGTACAAGAGTAACCTACCTATCTATTGGTATTCGATATACTAAATGATGTATAACGATACAATATCAGGTTTGGATTATAAAAAATAATTTTCCAACGCTTCAACTGGCATCAAAAATTTAAACTTTCAGTGTAGGCGTGAAAAAAAATACATAATATTTTATATAAAGTTTCTTCTAAAATCACTACCTATAATCTATGTATTGAAAATAAATATTGCGCAATAATATAATTTAATATATAATGACTGATGTATAATACTGATAAGTAACTTTTAATACATAATTTTTATACTTTATATTTAAAATTTATAAAATAAAATAAAAAGTTGTACATGAGAAATTAATAGAATTAAAATAGCATGCATGTAAAACCTATAGAACGGGAGTGGCCAACTTGTGGCTCGTGTGCCGCATGTGGCTCTCGTCAGTCAGATATGGCTTGTGTCTTATTTATAAAATCAAAATTTACTTATTTTTGTTATGAATTTAAATTTTTTTGGTAAACATTTATAAAAATTTATCAAATTATATAAAATGTATTTATAAACATTTTGGCTCTTAGCATAATTGTATTTTTCCATGTGGCTCACAAACATGTTCATGTTGGCCATCCCAGCTATAGAAGCATTTATACAAATATATTATTAAGAAAAATAATTATAAATAACATGAAATAGTTATCGGTTGAATATATTTACCTTAATTCTAATCATGATTGATAATTCATACTAATCATTGTTTAAACATTTTCTAAATCTAGGTAGTGTAAAATAATTTATTGAATTAAGATATATATACTATAATAATGTTAAATACCTACTAAAACTATTTATATTGAATATATTTTAGGTTCTATCTTTTTAAGCATATTAAAATTCAACCCTAAATTTAATATAAAACTGTTTTCATTATAGATGTTCATTTCAAATATATTTTAAATAGGAAGTGGAATATATTTATTAACTATTTATAAATTAATAAATAAATTACCTCAAAAAATTTGGCTGCTTCCACAAGAGCATGTAAATTATCTTCTGTGACATTTGTTTCGCCACAATACATGAACTCAATTAACGATTTGAGTACACTAAATTTCATATCTTTGAGAACAATCATGGGATGATTACCTAATTCACGCTGAAATTAAAAACAACATTACTGTATTTAACATCAATATGTATTAAGTAATTCGATTTAAAAATAAATTAACATTAAAAACATGAAATGATACTAACGATCATCAAGTTTTAAAATGTTTCTAAATTTTGGAGAGATTTAGGTGAATTTAAAACAATAAAATTACCTCAAAGTATGGGCTGCAAGCTGCAAGAACTGATCTATGAACTTTGAGACTGTGTGTATTACACATCAAAGTAACATCAACCAACTGTTGACGTTCCAAAAGATATCCCAAACGTGCGACTAAATGAGTAGAATGATCATCCCATGAAACCATAAAACGTGTTGGATTCCCCATCTAAAATTTTAAAACATCCATTACTATACTATAATAGAGAAAAAATAAAGGCAATGCAATCATCTTACTGATAAGAGTTGATAGCCTAGTAAATAATAACTGTATCTAAACAAAAAAAAAAATAATGCTCAACATAAAAAAACCACCAAGATAACTATTATAATATATCTGAATACAATTTGCGTTTACATTAATAACTATTTAGAAAACACATTACACATGCCACTCTATGGTAAAACATGAAAAGTGTCATTAGAATTTAAAAACGGTCTTAATGACATAACCATAAACGTCAGAAATGGTATATAACTATTAAAACAATAAAATACCTACTTATCCAATGCTGCTAACAAATTGTCCTATAATTATTGCATGCTAAAAGTTACAACAAAACTAATCACTTGGTAATCAAGTTTACAATGTTTATATCAGCCACTAGTGTAATGTGCAGTAGAACAACTAACCACTAACTGGGTATTGGGTATCACAGTGATAGATACAATGTAAGCTTGGAAAATATATTAACACTTTCTCCGCTAAGCAGTATTGCACTATTGCAGTAAGCACTTTACTACTTTAGTGCTATATAGGTGTTTGCTGCTCTATAGAATTATAGTGATGTTGCCAATAATTCATTGCTACCACATTTTAATTAAATGACAACTGACTCGACAAAAATGAGAATAACGTTTGTACAGACATCTCTGACTATGTAAACGCAAATCGTAATTAATTAACAATTATTATCAGCGTTGTACTAGAACTTTAACCTTACAATGTTGTAAGAAAACAATTGGAACCCAACACACCCAATATAATATCGTTTTTCAAGTGCCCGAGACGTTATCGTTACTGTTTGCAAATCGTTTCAAATCCGGAACAATCGTTGACTGACAGGCGGTACGCCGCCGTGCAAATGCAAATAATCACACGTCACGACTTTCGCTCGAAAAACCCGAAAACTGGTGGAAAACCGAGCGTCGCAAGAACGGTCACAAAACCATAGACTACGTTCGCGTGACGAGTTAAGAACGGTTAGGGCAGATGGATCGGATGCGACTCGTCGGCGGTCATCTTGGTGTGTCGGCAATAGGGACGACAGTCGACAGTTAAGTCCAAAAAAAGGACCGCGTGGGGGGTCCCCCCTCGACAAAAAAAAAACAACAACACAGCGTACGCGACAGCAACCCATGCAGGGGGGAAAATCGCAGCTGCGGGAAAACATATGACGAACGGCGAGGTCTGATATATTCAGCCTCCAAGGCTAACAGTTTTTCACGTGACAGCGACGGTGTTTACCCGGTTATCCGCCAAAAAACAAAATCGCGCCAGAACATCGGTCTACGAGACCGAAAAAGACGCGAAACGTCACGACGCTCAACGGCGTTAAAACGTACCCATCTCCCCCCCGAGTTAGATCTTCTGTTCTTCTTACCTTTGCGGTGCGGTGACACTACGAGAACACTGCAGACGACATAGGTCACAGGGCTATATGGGCATTGCGGTCTCCCCGCCCAGCGGCAAAGGCGACTCGGACTTGCACTCGACGAACTTGGACCGCGACGACGGCGACGGACGGCCGCAATGACGAGACTGACGGCGACACCGTCGGGACTGCGACTCGGCACAAGACGACGACGACGACGACGGCGGTCGCACGGACATCATAACAACCGACCCGACCGGACGACGATTACTCCGACGGCGATCTCGTCGTCGTCGTCGCCGCAGTCACCGAATCCGCTCCCGATGCCTTCCACCGATTGACCGAGACGTCGTTCGTCGTCACGAATTCGCGTCACCGCCGTTACGACAACGGCTAGCTTGGTCGTCGTCGTCGATTGCTCGCTTATATTATGCAGCTGCGGGACGGGCCGCCGAAACGGATCGTGTGCGGACGACAGCGGACGCGGAGTTGTCGTTTGGTCCAATTCGCACCTGTAATAGGCGATACAACCGAATCGCATACGATATCGACCGACGTAAAACTAATATTTTATTCGTTAGACCGTGTTAAGAGTGTGTATATACTGTATGTGTGTGTGTGTGTGTGTGTATGTGTGTGAATGTGTACGAGTGTAAAAAGTCAAAATAATATTATTGTGCCACCGAGTACGCGGACAGTGTGTATAATTATAATAACAATAATAATAATAATAATAACACAAATGTTTGGAAACGAATCGTGATTGTGCGCTTGTACCGAGCGGGGATCCGCGGTCGGGGCGGGGAGCGGGACGCGGCGGTCTCGAGACCGCAGGTACGTCGAACGCCGCTGTCGGCGTGACGTCACGTTCGCCGTTCGGTCGGACGGGACGGGGGCCCCGCGGGAGCCCGATCGTTACTTTTCCTTTGTCCGCGCGCTGGCGAACCGTCACCGCTCACCTACGTCCCGGCGACCGCGGGACACGGGCCGCTGGCTCGAGTGGTCGACCCGCGTGCGCGTGCGCGTCCGGCGCAGTGTCGCCCGCTGCGCGACGACGACCCGTCCGTCCGAAAATTACCGTGCTCGGCCTCGGGTGACCGCGGAGTACCGTTTTCCGCGATGCGTGTAAAATATACGTAATATATATATATATACAGACACAGACGATTTGTGTACAAATAATAATGTTGATGATAATATTGTTATTATAAGCGCGCGCGTGTGTACAATAACAATATTATCGTACCAGAGAAAATGTATGTAGGTTAACGTCGAGGTCGCCACTGCCGCCGCTGCTCATTAGCCAATAGCCATTAATCCGGTTCGATTTCCGACCGCGGTTGCGTGCATACGCCACTCGGCTCTTCCGACTGTTAATTTTTTCGTTCTCTCTTTCTTTTTTTTTTTTTTTTACTATTTGGATTATATTTATATTTGACGTTTGTGTCGACCGGGTGAATGGGACGTCGATCGCTCCCCCCCCCTCACCGTTGACCTATTGTTTTTGATCTGTGCGCCTCGTCGGTGCCACTTACTTACGCTGTAGTGTAGTTGTACAAACGGTCGTACAATAATAGATTTTTGATACCCGACAAAATATTACATTACTGCGTTATCCGCAGTTAGTTGAACCGCCAAACTGTAGAAATAAAAAAAAATCCAAATATTAATATAGGTATAGGCAACGAGAACTCGGAATGTTTTCTCCATACCGATTAGGTTACATACCTAGATAGCTGCTGAATAATATGCGCCAAGAAAAGTACATAAATCTATTATTACACTTCGTATACGCGCACGTGTTGAAATATTACTTTGCAATATTATTTAAAACGTTTTTCGCTCTAAAACGTAGTTGAGCGAAATAATATTTACTAACACAAAAACTGCAGAACGATTATGAAACGTACGATATTCAGTATGGGTATATTATGCTAAATCGTTTATCGAGATAAACCAGCCCCCCACGAGTCCACGACCCCGTGACCTAAGCCGGGTAGCCCTAATTACACCGTACCTACCTAAATAATAATAATAATAATAACGATCTATCCGCCTCTGCGATGTATACGGCGGTATTTACGTTGATTTTTAACCGGCGGCGGCCATTTTTGCCGTCTGTACGCATTACATTAATGTGTATATAGAATAATATAACGTTCGTATGGTGTCAAATTATATTTCCTGTATGATGTACCTAACTACTGTATTTGTTTTCGCTTCTCATTTATACACATAATATAACGTATATAGAACACCGGGAGCAATATAAACACGACGCGTGCGTGAGCGAGCACAATATAATTCGTATTCGTCGCACACACATAGGTTGCAATGTTGCATAACCTTATATTATATTATGTGTGTGTACCCGGGTGACAGATGTGTAATAATTGTAATATCGGGTTAAAATTCACGAGTATGGATTCGGCGACAAATCGAATGAAACGAATCGAAAGAAATATTCCCGATTTCACAGTGGTCGCGATGACGAATAAATCTCGCGTATGGGGGACTGCTGCGTATTGTTGCAGGCCGTAAACGACTGCAGCAGCTATAGGTGGTAGTAGTTCGTTTTTTTATTGAAAAAAATAAAATAAAAATCGTTGTACTAACGATCAACGTATACGTAGGTACTCGAACGATTTGTTATTACATTATTATTTTTATAATAATTGGATTTTATATATGTACGCGGCTTAGCTTATAGATTTATATAAGTGGGCAATTACTACACGATTTATAACCAAAGATGAAGGACAATATTATATTTTATATCCTATACGTTTAATTTGAATTTCAAAATAGAACATCGTAAATCATTTTTCATATTCTATAATTTTATTTGCTTTATTATACTACAAAAATCTAGGTGTATACCGTTATTAAACCAAGTGATTATATAGTAACAACTGACATTACTAACCTACTGACACGCACTGAATTAACTCTGAATTAACTGAATTAATGTTTTAAAATCCGTATGTTTATACATCGTTTAAATGTATTGAATTTTTTTTGATTTATAAATTTATTAAATTTCGTTTAATAATTACAATATTTAACAAGTATTTATTAACTGTTATTTTATGCATTGAGTAAACGTAGTATAAACACTCAGTCAGGCAATATAAAATAAATTATAGGACATAATAAAAAATCTATTATAAATTCGGCCCTGATAATTGCTGCTAACACAATTACACGTATATATACACTTGTAATAAACTCGATATGATGTTACTCGAAGGCAACAACAAGTGTTCGCTTAATCGTGTGTATAAAGTCAAAAATTACAGGAAAATATAAAATAGTAAATACAAAAATAGCGAAATGTGTAGGTACATAATTTATGCAAATTTATATAAAAACATGGCATCTTATTTTAAAAATAAGTCAAAAGTTGTTATTTTGAAAAGAAAATTGTGTATATAATTATTTTATATAACTGAGGTCAAAGAATATTCGTATAAATTATATCACAACGAAATGATAAAATAGAACATTTTTATAAAGTTGTGGGATATCTTGTATATCTCCGTTATGCCGCTGTTTGTCCTCACTCGCCTCACCCCATCTCACCACACTCGTTTACCTATATATATCTGAGAATCTGAGATAGAGATTTTTTTTTTTTTTTAATAAAACGATATCGACCTTGGGCCCGGTTCGTATTATGTACATCAAAGTTTTACCGCTCATAAATCGTTTCTATATAGTTTCTATACCTATACCTATATGTCGAACACCTGCAGTACTGCAAATAAGCCACAGTGAGCTTTTTATAGTTTTAAAATTTATAAAGAGTCCCAACGCCGCCGTTTCTATATATATATATATACAGCTACGGGCTACAGCGTAGGTATAATGCATAATAAATTGCATTATATAATATTATAGTTTAACGTCAAAATTGTAAAAAAAAAAAATAATGAAAAAGTCTCGAAATATTATTATTATTTATTACGGATAATGGCATGATTATTACATTTTTTCCGAATAATAACGCGATATTTCAGCACTCCGAGCGAATTCGGTTTAAACATCGTTGTTGTCGAATCGTTATATACCATCGCGCCAAATGGTTGTTCGACGAACCCCGCGAACGGTAAACAATACAAGTCGTGTGTGCCTACACACACCTATCGTATAGCATTCCCATACCTATATTACAATGCAGGTACACACTACATAATACATTATCTGTATACACACCACGGGCACAATCGTACTGTGTACAGACTCGAGTGGAGTAATAATCGAAAAAAAAAATGTTTTAATTATAATATATATATTATTTTTTTTTCCTCATAAAAAACCGTTTTCATTATACATACAAAACAAACCGGTTTCGAACGCATGCGGGCACGTGTCTTATCCTGTTCCTTACTGCACCGTTTTAATATATTATAATTTTTTTTTATATACAAGTATATAATAGCGTCGTAGGTACTACCTACCATCTAACCCATCTCATATCAACATCATTACAATATAATAATAATAATAATAATAATACGAAATAACGCACTCTGCACTGCAGCACGCATGACTCACAGACCCAAACGATCCTGTTTTTACGATATTTACAGTTTTGTATTATAATATATTATGTAATTGGACGAAAAACGTCCGTTTGATTTTTTCACGTCAGCGTCGTCTGACGAGATTTTAAGCCGTGGCCAGCGACGACGTGTCAAATAATAATAACAATATTAGATAGGTTTATTATTGTCTGTATAGCGGACACGTTTACGATTAAAGTCCGTTTCAGATTATAGAACAACTTTCAGATTTCATAATCGAACGCGGTGCAGGTATAATATAATAATAATATGAAGGTAGATGCACTGCCGAGTGCACGCGCGCGTGTAGGGCACGAGATGTGACTGGCCGAGGTCATTTCGCATGGGAAATTTTTCCAACTTTCTTCTCCGCGACGTTGCGTAGGTAGGTGTACGCAGTAAACTTTACACGTATTTGATGTATATGAACGTGGCACGTTCGAACACGCTCGTATTTGACCATCGTTATACCGTGTTTTTATAACGATGGCGTTATTCAGGAATTTTTTTTTTTCGAAGCTACGTCGTCGGAATCGAACAGATGCTCTGTTGTCGAATTAATATTCGTTTTATTTAGGCCCACTGCACTACAATAGTAAATGTATAACAGTATAATTATACTACATACAGGGTGATACTCCAAACACTCTCACGCTTGTTTTTTCGTTTGTTCAAATCCTGGATATTTTTTTGTACCACTTGAGGATGTCCCGTGTTGATACACATGCAGACTTGTGCTTTTCAAAATGAATATGAAAACACCCCATTTTTACAGTTATTTATTAATTAGGTATTTTATATGTATATATACCTACATAGTACATATAAATTTTTGATGATTTATTATATTTAGTAATTACGAATGTGCGATTGCGACATTTTCAATAAAATTTCAAATTAAGCACTTGCTACAAATTTATAAAGTTCTATACTCTCGAAAAGTCGGCCATTTGGTCACTTTTTGGGTCAGTAGCGTAGCTGAAGCTCAGTATAGAGGGGAGGGGACGATTTGTAATTAAATACTTTTTCCAGAGTATACTATGGATACTTTTTTTTGGTTTACAGTTATATATTCCAATGCCCATTGCTATCGTATTTAATATTTAGTTTCAAAAATAATATTGATAAGTACCTAATAATGGTCTATAAATTTTTTATTAGATTTCATTAAATAAAATCCTGATAATCTAGAATATTGTTGTACCTACCTATTTAGTTGTATGTATATCGTTTTTAAAAATGTTTAAATAAGTTTTATTAGGTACTTAAATATATTTGTGAACGTACAAATAATTCAATATCAAATGTATTGAACGAAAAAAAAGTACCTATTTTAAATATTTTAAATACCTAATTATTTATAACATTCAAATGTTTTTGAAAGAAAATATTCAAATACCTACGCGTTTTAAATATAAATGATTACAAGTGCTTAAAATAAGTATTCTGAATACTTATTTTTGAAAAGTATTTTTAATTATAGACTGTTTACTAGTTCAGGACAAAACGCATTTAAGGGCTGGTAAAATAGTTTTCATGGACAGAATTTTTTTCATAGCCTGCCACAACAGGTATATATATGTAGTATGTACACGTGTGTATAGTAGACCGGCCTAAATATATATATAAATACTTATATGTGTAACACGCTGTAGCAGTTCGGTCGGTCGGTTTTTGAATAAGTGATTTTTTTTAAGTTATTCTAATATTTCCAGTTTTTGTGTCCAGATAAAATATATAGTCGATAAAGGTACCTCTTCTTCTTTACATAATATGCACTGCACCTATTATTATATTATATATATTATGTATATTGTACATGCATGTAAGTAGGTAGGTATATTAAATTTCTTAAACCTTTATTTAAACCTCACGGACCTTGGTTTCCTTCCAGAGTCATATGTGGTTACAGCTTACGCCTATCAAGGTACTATATAGGTAGTATTAGAATAGTATAATATTATAATATATTATTTTTAATTACTATCTTTACTCAATGGTATTAGTCTGACTGTTGAATAATTTTTTTTATTTAAAATCGAAAAATTAAATTAACATAACTAGAAATTATTCATAATTTTCATCTATTTATCTATCTATTTTAAGCATGCTTGTGGTGGAGATATAGTTAATAAGATACAAAAACGTATTTAATAAATATTTATATTTTAGATACCTATTATGTATTCATGAATTTAGTTTTACATGATTTTTGCACATTTAGAGAGAAAAAATAAAATAGAAAAATAGATAATAATGAAATACCCCTATGTAAACTGTACATTACTTATAAATGAAATTTGCTATGCTAATAGATAATATATATAAATGTTAAATACAAGATCAGATTAATAGGAGTGGCATGATCCTGATTCCCAGGGCCCCCCTTTTCCAAATAATTTTTCTTAACATAAAAATTCAAAAGAAATTTTAAGAACTAAAATAAAAATCATGGTTTTAATAATGAGCTATAAAAATGATTAATTCATAAAAAATCAATAGTTGCTGACACTATAGTATATGGTAAAATTCGTAAACTATATAGGTAGTAGTGATGAGAGTTTTAACCAAGTGTTAAAAATACATTTTTAATTTAATATGAGTTGTCTGTTATTATTGGTACCTTAGATATCTACTTTTATTTTATTTGTAAATAATACAATACAATTGTTTATTAATATTAAGTTATAACTTACGAGTATAACCGTGAAAATAATGACAGTCAAAACATTTGGAGTAAAGAGAAGTGTATTAAAGTTAGAGAGGAAAGAGTAGGTAGGTAGCCTAATAGAGAGACTTGTGTTTTGGGGCTTAAGACCCAATGGATTTAAACTGGATTTGATTAGTTGGTTAAATAGATTGCTTGGTCAATTGAATGTATTTTTACAGATACAATTTCAAATAACCTATTAAAAAAAACATACACTGACACCAGTCTATAATATAACTGTTCATTCATATTGATAAGATAAAAAAAAAACAAAAACAATGCATACCAGTAAAGGACAATTAAATTAAACAAAATAGTTGGCAATTCCTTTATTTATTGTTGATACAACTTTATCAAACAAACATTTAACAAATGGAACACCTAGTTATTCATATGATATACATTTGATATTATTTTATTTATATAATAATATTAATAAGATCTAATTAGTAATAAATAATAAATAGTTTGCTCTTATTCAGTAGCGTTGTTAATAATATACCTTAAATGATAAATGTGTTTCATTTTGTAATTATAAATATTTTAAATAAAAAAAAAAATGGACTAGATACTTTTAAAATTCCAAAATAAAATAAAATAGTTTACAAAGCCATATTTAAGTCAAATTGCTTCAATATGAACACAACTCGTGGAATAAATAATTTAATCATAAAATAATAACTACAGAATTTGTTCAAAGCAAACAAAATAAACTCTTTCTTTTTAAAAAAAAAAAATAAATAATTATTGCACATTCAATTATTTAAACATATATATTATGTAAATAAAAAAAAAAGAGTTGTATCTATTAATACTGAAAATATTTCAAAATGCAGAGATTTAAACGTTTTAGTAATGTAGTTAAAACATAATTTTGGTTTTGATTTTATTTACATTTTTTTTTATCTATTATAGTTTTAATAAATTAAAAAAATCATTCGTGGTTGGTGTACAATAATTGTATAACAGCTTAATTATGTTCACAAAAAAAAAAAAATAATAACAATAAGTATTTAGTAACACCGTATAACAATTTTCACGTGTTTGTTTAACACATTGATTTAATAACAAAGAAAAGTTTTATTTGGTATATCATAATATTGATGATAATAAATAGTGATGATTTGGTTATTGACAAGGAAGTGAACTGAATTACAAAATGATATATTACTATGTGTAAAATCACACACATAACAATTAAAGATCAATAATTCCTTATGAACAATAAAAAAAACTTACATTACTTTGAAACAAATTTACAATTAAATAAATACAATTGTACAAGACTATTAGTCTGGATATAAGTATTCCTTAAAAATGATGTAAACAATACATTATAAATTATAGATAATTATGTCGTACGTAGAAGTAATAGTTATTCCAATGGTAGTTTAAATACGTCAAAATTAAATAATGGGTTTTGCATATCAAAAAATAATTTGGCACATTAAAGAATATTTTATAAAATAAAGCTTAAATGAGGAAAGAAATTAAAATCTTCACTATTCATCATTTCTATGATGGAAGAGTGTATGTATTCTGTACATACAAATATTTTATAAAAGTATCATTAATTACTATACTTTATGTTTGTTTACTTCATTAGGCATTAATATATAAACTTAATTTTTCAATAAGTAAAAAATATGTTCTGTTTAATTATAATGTTTAAGTATTCAAAGGTGAGTAACTCATTTAAGACTAATTTAATAAATTACATGTAAGATGGAACAAAAATAATATTAAATATTTATGAAATAAATGGATTATAAAATGTGAAATATTTTTCGTCAAAATGTACTTCTTCATAAACAGTATTATATTAATAAAATATAATACCATTATTTTTATTATGCAAACATTATTTTAGTTATACACAAAATAGAGATGTCAAAATAAAATAAATTAAAATAATGTTTACATAAAGGTAAATATATATATATGTATATTGTTCAGAATTCATTTGCATAGGTACTTTTGATTAGGGGTCAATAAAATTATCACGTGTTAAGAAAAAAAATAATAATAATAGAAAAAAAAAACAAAAAAGATTAACTACACAGCCAGGTGACAATGTCTTGGAAGTCCAGTGGCATATTTTGCAGCTTCAAGCATCGATACTCCTTTACCATGCATAAACACAAAACATTCTCATGATAAAATAGAAATAATAATAGTTATAATAATATAATTCTCGCGCAAAATGTTAATGTGTTGCATGAGTCAAACAGAAATTTCTGTGCAAATTTCTTGTGATTATCAATCAGTACAGTGTAGTGTGGTATAGTATAATAGTGTTATATTTTATATCAATCAAAGCAGTTATCTATAAGTTTTATTTTTTTGTGATTATATCTTGTAAAAAATAATCTAAGAATTGTTAATCATAAATACCTACAATTTTTAAAAAAATATATAAGTTTATTAGCAGAATTGCAAACAAATAAATGATACATGCTATATAACATTTTTTTAATAAAATTGAAAGTATCCGATTAATATTTTATACAAAGCTGTCTGTCATTTCTGACAAAATCAAGAAAATTTTTTTTGAAAATTTGTTAGTCATTATAGGTTATTTTTATTTCTAAATATATATGATTTTGAAAAAGCACTACTTAACACTCCTGAAGACATTTAATTTCTTATATTTTTGTTAAATTTAAAAAAGAGTGTATTATTTTAACAAAAATATTTAAATAAATTTAGTATATTTTATGGTCAAATTTAAATAAGCTTTATAAAATGTTAAAATGTATTGGATATTTATTTAGTGTTTATACATTTTTAATAGCACAATAAATCTATTTCAATATTCATTGTTTAATTATTTTTATTGATTTAAAATATTATTAAAAAAAGAAGATAAAGTTGGTTTAATACTACATAAATCAGATATTATTTGTTTTCATTTAAAGTTTAATACATAGTATAATTAATAATATTTGTTTATTTATTCATCAATTAAAATATTAATTAATTATTTATTTCTGTTTCAAACATTTAAAATCAGTTTTTTTTTTTGTTATGTCATTGCATTTCTAAAACTGAAGCATTTGATTAGAAAATAAATAAAGCAAAAGCTAATATTAGTTTGAACTCAAAATTATTTCAATCATGGCAAATGTCATATTTGTTAATAATATAAGTGTTATGCAATATCAGAAATTATGTACCAAACTTGCATATACAGAGCCTAATGTAAATTGATCCCTGCAATTTTCTAAAATAAAATATTGTATCCCTGCACCTGGCAATTCTATCCAAAACCAAAAGTTATTAAAATAAATAATCACAGAATTGAGAATACTCATAAGATTTTTAAATTGTATACATTAATAATGTGTTGCCATTGAAGAATAAATAGCTGCATTGTAACTATACCTGTTTGAAGTAGGTAATAAATTGTTTTGTTCATTAACAGATACTACTTCTGTTTCATCATCAGTCTCCAATAATGCAGTACTTGAGTCATACTCAGGGTGTTGAATCATTTTAGATCTTAGCAAGTAGACATATGTTCTATAACGTTTTAACTAAAAAAATAAATATAAATATATACATTATATGTACAGTTAATAAAAGCACAATAATTAATAAGTACATTTGACATGGGATAATTTAAACATGTGGCATCATTTCCTGATTACGAAAGAAAAAAACTTTTTTTTCTAAAAAGGCTAATTTATTTTTTAATGATAAATTAGATGCAAAGTATGTGAAAAGGATATATATATATTAGTTTATGATTAAATTAACATTTTTTTCAACTAATTATTGAAGAATTAATAGTTATTTACATTTACTAGAATTAGAATGGAAAACAAACAGCATTTTTATGGTTACAAATAATATTATTCTGTATCTAATCTTACTTCTTATAAATTTTATTATTTAAGTTAAGGTCTATAATAAACCATCCAATAGCAACTTAAATAAGTACTTACAATTAAGCATATTGCAACTCTTAAAAACTTAACACAATTTATAGAGATTTTTACCCTATTTTTTAATGAGGCAATTTTTTTCAAAACACCGATATGGACTGGTTTGGTTACTAAATGATAACAATTAAATATAATTGTGAATTATACATTTCTTTTTATTGTCAAGACTTATAATTCTTTATGAGCAAAAGTAACTTAAATCAATTATGAAAAAAATAGTAAAAACTAAAAATTACTTTTATTGTAAGAGGAGGTCAATAGTTTCAGTTTTAATGGCAGATATATTTGTTTTGTAGACTTTTCACCAAATTTTTGAATATTAATAAATAAAACTTACTTCTTCTAGTAAATGTGATTCTTTTTCTTTATAAAATTGTAATGTGATGTTTTTAGTTCCACGTTCTGGAGGTTTCTTTTTGTGGATGTCAAGCTCAACTTCGAGTTGTCGCAAAGTATCTTCATGTTCACGAAGTTGTTCTCGCTTTAAAAAATAATTAAAACATTTTATATCTGTAGAAATAAAATATTGTAAATAATCAAACCAAATTTAATTTTGTAGGAGCTGATGGTAATAATGGCCTTTGGAATTTTTTCTGATTTCCAACAGCACTTGGCAACCGTGGTGCAGAAAAACTAGCACACACAAAATTAATTGTATTTATCCATGAATCCAATTCTTTAGAATCACTAATAATAAAAATAAACAATAATAAATAAATAGAAATTAAAAGCAGTAAATAGGAGTTTTATAAAAAATTTTACCTAGTTTGAAACAAATATTCCGCTTGATCTGCAGTAACTAATCTAAACACATGTTGTTTTTTTGTATAATCCGTAGCTTTAGTAGCTAAGCCATGATGTATGTGTATTGCATTATGAATACTATCACTAATTTGAGATTTTCTAAATCCAGAATCATCTTTATGTAAATAAAGAATTAGATCACGTAATGTGCAATAGTACATTTTCCAACTACGTTTCCCTCTAGCAGCTGTAAAATTAAAAGGGCACAATATTATCATTAAAAAATATACAATTATTTTATTCTTACTTTTTTTTCCATTGGCTTCCATACAACATTTTCTCATCACATATCCTTTTTTATACTCTAAAGCTTGAGTCATGACATTTTCATCATAATTTCCTCCACTTTTGCCTATCTGACCAGGGATTTTATTTCCAAGACCATCAATTGGTTGATTGGCAATTGCGTTTTTTAATTGATTTTCATCCAAATCATCATCACTAAAACATGTTAAAAATTTATAATTTTTTAATTTAAATTTTTTATGCTTAAAACTTTAGTCTTACCTTGCCCACTCAAGAGGATTAGATTTGATAGCCATGTATAACGATTTAAGAACGTCACGTGGAAAATGTTCATTATCATTTAAACCAGCTAGGTTTTCGATAAATTCATTACATGTCATTTTACGTCCAATCATTTGGCCATGTAAATCAGTATTTAATAGCATAATGGCACAAGTTAATGTATGAACAGCATCTAGAAATAAAATAATTTATATGAATATTTTATACGATTAAAAATTGCAAAAATTTAAAAAAAATTAAACAAAATAAAATGCAAATTAGAAACTTAAGCAATTTGCTATAAGGTATCAAGGTAACAACTGAATAAATGAAATTGTTGACATATCTACTTAATGACAAAAAAAAAAAAAACAGACTATTTGTATTACATCATAAGCAAAAGGGTTGTATAAATCTACTTACACGCATTCATATATTGTGTGCCTAACTATTCATTTTATTTTAATAAAGGATTAGAGAGCAAATGTAAAAATTAATTAAAAGAATAGTATACGCAAGAAAAATAAACTGACAACATAACTATTTGTTAAAATAAAAACAAGACAAAAAAAGATTGTTTGGTTTTCACAAAAAAGTGAAAACTATATATTTAAATAATAATGGGTATTATAATATTAATAATATTACCTTGAGAGTTGAAACATTGGGGATTGCAGTCCAAGAACCGTTTTGAAAAATGAACTAACACCCTTTCTCTTTCTTGAGTTTCTCCAGTCAAACTGAATTGTTTCAAAAAATGTCTTAATGCCAAATCTAACGAATTTCCTTTAAAATCAAAATATTTCAAATATTCTTCAGCGACTGCTCTACTGAACTCGTTACTGAAATCATTTGATTATTAATATTTATTATTTTTTCAAAAGAATTATAGATATTTTTATTACTTTTTGCTTAAATGTCGCGATACATCACTTTTTTTGAATCCTTCTAAATAAAATAAGCGTTTTGCTAGTCTTACTGCCGAGGGCATATCTACAGCTTTAGGTGAATAATGAAAACTATGTAAGCTATCAGAATCAAAATCTTCGTTTTGTGTCCAGTGCTCATCATTATTGGTAACAGAATTAGCCAACTGAGCTGCACCTTCCATTAATGCTAATAAATGTTGAACTTCTTCTTCATCCTAAATTAAAATATAATTTTTTTTTAAAGTAATTAATTTTAAATATAAAATGCTATATATATACTTTAAAATCTTGATGTTCATTGTTACTCATATTTTCCTTATCATTGTAATATCTGTTGTTATTTTCACTGTCTTTAACTAAATTTGTTTTTTCTGGACCTTTAACCTGAATGACAATTCGATGGTCAGTATGATTATCATAATATGAGTACTGCCCTTTTGTAGATCGCTTTCTAATCTTTGGTTCACTTGCTACAATAGTTGAATCGCTGTCACTTGGATCTGACACCTCTAATTCACGCGAGTTAATCAAGAAATCTGAATCTGCAGTGTCTTGGAAATCAGGACTTGATATATTTGAATGACTGCTAGTTGGATGACTGTTTCCACGGAATGATCCTTTAGCTGGCCGTCGCCGGTCAGATGGCGATGACATTATTGATGAGGATATGGATGTCGGTGATGTAGGTGATAGAACTTTTTGGAGGGAATTGCAAGAAGCTGATGTTTCATCAGGAACATGACCAGCGTTATATGTCCACAAGACTCTTTTGTCTTCCATTTCAAGTGGTTTTATATTAGTATTTAATAAGGTGTTACAAGAAGATGTAATATCTTCGTCTTCAGTATCAATACTGGTAGTTGAAGACATTGGATACTCAGAATTTGAACGTAAAGGATCTTCAGAACGAGAGCCACGTTTATAGTTGGACATATTTGTATGAGGAGGAGAAACTGGAGATGTATTTCCAGAATTAGGTTTTGCAATGTTTGGTCGATCATTTTCAACAGGACTACTAGGAACAGAATTTGAATTTACTTTTTGGAATTTTTTTGGGCCACCATTTTTTACCAAACAATCAACTTTACGATCCCTCTTTGGTAATAAAGAGACCTAAAAATAATGTAAAATACATAGTAGATTAAAGTGGAAAAAAATGAAGAACAAAAAACATCATACCTGACTATTTTTAGACATTTTGATAACTCTCTCGCCAGTCATCATAAATGCTTCATATTTAGGAGCTTCAACTTTATTTGTATTTGTTCTAGTAACCATTTCTAACGGTGGAGGATGATGTTGTGGTGGAGGAGGTGGGGAATCTATATCACGGAATAGTAATTGAGGGGAGTTTCCATTTTCAGCCAGTTTATCATGCACTTTACTTTTAATGGCAGGATCTAAAAAAAACGATCAATTTATCAATTTAATAATAAATTACTTAAATAGTATAAATATATACTAACCTCTGACTAGTTTCAAAATAATAGGGTTTTGTGCTAATCTTAAGCATTTCAATACTAAAACAAAAAAATATAAATTAATGTTAAATATAATATTATGATTGAAAAAAATAAAATAAACAATGGTATCTACCTGCCCCTTGAAAAAAAATAAATTCAAGCATACCTAAGTATTTACTTTATAAGTATTCAATTTAAGTTTTCTCACATTTAATAGTTTAATAATAGGATCAAACACATGATAAGTATTTAATGTTGTAATTTTCAAGTAATAATTTTAGTAATTTTACCTTCTTTAATTGTACATGTTTGCACATCTTCATTATTTATCTTTATGATAACATCGCCAACCTCAATCTAGAAAAAAATTAAAAAATACTAAATTTTAATACAAAATATATAGGTAATATGAGAAAGAAATCAAGATTTTCAAGAAATTAAAGTGTATTGATTAGGACTTTGAGAAGAATTGGCATAAAACTATGTTGTATCAAATTTTTTTTCTTAGAAATCTTAATGAACAATTAACAAATACACTTTAGACTAATTGTAAGCGTTTAAATTATTAATTAGTCATGTCATAAAATACACTTGTTTATCGGCTATCTAAATCGTACAGAATCAAATATGAAAACAATCATATCACACTTATTTCTTAACAGATAAATACAATCTGTAAAATAAAAATCCTGACAAGCATTGAAAATAGATAAGTGTATTATTAATTAGCTCATACGAATAGGTATATACTTTGAACACAAGTTTATACTTATGTAAAGTGACCTACCTACTGTTTTTATGTAGGTAATTTGACATTGTCATTTCAATCCATCAATTAATTTAATTACAAGGACATTTTACAAAGAGACGCTAAACATTAAATCACATTAAATTATAATCGAGAGTGTTTTAAAGTGCATAAAATTAACATGAATGTAGGATATTTCACTTAATAACCAATAACAATTCAGGGCCATATCACTTTCCAGATTTAGAAATGTGTGTAGGTAGGCACAAATTCTACAGAGAATAAAAATATGTGTGTTTTCTCTAAATGGGTTATGCGTAATGATTAGATAATATCTGCATAAACATAAACTAGAAAAGGTAATGTTATCGGTAAGACAGTAGTAGGCAGTCGGTTAAATCTCTCCAGTCCAACGGACACGCAAACGAACAAACGTCGAGAGACGGATAACGGACGGTTCGGACAGGTGTCGACGGCTAGACCGAGGGTCGTCGCAACATTACCTGAGCGCATTCGGCAGCTGGCGTGTTCTCGATGATGTCGTAGATGACCGGCGGGCAGTCGGCGATGCCGAGCAACGAAAATCCCAGGCCCGAAGGCATTTCCGGTCGGCACAGGGTGACCGAAATCTCGACGGCCATGGCGGTCGCTGGGGGGGCTCCTCTCGTCAGTCGCCCCACGACGGTGCACTCCGCCGGACCCGGAGCTGACCGGTGGTCACTGATTGTCGTCGGGGCACACGAGAGCGTAACACACACACCGACACCGGTGACCGCCTAAGTCATGACGTCCGACACACGCGGGTGTATGTGTGTGCGGTCGGCGGGTGGACGAGTGGGTGCGCGCGCGAGTTTCCAGATCACAGACACCGTTCACGGGCGGCCGAGGCTGCCGCTGCTACGGAGGCGGCAAAAAGCTGACGGCGAACGGTCGGCGGAGAACATGACGAGCAACGACGGCGGCGGCGACTTTATAACTATAATACGGAACGTACGCGACAGTACGACCAGCACGGGCACATGATACGGCAGGACGGCGCGGCGTGACGGGGGGGAAACGGTCTCGCGTACTACAGTGATATCGGCGACCCCGCGATGACGTCACGGCCGTCCCGTCTTCCCCCACCGTGGCGCCAACGACGGTTATCAGTTATCACACACACGGCGGCGGCGGCGGCGGCGCACGTCTGTCCGCGCGCGCATTGCATTTTCGCCATAAACAGTGTACGTAAAAATATAAATATTATTATTATTTAAAATCTACATAATATTATATACATACGTATATTGATAATAATCGTACGTCTAACGTCAGAGGTGGTTTATAATATTGTCGATGTCGTAATCGATGTCGAAACGCGGATTTATAAAAAATTTAAACCCACGCGCCTGTTATGGGTATTATAGTGTAATAATTATTGGTGATCCGTTAAACGGTCAGTAATCGTGCGGACGTGCAGTCCTGCCTTACGATCCTTACGCAGGATATCGCGCGCTATAAATATTTATCGGACGATGTTTAGGTACTTTACGACTTTGACAGACACGTTAGGAAGGTACATAACGCTACGTATTTTGTACAAGAAAAAAATCCATTTTTTCACTGTTCAATTATTATAACATCGCAGACGTGGTGATTTTTTGGTTTCAGTAAACGACAAACTAAGGGCATCTTATTCAAAAAGCTTTGATGTAGTTAATAATAATGTTATCGATATTAATACAATGAATAACTTTGAAAAAGAGGAACGGCAAGGCATATACTTCAGAATAATACTCTGTCTCTCGGGTTGTCATTAAAAACATGAAAAGTCAATAAAATAATAGAATATCATAGGTAGACATACCTAATTGGGCCGTTCTTCGGTATACGCACTTTGCTCGAGGTAGAATATTTTTATTTTTTTTTTTTATAAAACCACAAAAAATGACCATAAAAATGGTGTAGCATGGCCCAATATTGATCGTCTGTTACAGTGTTGTGTACAGTTTGTATATAAGTTATGTACACGTATATATATATCAATATAATAATATAATATATAGATTATGCTGCCAAGTGCCAACTTTGACAAACCCGTGCTGTGTGGCGTGTGCGCGATTATTGTGCAAATGTGCAATACTGCAATCTATCGTTTCGAACGCAGAAAATTCTCTCTCGGAAATTATACTTAGGTAGGTAGTAGGGGTAGGTACCCGCAGCCCACCGTAGTATACCCATTATACTAAATTGCACGCATCGGCTGTGATGGGTATTATTATTTTTATAAGACTCGAAATTTACCTTTTCCGCGTGCGATATTACATACGTATACGGTATACCCACTTAATTAGTCCGCTCGCGGATAATACGTCTAGTTATTATTCAACGTCGGGTTTACCGTCTAAATACGTATTTAATTGGCTTTCACGTGTTGTTCTCGTTCGTAAAGGTAGGTAGGTCTGTTGAGGTATATACCTCTCTCGATCGCATCGGTGGTCGGTCGGTCGGTCGTTAGTCGTTGCACACACACAACACACACACACTATGTGTAATACGATTTATATTATATTATTATAATTTTATAAAAACACACAATATATCGCATCAATGCGCGTGTTTGTCGATGTCGTCGGAACAAGGTCGACTTTGAAACCATAAACGCGTCATTATAATATATATGTATAATATATTATATCAATATTTACGCGCTTGTAAATGTATAATAATAATAATAATAATATACAAATGCCAATGTCGACATGAATATATATACATAAATATCAATACATGTTTGTGCTCCCAGTCGTGGATCTATGTGTAATGCTCGCGTGTGCCGTTTATGAGTGTTTATAGACGAGGAGTGGAGCCAGCGGAGGCTATCGCGAAATTGTTTTTCAAATCTAAATTCATATATTTAATATATGTATATTAATAGCTTGATAAAAAACACAAACATATTTTAATAAATAAACAAACACTTCAGTAATTAATAATACTAATTAGTCTAACGGGTGCAAATTGACTTCATCTATTATACCTACTGCATATTTATTCTCTTTTATTTAGGTAGGTACTTATTATAAAATTAAAAATAAATATTAACGTATTATATTATAATATATTATATTATATTTTTTTTCTAGCAAAGTGCAGAATTCTAATAATTTTAAAGGTATTGCATAGAAGTGTGTCATATTATACTATACATACCGTGGTAAAAAGTAATATTTATTCTAAATATCTTAATTTACTCTGTGGAATTTTAATTATTTTGTTCTATTTAAGAAAGAAATTTGTTTTTATTTTTGACCTATTATGAAACTTAAAGGTAACAACATCTATTATGTGTTGTCGGTTTTTTACGATGTTTTTTCTTTGTAAACAAGTTATGAAAAATAACTAATGTTAATACCTAGGTACTTGTATTGTAAATTGTAATACCTTCTTAAGTATAAAAATGTTCATAACTTGCTTAAAAATGAAAATACTGTGAAAAACTGTCGAGAGATAACAGATAATGTCCTTATTCTCAGTTTGATAATAGATCAAAATTAAAAACAATAATATACTCTAGGTTCTATTGAAAGCAAATTTACCGTGTACGTTTTGTCGTATACTATCTACAGTTTGTAAGACAAACTACACATGCGATTGTAACATCATCTTAATGACTTAATATTATAAGTTGTATCAATTATGATATTTTCACTTAACATAACTTACTATTACTCGTTTCAACGTAAACTTGAGTGGACTTAAAATTTTTAATTAAGTGTTTTTATTTGAATAACACTAATTTAACCTATTCTATAAAATTATGAGTTAATTTTATTTTATATATTAGATCGGGGCGATCAGGGTAAGAGGCTTTAAAGTTATGTCAAAACTGCTCCTGGAGTTATGAACATATGGATATTTCTTCTTGGTTGTTTCATGTTTGTCTTCATTCATAAAATGGTAAGATCATCTGTACCGTGGCTTAATTTTTTTTTATCTTAGTAATTACAATATTTTATGTAAGTCTATATACATTTCAATGTTTTTAATTTAAGTGCAAAAGTAAATATAAAGTTATATTTCTGAGGGCGTATGAAGGAATTTATAATCCAAACAAACAATATTAATATAAACAGACCTGAGAGTAATCTTCCTATTCAAGATATATTATTCATTGTGATTAATAATTCAGCTAAATATTTAATTTATAAAACTTTAAAACGCATTATGTTTATGAGTTATGACTTTAACACATTAAGCGCAATACCTATAGGCTATAGTATCTACAGATAATATTATACCTATATTATAATTATATATTTTACCCCTCTCAAAATATATCATTGAGACTTCATAATTAAGAATGTGACATGTATTTAAAAATGAATGATTTATGTTAAAATAATACTTACTTAAATTAGTTAAATTATGCTGTAACAAAATTGCACAGGGTATATTCCTTTGAACAATTAAATATCACTAAAACATATTATATACACATAATAATATACCTATATTAGTTATTAAAATCTCCAAAATTCCTAAATGAACGGATGATTACAGACTATGGCGTAAATATTACATAATACTACTGTGTTTAAAGTTAAAAGTGACACCAAATATTTTTGTGGAGTGATCTTTATTTTTTATGTGGTAAGGTATACTGTAATAGATAACTTAAAGGCATAGTTGTAAACTGGGGGAGGGGGTGAGAGGGGGCAACTTCCCTCTTCTAAAAATTTAACGGGGCAATGTCCCCTTGATATTTTATAAATTTATTTTAAAAATATTATCAAAAAGGCATTTTAGATTTTTAAGAATTATTTTTTCAAAAAACTGAAAAATATAATATTTAAAAAAAGATTAACTATAGAAATAAAAATGAATTGATTAATCAAAATGTACTTATTAGGACATATATTTAGTCTTTAATTATCTTTAAGTGTACGAGATATCGGCATAAAATAAAGTTTGCCCCTCTCCCCCTCCCATAAAAATTGCCTAAGTTACCCCCATTGCCTTTAAGTTAAAGGAATGTAGACATTAAATGGATAAATAATCGTAACATCAAATCATAATTAAAAGTGATGTGTAGTACAATTATAGGAACCAAAGGAAATTAATATTATTGTTTTCTTGTTTTCTTTCTATAATACAAATAAATAATAAACAAATGAATTACAACTGTTTAATAATAACAATTATGTGTCAATTAAAGTTTTCGATTAAAAAAAGTTTAGGACATCTGCTCTTAAGTATCAGATTTAACATTTTTTAACTCAATGATTCATAAATAAGTGTAGATTTGAATGCTATAAATAGTAAAGTTTACGGTATCTATTTAATATTAAAATTAATGAATATAGCCAATATAGGTAAGTTGATTTTTAAAACTTATTTTATGGTTTTACGTAGTATAAGAAATAACTAATAAGTATTACTAATATTATATTATTAACTATAAACACTATACACTATACAAAATATAATCTCACATATAAATATAGCTTGTAATTATTACTAATTAACCTATAAGAAATGAATATAATATGATGGCTTACTTTAGTTTTTATTTTTATGCTAGTTTATAATTTAAGTTACGTCTGTTTTAAACTTTAAATTTGTAGGTGAATTTTTTTTTCTAAATCAATAGGTCTAAAAATAAATAATTATTTAGCAGGTATATTAGTATAGTATAAATACATAATTATAAAGTCCAACAAAAACGCGCGTTAGTTATGTAAGACGAAGGTCAAATCTTTAACAGTTTAACATGATTTTTCGTTCGATCATTACATTTTAAACTTGACAATATTTAAATTGATTAAAAAATTTATTCTTATTCAATTTCACAGTAAAATAATTTCTATTCGTATAAAAATAAACAAAAAATTATACAGTATATAGGTACAATTTACATACCGCGTACATATACCTATTAAAAATATGAATTATCCGCACTAAATACTGTACATATTATATAAAGCTATGTACAGTGAAGTTTATAATACATTCTATTGACTCACCTCATAAAAAAACCTTATTTAGATAATTTTGCATAAATGTTGTAAAGCGTATGTATATAATATACGTATATATAGTGTATATAATATACATGTATATAGTGATTATACTTTTATAACTTTTCCCTTTGCAGGACGCCAGGACACACGCTGTAATATCTCTACAGTATACACACTTATACACTTATATACAATGCGGTCAGCACATATTGTAATGAATGAAAACCCGTGTGGGTACAGTACGGCAATGTTTGTTGTAAAATAATTCAAGCCGCAAACATCAATGAGTGAGACTGAACAGGTAAGTGCGCATGCCACGCTGCCAGTAAAATGGTGATGAAACGCAGACCCGACACTTCGACTCTCTTTGAAGTCGAAAACACATATCATTATAATATATTATACATTACACTGGGTATAATATAATGCATAATTTAATATTATATCATGCAAATAAAATATGAGTATAAATATCACTGGACGTTGCAAGATAAACCCAGAAAAAAAATTAATTTCTAGTAAATATGTTTCAAGTAAAACGCACACAATAATATTATATACTTATACTTCGTTATACAAAGACAAATTACGATTTTTTTTGTAATTTATACTTAGCAGTAGCGTGTGCCTATTGCCTATATACTATACCGGTACCGGTACATTAACTGACGGTCTGCCTACGGCCTACGGCCCCGCTTCGCCGCACCACGCAGCGATGAATGAACAATATTTTTACATAAATGGTCAATGGAAGAACGTCGTATTGACGCGTTTCGTGAAATACTATAAAAAATAGTTATTTATTTTTTTAAAGTGTTTAACTCAATTAGTTAGTTCATTTTCTAATTAATTTAACTAGGTAGTTGAAGTAAGTGCTATTATTAAGCTGTAACAATTTAACTTTTTCCAGTTTAAAAAATAATGCCTAAACAGTTCAAATCATATGCATACATACCATAACCGTATAAAGTGTAATATTAAAATTAATTCGTAATTTTAGGTAAAATAATGTAGTACTCAAGGATTTTAATTTTAAACTTTTAGGGTTAAGTATATTATTCTGCCAACAATTAACTAATAAGAAATAACTTAAATAATGTACCTATATTAATTGTTTATAATAACTTGCCAGAAAAAACAAACTGTTTTGTATAAGTGAAAGTACATATTTATAATGAATGAAAATAAAATTAACATAAAAAACTATAATAAGTAAGTTGCATAGTCATAGGAGTATAGTGTGTCATCATACCACTGTAAAATCAGAGGCGAATGATATATGAGACTGGGTTATGTCATTATATTTATTTATATGTAGCTGTAAAGAAGGCTTGAGTGATCATTGGTAGGTATCTACAATTTTGCATAGTCTCGAAAAACATCAATTTCTATTATCAGTTTGAAGAATTTATATAATTATTGTTAAAAGTTAATTCTATTGTCGGACAAGAAAAACTGTAGATATGATATAATATTATATGTATATGTATAATATAATATTAATGTAACACATATTTTAAAGTCCATATAACGGCAAAAAAAAAACTATTGATCTTGTCCTATATGCATTACTTTGATGTGTAACAAATATAATATGTTATGTAAACTAAACCAACTACAAAATGTGTAAAATACAGATGTATTATTGATAGATCAAAAAACAAAAATACCTGCACGAAACGTGAAATAATAATATATGTCCTCAAATTCTATTCAGAATAATAAAGCATATCGATTATAATGTCTCAGTGCTTATATGTAATCATACAGAACTAGAATGCACGGATCAATAATGCGTATTTGATGGATGGAACTATCTATTTTTAAAATTTCTAAATAAAAATATTCGTATTTCAAGTGTTCGACGATTTATTTTGCGAATTTTTTCCCTAATACGTTGTTGGTTCGTGTTCTGATGCATAAATTGCTTCATTTTTAAATGTAAATGAGTATCTGCATAAAAAAACTTACTATGAATGTTAGTATTTTATAAAGTTTACTAGGCCATTCAGCCGTTTACGGAACGATGACGACGATAACGAAGACAACGACGTGTCGGCGGTTATACCGTAAACTTCTAAAAGAAAATAATTGGCAATTAAGAACAATAATTTACTTATTCAGCTTTGCATTTTCTGCACGGTGGATTCTACCCCACGATAAACACGTTGAACAGTTCAAACGAATAGAAAAATCGTTCTACTGCTGACACTACCGAAAACAAAAAACCTTTTATGTGCTCCTTACATAGATAGGTATATAACTTTAAAATAAAATATATTATAACATTTTCAATAATAAATTAATATTCAAAATTCAGAAAATAATTAGATACCTATTTTGATCACAGAGAGATAGACATTTCTGTATTTATCTTCGAGATTGCATTATTTGCTTATAAATACATTTTTCTATAATATGTATTCCGTAATATTGCATATCCAAATCTAAATGGAGTATATTAATCATTGTATCTCCATAAAATATAATGAATTTTTAAATGTAATATTTTTTTAAACATGATAAAAAGTACTTTTACTGTTTAAAATAGCATTACATAATTTACAGACACCTAACATAATTTTTAAGGACAAATAAAATAATATACGTAGGTACATCTGAAATCTAAAACTTGAATAATTTCTATACGAAATTGAAAACCGTATTATTGGTTACTATAAACGTATATGGTGTATTAGAGTTATAGTATATAAGTTAGAACATTAGGTCCGAAATAACTATTGTTCGAATAATTGATGACCTTGCTACCTTGCTGAATAATATTGATATGTTGTTCACTGCTGTATTCCATATTAGGGAAACTATTCACTATTCCATACTTGGTGCTTATCCTCTAGATTCAATATTTGCGTGTGTTTAGAACTCTTAAAAATTATAGTTTATTATTAATACAAAATATTTGTTTATCATCTAACTATAGGAATGAATTATGAGTAATTAGTGAAGATGAGTAGGTACCTATATTATTTTATATGATTCTGATAAAAATTAATAGAGTTACATATTATATCGTATATGTGCATTAATAAATGCATACCTACTTTCACAAATAATACTTTCATTTTTGTGTTTTAAATAATACTGATTTAAAAGATTGATATGAAAAAAGGCGTTTAAATGGAAATCATTTTGCTATGCATTAGGTGTTAACAGTGGTTACTGATATGATTGTGTTAAATTTAAATTTCATTAATTTTCATTGTATACGAAAAATGATTTTGATCAGAAGGGGTCTGTCAGCCTAATCACTATAAGTAACTTTCATGATATGTTTGTTGATAAAATTTAATAGTTTTAAATAATATTTTACTATTATTATTACGGTAATATGATTTTTCTTTACCAAAAACATTGCATTCGTGATATTATTAATATTTTTATTATAATATCAATAGAATAATATATATATATTTTCATTATTAACTCTTAAATTAATACCACCTTACCGTCAAACAGTGTATAGGTACATGTCAGTGGCGAACCCAGGGGGGTGGACCCCGGGTCCGGACCCCCCCCTTGGCTCATGCCATAGTATTTTTTTATATTTTATATTTTTAAAGTTACCCAGAAGTTTCATCAAAATTTATTGATTATAATTATTGTTAGAGTTGGTATATTGTTAATAACACAAAGAATCTGATGTATAGATAAAATCAACGATTGTCAATAACCTATGATATCATAATATATTAATATACGTATATAGTTGCAACGACAATGTAAGATAAAATATATGTTCATCATATACGTGATACGTATGTCGTATATCTTAATCCGTGGGTTTTTCTATGAGTTTTACTGACTGACCAATAATATATAAATATCAGCGATAAAACGGGCAGTGTTGAGTGTAGTGATGTATAGTCTGTACAGTCTGCGATATTTGCTACTACAATACTAATTTTTTTCCATAAATGTTGTGTGTATAGTGGATACTTGTGCTTATAATTTTCTATATTCGTATTTAAAGTTAACGTTAAAAATATTATATTAGTTCAGCCATGAAACGAAGTATAAATGACTATTTTGTATCAAAAGTGAGGTGTGTAAAGAATAGTTCTAATGTAACAAATAATAGAGATGTTTCGGTTTCAAATTTAACACAAGTTCCAGACAAAGACGAACAAAATGTTATTTTGAGTACTCCGGTGCCTAAAAATTCTAGTATATTTGATATAAAACTATTCATTGATAAAAAATTGACGAAAACCGAAAAAACGGAAGCATTAAATACAATTTGGACGCCAGGTAAAAATTATGATTTTCCTATTACGCTTTATGGTAGTAAAAATTTAAAATTTCAAATGTCGTGGTTTGATAAATGGAGTTGGATTGCATATAGTGGTTTAGATGATGGCATTTATTGCAAATATTGTGTATTGTTTTGCGTCAAACAAGGTGGGAAAGGAGGCCAATCGCTTGGGCAGCTTTGCACTCAACCATTAAAAAATTGGAAACACGCAATTCAAAAGCTTAAATCGCACGAAGCTAGTAATTATCATATTAATTGTGTTTTAAATTTTCAACATTTGTCTGCGGTAATTTCAGGGGAAGAGTCTTCTGTGTATGACCAAATTAATAAAGTAGCAAAAAAACAAAAAGACGATAATAGGAAAATTATTAGCCCTGTAATTCAATCAGTTATACTCTGTGGTCGTCAGGGAATTGCCTTAAGAGGCCACCAAGATTGTGGTCCATTAAAATTAACTGAACCAAGTGAAAATGATGGCAATTTTCGTGCTTTACTTCGATTTTATTTAAATGCAACTCAAGTTTCGGGAGACAATACTCATGTTTTATTGCGGGAAAATTGTAAAAAAAACGCGCAGTACATAAGTTGGAAGATACAGAACCAGATAGTCGATGCTTGTTTTAAAATAATTACACAAAAAGTAGCTAAAAAAATCAATGATTGTAAGTATTTTTCTATTATTGCCGACGAAACTGCCGATATCTCTGGTATTGAACAATTATCTTTGTGTGCCAGGTATTATAATTCTGATGATGGGAAAATGCACGAAGACTTCTTAAAATTTGTACCTATTTATGAAGTTAATGGTAGGAATTTAGCAAATATTATAGTGGAAGAATTAAAAAATATGAATATTGAAGTAAATAATTTGCGGGGCCAGGGATACGATGGCGCTGCTGTTATGAGTGGTAAAATGAATGGCGTTGCCGTACTGGTTAAAAAAGAATATCCTACAGCACTTTATATACACTGTAGTTCTCACAACTTAAACTTATCAATATCGTATTCTTGTAATATACCTGAAATAAGAAATACCATGGGTACAATTGAAAGTGGATATTTATTTTTAAACACTCCAAAAAGACAAATAGTTTTCAGTGAAAAATTGAATTTATTTAAAGAAGAAGAAAAGTTGAAAGATGATGGGTGTCAATCAAAAAAACTAAAACTGAAACGCCTTTGTCCAACGCGATGGGTGGAACGACATAATTCGGTGGAAATATTTTATGATT
Organism: Aphis gossypii; assembly: GCF_020184175.1. Classification (NCBI taxonomy): domain Eukaryota; kingdom Metazoa; phylum Arthropoda; class Insecta; order Hemiptera; family Aphididae; genus Aphis; species Aphis gossypii. Next base: position 14,007,555 of record NC_065531.1, on the reverse strand, counting down.
TTTTACCTGTTATTTTGAGTAGCTTAGAAGAAATGATCACGTGGTCCGATAAGGATACGGCCACGAAAGCTAATCAACTACTTTTAGCTTTACAGGCTTCTGAATTTAATATTAGTCTGGCTATAATTAATAAAATGTTCAAATATACCAAGCCTCTTAGTATTTACTTACAGAAGCAAAATATTGATTTATGCGAAGCCATTAACCATATTAATATTATAATAAAAGAGTTAATGACTATCCGAGAAAATGCTGAAACTGTCTTCAGTGATTTATTCAAAATAATTGTAACACAATCAAAAGAAATGGATATAGAAATTAAAATTCCAAGACTTGCCAAAAGACAAAAACACCGATGCAATATAATGATGAACACACCTGAAGAATATTATAGAGTAAGCATTTTTATTCCATTCATTGAGTCTATTATTGAACAGTTAAACGACCGATTTAATAATCACAGAGAAATAATATCTGGGTTTCAAGCGTTAATTGATTATAATATTAAAACTGATCTTCAGCAACTTGTACATTTTTATCAAAATGATATCGAATGCTATGATAAAGTAGTTATAGAAATTAATTTATGGCATAGGTTTTTAAGAGAAAATAATATTAAACCCACGAGTGCATTAGACGCACTATCAAAATGTAATCCTGATTTTTATAAAAATGTATATACCTTATTGCACATCCTTGTTGTTCTACCTGTTACATCGTGTGAAGCGGAACGAACATTCTCATCACTCAAGAGAATTAAAAACTATTTAAGAAACACTAATTCTGAAAATAGGTTGAATGGTTTGGCTAATCTTAATATTCACCGAGAAGTCCCAGTAACAGTGGAAGAAGTTATAAATATATTATCTGAAGAAAACCGGCGCTTAGATTTTACACTATAGATAATAATAGGTAATAAATAATGACTTTACCATAATTTAATTGGCATAATAATAATAATAATAATTAATTGAAATACTTTCATTGTAAATATAAATTTAAAAATGTAAATAATATGTGTATTAAATAATATAGGTAATTGTATTTATCAAAAAATGAAATGTATTTATAATGTATAATGTATATAGTATATACTCAGGAAGAAAACAGAAAAACAATATATAATAAATAAAAAATTTTCCTGGACCCCCCCCTTGAATAAATCCTGGTTGCGCCACTGGTACATGTTGATGGCATTGGTAATTGGTAAGTAATGAGTAGTAACTCAAGATAAATCTATATATTTTGAAAATACCATTGCGTGTAGAAAAATTAATAGTCATGATATACGTACAATTTTTTGAATTATAACAAAATATTTCTCATCGTTATGAATCGTTATTAATCATTAAAATAAGTAACTTCGAGTATATGTTTGAACATTAAATATCTATAAAAAATAATTATGATCTTATATATTTTAGATTTTTTAATTCCAATAAAATAAACTAAGTATCTCCGTATAACTTATAAATATAGAGAGTTTTGTATTACATTCTCAGGTCTTGCTTATAAAATGTGTATATCCTATAAATTTCCACTGCAAAATAGTTTGCAAATGTACGTGTTTTTGATGAACTTTCTTAACATTTGAACTTCAAATTCATAAAAAAAAATAATTGTGTCTAAATGTATTTTTAATATTTTTATATAGATATAATAATAGCTAATTGGATATTGTATTAAATCATCATTTATAGAAAACATAATTTTAATTTCAAATGTAAAAAAATGCATTCAATTCAAAAAGAGACAAAATATTTAAAGAATTATAGTATGTATAGGTAATGCAAACATGATCATTTGTTAAAATTGTCCATTATCTAAGGTTATTAATTTAAAAATTAAGTTAAAAAACAAAACAAATTTTTCGAAAACCGAAATTCCCGTTTTTCCTTAATTTTTTGTTTGTTTTTCCTGACTATTTCGGAAAATACGGCAATAGTAGTAAATTATGATCTTTTTAAAGTAGCTGCTTATCGTGTATAGTTAATACAAACACAAGCATAAAAAAAAGAAAAATACATCATTGTAAAATCAATGAATTAATCTTTCTGATTATAATTCAAAATAAATAATATTAAATATACAAATGGTTAATTATAACTGCATTCAAATATGTAAATGCAATTTTAATCGTACTAATAGGTAATCATGAGAACTTAATCATAAAAAAACATGGAAATCACTAGTAAGTTATCCTCTTTTAAGGGGTTTTAAATAGGCAATTTCAATGAAATCCAAAATAAATTAAATTTTATTACTTAAAATATACTTAAAAATAAAGTAAAATTATCCTAATGGTCAGTAAAATTAGTTATTATTATTTTATGCACAATTTCTTAAAATTATACTATTATTATTAAGTTGTTTTACATGGGAAAAATCTAAATGACAAATTTATCAGTAAAATATCAGATATTACTTATGCTACCGACTCAAATACTTATAACATTTTATCAGTTGTCGAAAAAAATTTAAATAATACTATATTTTAAATAACTAATAGAAAATCAGAAAATAGCTCTGTTATGGGTACAATATATCGACAGTTTTTTCTTGTATGAAAATTTTACGTCTTAAATATGTCTGTAAAGTGTAAAATTAACTTTATAGTATCTGATAAAAGTAGTAAGTGTGTAGCGCTTTTATACTAGGTATATTAATTAATCTATACATCGACAATACGTGAGTTTACTTTGCATACAAAATTAGGTACCTAAAAACTATGAAAATTATAATCTTTAATTAAATAATAAAATATTATTAATTTATATTATACACTTATATAGTTTTTAATTTAATCTAATTTTTAAATTTAAATATTTATAATTATTTATGCATATAGATAATGTATATCATTACAGATTTACATTATACAAATAATCATGGGTTTGTTAATCATTTCTACATTACCTAGTACCATACATAAACGTTAGTCTGTTCTTTAGATTTTACAGATACCTATTAATAAAACATAGAGTAGTTTTCAGCGTCAAATTTAAAATTCTAGAAAACATTTTTTACCAATGATAAAAAAATATAATAGAAATATTTAATTTATTATTTAAATTAACTTTTTAACGAACGAATCTGAAAACAGACAACACTCATATTGTATTGTTAATAATAATTGTCAGTTCTCACCTCATCCAGTATTTTTATAAGTATTTATTAGCTAGCTATTAATATATTAGCAAAGAACCTAAATAAACATCTTTAAATTTATGTTTACAGAGTATAGAATGTCATACTTGTAACACCCGAACCACTTCTTATAAATATAAAAACCAACGATAAAATAATTTATGAACGATAAAATTGAAGAATATATAGTCTACTTTATATTTTGTTTTTCTATATAATCGGTGTAGCAAATCAAAATATTAAATATCTACAATATTATCCGCATTAAATATTGTGTGTTATCCATTTTAACTTAATTATTAGGGAAGTGGGTTACTGGGTTAATAGTTGTTTTTAATCGAAACCCTATTTATAGTGGTAAAAAAAAATATTTCATCTTTAGTAAATAGTTTTATTTTGAAAGATTATTATTGGTAATAATCATATACAGCTTAACCGATACCAATCCAGTTATGCCGTAGAAGACGAATAAGCAAAAGTCATCGTTTTAAAGCAGCAAAAGTCATAATAGTTAAAAATATACTGTCAATAAGGACAATGAAGATTTGATAAATGTCTATTTGTAAAATAAAATGTCACTTTTTTTACTCAAATGATATTATATATTTATGCTCGACTATCTATAGTTTTCTGATTGAATACCAACCCCGTCAGCAATTTTTAATATATATTTTCACATTGATATTTTATTTACTGAAAAATCTAATGTAGCTGAAAAAAAATATTATTTTAAATTATTAACTTATAATTAATGATACAACAACTCATCGCTAATAATATATATTCAAAACAAAATAATATGATCTTAGTACATAATGTGATAAAATAAGCTGTACCTAAAACCAAATCATTAATAATATTAACAGTTAATGTTAAATGAAATGTACCTAAATATAATTAAAAATACTATTCCATATTTGTTACAAAAAATGTACAATATATTTTTACCAAGTTTAAAAAGAAATTCCTCAATAACTGCCAAGTAGTGAAGCTATAATAATAATAATAAAAAAAAAATGCCAAGTATAAAACAAGAAATATTCGTTATAACTCGTCACTGACAATGGATATCAACTTTTAGAAAGTTGATCAAAGTATACTAAAGGTTACACGTTTTTGGTAGTTAAATTTCTTATCGAGGCTCTAATCTCGGAAGGTTTTTTGTTTTATTTTAAGTACCTTTATTATTTTCAACGGAAGAGTACTGAAATCATATTAAATAACTGGTACATTGGTAACTATATTCATTAACATTATTCGTTTACTTGAAAAATGTGATGGCATAACTGAAAAATAATAATATAATAAGCATTAACAATTTTTTTTTAGGCGTAACGTTAAGTTGATTGAGATTTATACAAAATATGTGGAAACAACACAAAATCAAATAACTTTTAATTACATTTTAAATATATTATATACTTACAAGTCCATAAGCAATTATGTTTCAAGTACATTTTGAATTGTTAAACATAACTGCATTTGTTTATTTATATTCATTAATTAAAAAGTTTGTTTTTATATTCAAGTTCTGTTGAATAAAAAATATTTAACTTCGAGTTATTTTTAGTATCCTTGTTCAGACCTAAAACCAATGGGTTGTAGGATGGTTATGGGTAATTAGCGACAAACATGTTGCAGTTAAATGTTTAATGTGGTCTTGTCCAGTTACGACGGAAATAATATGAAGAAAACCATTCATTGTTACTCTACATAAATACGTAGATCAGTAAAGGTTCCACTCCGATTTCAATATCACGATGTCCATCGCGAGAAACAATTTCGTCCTCTTCAAAACTGTTAATTGTTTCTGTCTTTAAAAATACCATAACAATAAAATAAATTAGTTTCTAAACAATTAAATAATAGAAACTCACGAATGTTTAAAATTACAAAAAGTTTACAGAGCATTTAGATCTTAACGGTAATTAACCAACAGACAAAATTAAGAAGAAAAAAATTAACTTAAAGTTTAAAATAGAACAATAATGGTGTCTCTACATTTAACATATAGGTAAAAACTTGAATAATTAATATTAAATAAATAAATGAACTATCGAACATTAAGGTAGGTATATGTATATTGTATAATGTATAATGTATTATATATTATACTATTATACAACCTATTTATATACATGTGTATTGTGTATACTGATAAGTACATAAAGTTTTTAACAAAAAAAAATAAATAAACAAACAAACAAACAAACAAACTGCAGTTGTTGAACTGAGCCTTATTTGAATGTTTTCGTGACCAAAAACAGTTTATGTAATACTTAAGTAAAACAAATTAGTTGAATTAATTATGAATTGTTTAAAAAGAGAGATTGTTTAACAAATCTTTGCAATTTGTGTATTAATGTGTATCTTTATATAGACTACAACAATAACAAAAACACAAACCTGGGGCGAAGGTCTCGTTTACCTTGTTTAATATAGAACATTCCATTGTTAAGTTTTTAAAACAATGTATAGGCTGACGCTCTATTATACTATACAGTTTATTTATAGTTTATTTTTAGTTCAATACTAATATTTTATATTTTATATTTATTCAAAAATAATAATAGGTTAGAAATTGTTTATTGGAAAACGGTAAATATCTAATTTGCTAACATTTCTTTACTTTTGTTGTAATTTCTCTTATAAAAATCGAATGAGAAATTGAAAAATTTATTGTTCAAGCTACTTCAATTAGGACTAACTAGGTTTAATATAAAAAAAAATGTTCGCTGAAAAATAAAATAGGAAAAACACGACAATAAAATCTAATATACATACATTCATATACATTCATCAATGAATCTAAAATCTAAAATCATTTTGAAATTTAAACTTATATAATATCATATGCTTATAATTACTTAATAATGTTCATTTTCCATTAAAATACCTATAAATATATACTTATTTTTGGTTTTTAAAGTCTGTGATTTATATTAAAGTTGTGTTTGAACGCGTTGAAAGAATGATTTTAATTTGATTTATAATATAAATATAAAGGCCTCTTGTAAGCTTTAATTAAAAGCTCTACGGGGTACCTTAAAAGGGAACTTACATTCCTGTCACGTTACGAGTGCAGGTTAGTACGTGTTACACGTCCAAAACACTCAAAGTAGTGCATTATTGTTGTTATATTAATCGCTATAGTTTCGTAAGAATCGTAAGATAAAATTTAGTAAAAAATATAATATAATGTAGGTACGAATGGTACGATTAGAACCTACGCACGTTCATATTAAAGCAAGTTCAATTATAAATCATAAAATATAACTGAATATAATTTTACATTTATTTTTAAGTATAATATTATATGAAATATTATCATTTAAAATCAAATGGAAGAATAATTGTCAGAAAAATGTTGTTTCGGTAAGAAAAAGAAATTCTCGATCTCCACTTCAAATATTTTGAATAAAACTTAACTTTTTAATTATGAGATATGTCATGAAAATATTCCATTGTGATTTATATATTTTTTTAAATTCTTATAATACTAATATAATAAAAATTTAATGATAAAACAGTTTAAAAAAAATTCTAATATCAACGAATGATAACTATTTTTTTAACTAGTTGAATAAAAGTTAGAGCATTTTTTTTGTATATTATTAAAATATAATTTAAATTTAAAACAAATATTTACCTAACTTATAGTCATATAGGTATAGGGGAATTTCAAATTTTTTTTTTTGTTTAATGTTTGTTTTATTTATTATTATTTTTTCTATTACCTAATCCTATAATCATGTATGTTGTTATATTATATGTTCTTTTTATACTTCTAATTATTATGAAATTATATTAAGTGAAACATAGTTATATTGATATATACTTTAATAATTTAAATAAGTTAGAAGCAATCAATAATTTTAAATGTAATAAATAACATGATCAAAATAATATATTTTTATTATTACTGATAGGTATTTGTATTAACAGCAGATAAACAACACTATTTTTTTGAAATATTAAGTGTTTTTTTTTTTTAATAATAAAAATTTAGATCAGTTAAGCTAATATAAAAATGTTAGATTTGGTGCTGATATCAAAATATAATTTACTAATATATTTACACGTCATGGTAGTTAAAAATTGACCAATATATTTACCGTTACCGTTCAGACATTCAGGTACATACGTCATACACGTCATATAATATATCATATAAATCATATGACGTGTACCACGTGCTTAGATTTTACAATTAGAGCTTAAGAAATTAAATCGTAAAATTCATTCTAAAAAGAGACAACAAAAATTGTATTAAATATTTTTTTCAAATATTGTTTGTACTCGTAAATACTTACATATTCTTAAATATTTTACAAAGAATCATTAATATACATAATTATAAATACTTATTTATAATTATGGTACTTACCATTATTTATTTTAATTCTGACTCAAAATTAAATATTATAATATTGTAAGTAAGTATTAAATTTTGAAATTATGTTTAACGATAATATGTTATAATTATTATATTTACACAATGTCATCTAAAACGTAGTTTGACAATACATTTTCATTTACAGTTATTTCCTTTTAAATGTATTATGAAACTAAAATTATAGTTATCCCTCTTTTAGCAGGGTCTTTAATTTAAACCTATTAAACAGACAATGTCGGGCATGGCTTAATTTGTCCTTCATTGTTAGTTAAGTTTTTGCGACAATGTATAAATAGGTATACGTTTGTTATTTTCACAAAAAAAAACTAGTAATAATTAAAATGTATAATATTATTATTATAGCTAAGAAACTAAAATAATATTTTGAATTAAAATTATTAAAACTAATTGCTAATGAAACATTTGTATGTGGGTAGAAATCCAAATTCCTACGACCAAAATAAAGTATGAGTTTACTCATGATTATTTAATAGTAAAATGAATATAAATTACAAGTATAACTATTAACTTAACATTTTACAAACTTATGTACAATAAAATAATTATATATTTTAAATGTAATTAAATTTAATTTCAAATTTTTAAAACTTTAAAATCAATTAAACGATTGTTGACTAAATCATTGAATATTATATTTTAAATTTAATAATAACAATTAAATTGTATTTCAATATAAATAAATCAATACAAATTGCTTAAATATGATATAAACTAAAAATCCAATGAAGTACGAACAATCGTCTCTATACTTAATAATTACAAGGTATATCATGTTTTTACATCATGTACGATGTATTATAAAATATACATGTACAAATGTTATCACATGGTACCTATATGATTTATACTTGCAAATAATAATAATTTATTCATAAACGCTATAAGATTTGTCATCGTTGAACTATATTCTTAAAATATATATAAAACAAAAATTATTATAATTACGTATTGATTAGTTACGTTCGATTTATTAAATACATGATAATTAAAAAAATATATGTATATAATATGTTTTAATTACTGTTGTCATTCATGTTTATTATTAGTTTAGACCTAAGATTAATATATTTTTAAATCAATAGTAAATCAACTCGAACTATATTGTAAATTCACAATACTTCACGATGTTTTAAATCTATTTTTGATATTATGTAGATATATATTCATTATAATAGAACTTGGGTATATATTTCTATTCGTTTAAGATAAACTATTTTAGCGTGTAGAATCGTGAGACATAGTTAAAGTATACTATTAAAGTAGTATACTAGTATAATATACTAGTATACTAGTAGTATAGTAGTATACTCTTAAAGTCTAGGTTAGATTTATTACCGTTTACTTCGAGGATAATTGTCTCTAGTTCCAATGAGTAAGATCATAGAATTACAGCCAAATTTGGTATCGTGTATAATAATTTCAGATCTTATGAATATCTACTGTGTATTTCACTGTCTTAAGAGCTCTATGAAGTATGATACTATGTAACCTACATGTACGATATACGTATGCACTTAAAAATATTTATACTTATATGTATTATATAACGTAAAGTTTGTGTGCATCGTATAATATATGAGTTCAAAGTTGATAAATGAACTTTTAGAACATAAAAAAATAATATGTGTAAATATATTATAACTTAACATTTTAGAAATAAATACTAAAAGAATTTTATTCTCGTCGTTAGTCCGAATTAAATATACTGTGTAGTGTGACTGTTATTGGTCTGCTATACAGACAGAAGACATTGTGCAAAGCTAGTAAATTATCCGGAAGTTAAATTCTGAGCCAATTATAAAGGGTGTTTCAAATTCCTGTTACAGTCACTGTTTTGACATGAAATTCAAATTTAAAACAATACGAATAAAAAATATAACATGTTATAAGATCGTCGTAACCCGTTAGGTTAGGTTAATAAGCTTAAGTTAGGTTAATGTTTTATAATATAATATTATATAATGAATAAAAAAGAATTTTGGAGTTGGCTTTTTAGAATTAAATCACAAATAAAAGAAGTTGGAAAACTTTCATTTTTTAACTAAAAAAAAAGCTTAAAAATGTGATATAATCAATATATCAATCACATCGTGTAAGAGTCAACGACTTGTTTTCTATTTATCAAGTTTTAAATGAAAACTAATGTCACATACGTTTCGGAAGATCCTGTACATTTTCTTAGATTTTATTTAACGGAATAAAATAAACCAAACGATTACATGGTGAAGTGAATGTACGATAAAGAAAAATTATGAACACACATTACCGAGAATGCGATTTTCTTTGTGCGCTTACATGAGAATATGCTTTTACATGTAACGGGAAACGATTTTCTTAAAAATAGCTCATTTCCGTACGTTATATATTATTATTATTATTATTATTATAATACTTAAAAGTAAATAAACGGGTTTTACGATTTAACGAGAGTTAATATTTTCATTATATATGAGTATAACATATTATAAAAGACTTTAAAAATATGTTTAGACCGGAAAAGCAAAACGCAAAAAAAATAATTTTTAACGAAGATTAATTCAATGATTAATTCGAAATATAACGTATATAAAGTACATAAAATGATTATTATTTATTAAACTATTACGATAACATAATATTATTAAAATGATGCGTTATAAATACACAGATGTCAGATTGATAATATGTATAAATATTATACATACTATTATATTTGCACACGTGCATTATATATGTAATACTATGTACCTACACGTGAATAAATGAGTATTTAGGCATGTCGTAACCATTGTGCAATTAACAGGGCATCGCAATTATTATTTTTATTTATACATATGAAACACAGAATGATATGGACAATTATAAGTGCCCAAAAATCAAGTCAAACATAATTATTATAGTCTCAATCTGTGTTTAATATTTTATCCCAATTATTGGTCCTTCAGACTGAAATTAATTCTATCACCAGTTCTCTAATTTTTCTCTTATCAATAGCTCTAAATACACTTCTTTCCAACGACACTATACTGGCTCTCCTTAATTTATTATAATCTACAAACACTTAAATTATCTACAATCACAATTCATTTTATATTTTATACTATTTAACGTTTTGATTTCGCTTAAAGTAATTAGCTTTAATCATACATAATATTACATAAATCATTAATAATTAATCTGGTTTCATTATATTATTATCTCTCTTGTCATTACGGTAACACCACTTAAGCACTTAACTTACATTATTTTCCTTCATCAATGAATTTTTGTTAAAAAATGTAGAACTGTTTTTGATAAAAATTTACAGACACATCACACACGAAATTAGATACTTATTATTATCAATCAGTTATAACAGTGAATAGAATTAAGACGGTGCGTTTGCCCAAAAATCACCTCGCTTTTATACGATTACAATTGTTGCCGCTGGTTTTTAGTGGACTGTATAATTTTAATATATTTTCATTAATATAGAAAGGTTTAACACTTAAGCACAATTTAATAATTTATTTTATAATACAGCAACGGACACGGTGACGCGTAGATGTACATGGATACACGGTTAAACACACACTAAAATAAGTAACATTTGTACATGGATCGAATCGACATTGGCGATCATAAGATAATATAACAATAGATAATAATAATGATAGTGACATTTCTGAAATATAATATAGGCGTCGACAACAATTCATTTCCAAATACCATCTAGTTATGGCCTCAACTACCTATTTAAATGACTGTCATACGCTAATTTATGGTAAATACATTCTGGCTACATTAATATTGTTGTACCGACCGAAATTGCTGAGGTCGTTGTTACCGTTATTCATATAAGTATCGGCATTAAATACACCAACAATATGCGTTAAATCGAATAGCGACGCCGAACTTGTCCGTCCGTCCATCACCACAGACTGACACAGACTTCGGTAAAACTACTATAATATAATATTATTATACGTATACACACACACCGAAATTTTATATTATGTATCATCATACTGCAGCCGGCCGTAATACGAAGTAATTGATCGTTAAAAGGACGCCACACGGTCTCTGTCTTTTAAGGGTTTCGTGTAGGTAGGTAATTTCAGATTAAATTTTGAGAAGAATTAAAATTTTAAATACTAACTCGAAGTGATTCTATGTTGGCGACCCCATTCCGTAGTTAATTGTCGTGTAATAACCGTGAAATTATATCGAAAACATTCCCGCGCGAAATTTACCACACAGTTATAGTTCAGAAGTCGCAAATCTATACACAAAAACACAAAATGTTAGACAATATAATATATTTTTGTCATAGTGATTTTATAATTTTTTTTACGATTTAAATGTTTTGTTTTTATTAAAGTTTTCAAATTTTAATCAATTTTTTACATTAACGATATTAAAACACACTAAAAACATTGAAAATATTATCTTCTGTATTGTATTTGAAACAAAAAATCGTGACAGAAGCCCGAGAGGTTCGTTATTATCGTGGAAAACGGTTTTCACAAAAAATGAATGGCCGTGTGGCGTCCTCTAGAAAGCGACGATCGACGACGTAATAATCATTGTCGATGTCGATAAATGTCCTGCAGAATATGAATCTTTCCCCGTGGATGCAACAGCTGTTGAACAAGCCGGAAAACTCTTTCATGTGTGCCGTCGATTCATCGTATGTCCTTGACAAGTTCAATCTCGTCGGGTTGGAGGAAATAATGCCGGACTACCAGACGGCGGCCCGTGTCGTGCTCCAGCCGTACTCACGCGTCGCAGCCGATTCCAACGCTCAATCGGAGGCCGAGTTGTTTTACGGTCTGGTACATGCCCGATACGTAATGACGCCTCGTGGCATCGCCAAAATACTTGAGAAATACGTGGCCGGTTGTTTTGGACACTGTCCGCGAGATAAATGCAAACGGTTTTCCGTCTTGCCCATAGGTAAAAAATATCATTAAAATACTTAGTAGGGTGCCATTTTGCATATCGTTCGACGTTCGTGTGCGTGTGTGCGTGTCAGTGGCAAGTTTAGACATTTTTCGTGAGAAAGAGGTACAGGTAATTCTCGCAATACGTAGAGTACTGTATTCGATTAAAATACCGTAAAACGGGTTTTTGAGTTTTATTCGAGTCCCAGAAAACATGGAAAAATTTTACAGTTTTAAAAATATAGTTTTTTTTAAATAAAAAATAATACAGTAAATAACGCTTTAATATTTCATAAATATGTACATGTTTTCAAAAACTCTAATACTCTTAGCAGTGTTTACTTTTAAAATATTCACGTCGCACTAACATAATAATATATATGATATATATACCATAAAGTAAAGTATTAGTATGACCTAAACTCCACCACTGCCGTCGACATTGAGACCATTATTCACACCACACATTCATTTAGTTTTCGCCAAAAGTCTTAGATCCGCTTCCGTTATGCACGCGTACATATTACATATTAGTATGTACTGTAAGGCGAGGCGAGTCGTGTCTGTTTTTGTCGGCAAATCTCGCATTCTCCGCTCGACTTGAAATATAATAATATAATATACCCTCCTCGTTGCACTGCTGTCGAATACACCAGTTATTCAAACAATCGGTGAATTTGTGACCAACAATCGTAAATATAATACCTAACGCACAGCCAAATGTAATCCGTATAATTAATTTCTATACAATCTACATTATAATATACATAATATACGACTTTCAGTCTTTGACATAATAATGTTGATATATTTTTACCTTTATAACCCTTTAGCTTTGCATATTATTCCAATTATCTAAATATTATGACGCCAATTGAAATATATTCAACAACAGGTATATAATAACTCTTGAAACTAATGGAATTCACTTTTTTTTTTTACTATTTAATGAGTACTCCGTCTAAATAATTCATATACTAAAATGTGACAAGGACTTCACCGTCGTTTTGTCCATAAACTCAACAACGGCATTACGGCAGGCTCAAATCAGCTCTTACATTTAGGTTAGGTTACATTTTTTTTTTATATATTGCATGAGTTATTTATTTCGTTGCAGTACTGAAATATCATCCCAATTTTTGAAATAGTAATTTAGATTATTGTGATAATAATACAGGAATAAATATGATCCAGTAATAATATTTAAAACAGTTTCTATTTAATCATATTTATTAGATGATTATTTAAAATTTAATCTCAACTGGTTAGGCATCGTTTAACTGATAAAAATTTTAGTCTTGTTAAGGGCATCACTAATTTTGTAGGAGATGACGTTGCATCGTTGTGTTAATTTAGTTTGCAATTTTATGAATTTTTTCAATGGTTGAAACTTGAAAGAAATATAATGTGCAGTGTAGGGATCTTGTAAAACAAATGTGCACTACACGTATCTAACGCAAGAGATTTTATAAATGTGAAAAGATAAAGTTCCTACGAGTTGAGTTTTCCGCAGTATAAATCAACAGAGATGCGTGTATAATGCAGTAATACTTGCGCATAATGCGAGCGAGTATGATTTAAATAATAATATCGTATGTGCATAATCCGTACGACATTTTACAATTCATCTGCACGTTTTTCGGACGACAAAAACTCCAAAAAAAAAAAGTAAAAACAATAGTAATCCGCGAAAACACAATCCATCGTAATTCTCTCGTTATGTGCTAACTGTATAACACATTCTCCCGTCGGAGAGTGCAAGAGAAAAGTTGTAAAAATACGTCTCAAATCCAAAAATGATTACCTTTTAGTGATGGTCACCATATAGGCTACTTTTGAACACCGGGTTTCAGCTAAATACACCAACTTGAAACCGCATAAGACCTTTTGAGTTGGGTTGGGGGGGGGGGTATGAGAGGAGTATGACCCTTAACACTCTGAAGGAAAACAAAGAAATAAAGATTATTTTTATTATTTAAAAGGAGCTGCTGTGTTGTAACATATAGTTATTGATATCACCTTTGCAATGCTCAGGTCGCTGCAGGTCGTGCCTGCAGTGTCGGACTGCGTGCAGCACAGCTGCACTATGGGCACGATCCGCGGACATGCCTGTGTATGACGGTTACGGGTGGTTACAGCCACCGACTACATCCGGAAATGTATGCGCTGACCGGATGCCTTTTGTCGTATAGGGCTCAGCGACGAAGTCGGAGCGGACACGGTGAGAATCTACTGTCCCCGGTGCACGGAAGTGTACGTCCCTCCGGCGGGGACGAAAGGGGCGGCTGTCGACGGTGCATATTTCGGCACCGGTTTACCGCATATGGTGTTCATGACACGGCCCGAGTACACGCCGCTGCGGCTTAATGATCGGTATGTGGCCAAGCTTTACGGGTTCCGAGTTCACGATTCGGCTTACGACTTGCAGCGACACGAGGGCAACGAGCAAAGACGAAGCGTGCAACAGCGTGCCGGCTCCACCTCCGCCGCGATGACCACCTCCGCTGGCAACCGTGCCAAAAACTCGACCGTCACTTCATCAATCCTTGGCACCACTTCCACCGCCCATCGTTTAACACCGCCGGCCAGACATCACAAATTGTAAACATTATTATTAACGCATATAATACAACGTCCGGTTATTAAAAACGACGATTATATTGTATAATAATAAAATTCTGTTTTCTTAAAATCGTCTATTATTATTATTATTATTATTAATGCTCAAATTTATGAAATATAAAATGCATTTTGAATAATTTTTTTTTTAGTTTGCCATAATCGCTAATCTCGCTAACTCCGCGAGAGTTGCATTGTGCATCCCAAATATTCATGTATTAATATTATTGAGAAATTTTCCATTTTCATATTTATAATTATTTACGAGTAAAAACTGTATTTATATCCACTATTGAACAATAAATCATAATAATAAAAAATGCTTCGTTTAAACAAATAAATTATTTTAAGTGTTATTATAGTATAAACACTAAACAGTATAATAAATTTCAAATACGAAAAAGATTCTGAGAGACTACAGTCAGCCTAAAAATTAAACAAATTTTATGATATACTATTATAATAATTTACTGTACTTCTTATAACACAGTAGTTAAATTAAATTTTGGGAAAATATTACGTTTATTACATTAATAATATTTAATTATTATACCTAATAGTATATATCATTGTGATAAAATCTGGATCTATTCTCAAGTCCAAACTGACTTGCTGTAGAACGGTATGAATGGGATTAATACAAATAAGTATAATAGCATAAAATTAATCGAAATGTTTTAAAAATATTTTTATCAATATTTAAATAAAATAGAAAATAGAAAATTTCAAAAATGGATGTAAATAGATCAAAAAACAAAAAAAAAAAAACAAAATGCATTGAAAATTATACCATATTATATAGAATATTTTTACATAAAAATTTGATGTAAATGATATAATATGATCTAAAGTATTTTTACAGTTATTCAATTTTGAATTACAATAATAAAAAAAATTGTTTGATGAAAATCGTTATTTTAATATTCACTAATTTCAGACATCCATAAAAAGTGTTTATTAATTACACTTTTTAATCTCTTAGTAATAAAAACTTATGAGGAACTTTGTATTATATTTTCAAATCTTAGCTATGCATATTAATTTTTTATGAATTTTTAACTCCAAAATAACTTCCAAATTTTCGGAATTTTGACGATTTTCATAAACTTTAAACACTTTTTATTGTAACTATATTTTTTAGTTAATTCGTTTATGAAAAACTTAAAAGCAACCTCGTATTAAAAGTTAATTTTCAAGATTTTTAAACTAAAACGAAAACTTTACTTTACATCGATCAAAAGAAAACGAAAAAATTTAAATTTAAAATACATATTAATAGTATACAAAAATCAAATTATAATTTTGAAATTAAAAATTATTTTATATGTTTTCAATTTTCATACGATAATTTAATGAAAATTTGAAGTTTTGGAATGCAGTTATTTATTTTTGAACTATAAGAGGAAAAACGAAATCAATTTTGTCTAAAAAGGGTTTAAGTAAAAATAACTGTTTTCCTTAATTTTACATTCTGTTGGGAGCGATGAATCTTTTATATTAATATGATGTGTAATTTTATTTATTTATTTATTTATTTATTTATTTATTTATAATAAACGGGTAATAACCCTTTTGTGTGAACAGTATCAGGTTTACATTTATAAGTATTAAGAGAAAGTACAAAAATAAAAGTAAGATAAAAAATAATGAAAATACAGTTTCAAAATAATAATAATTAGACAGTGGTAATGGATAATGATAATACAAAACAGCAATACATTAATAATTACATAATAACAATAATTAATTTACAATTAAATTTAAAGCTAAATATACATTTCTATTAAAAACAGTACGTGACATAAAGAAAAAATCTATATGTTCAGTAATAAGATTTGCTAAATTTAATGCTCTAGGGAAGAAAGAAAAGGAGCTATAATTATTTTTGTAGAATGGTACATGAAATAGATTTGAATTTCTTAAACGATGGTTTGTTATATTAAACTCTATCATAGAGAGCAATTCTGGGGAATAAATATAACCATTTAACAAATCATAAACAAACATAATATCTGCAACTTTTCTTCTTACCTCTAAAGATATAACGCCTAATTCAGTTATTTGTATATTACGCGAGTTTTTTGAAATAGATGGAACTTTTATTTTATAACTTAATAATTTTATAAATTTGTGTTGGAAATTTTCAATAAGACCAATAAAAGTGATGTAATTAGGTGACCAGGCTGTCGAACCAAATTCAAGGTGTGATCTAACAAGCGCAAAAAATAAAGTTTTCAATGCCTTAATATTTTTAAAGTTGACTGTATTTCGGTTGATGAAACCAAGCATTTTAAAGGCTTTTTTAGTAATAGTATTTATATGAGAATTGAAAGAGAAATTGCAATCAAAAATAATCCCTAGGTCTCTGATTGAAGTTACTCTTGTGACGGAACAATTATCAATTTTGTATTCAAAACTAATGGGATTATCTGCGCGTGAAAAAGTGATAACATTACATTTATTTATATTTATTAATAAGCAATTTTGACGACTCCAAGTTACAAATTTATTCAAGTTATTTTGTAATTTTATTGCATCAGATGGAGAATAAATCGTAGAAAAAATTTTTGCGTCATCAGCAAATAACAGTAAATCGACTGTGCTATCGAAAATTGAGGGTAAATCATTGATAAATATAATGAATAAAAGAGGACCTAAATGGGAACCTTGTGGTACACCGGAAGTAACTGAGAAGTAAGTTGATATGGAGGAGTGTGACACTTTTACCGCTTGAGTACGATTTATTAAATAGGACCATAACCAATTTAAAAAATTTCCATGGATTCCAAATTTAGATATTTTTTTTATAAGTAAGTGATGTTGGACCTTATCAAAAGCTTTTTGAAAGTCAGTGTATATAGAATCTATTTGAACATGATCGTTTAAGGCTTTTAGTATTTTAGATTGGTAAAGTAAAATATTTGTGGAGATTGACATTTTTGGTCTAAACCCATGTTGGTTTTTACATATGAGAGGAGAAACAATTATGGATAATTTTTTAGTTATTATTGCTTCAAATATTTTTGGAATAATAGATAGTTTAGAAATTGGTCTATAATTAGTAATATTATGTTTATCTCCTGTCTTATGAATCGGAGTCACAAACGACTTTTTCCAAGAATCCGGAAAATAGCCCAGGTTCAATGATTTATTGAAAATAAAATGTAATGGTTTTACAAGTACAGAACAACACTGTTTTAAAAACACTGATGGTATACCATCGGGTCCTGCCCCTGCATGTGGATCTAAAGAAAATAAATAATCATAGATTTCATCTGGATTAATAGCCCATAAACTTAAATTAATATGATTATTATTTAAAGAAATAGTGGACAACATTACAGCCTCGTCAGAGTTTACAGAGCTTTTTTCATAGCCACTGGAAAAATAATCCGCAAATAACTTGACCGTTTCAGAAGTATTACTTGAAATCACATTATTATATTTCATACAGTCTGGGATATTATTTCTATTTTTTTTTAAAGAATTTACATACTTCCAAAAAGGTTTTATACTTAATTGTAAATTATTTTCTAGATCTGAAATGTATTGGTCGTGACATATTTTAATTAATTGTTTACATTTTTTACGAAGCTGAGAAAATTCTATATAATTGACCGGAGAAGAAGATAATTTATATTTTTTATGAGCACATTTCTTTTTAATTATAAGATTTCTGAGCTCCGGATTTGCCCATACTGGGGAATAATCATTATAAATTTTAGTTTTTGGAACAAACAGATTAAATGAGTGATGAACAATTTCGTAAAAAGTATCAACTATTGCGTCAAGTGATAGATCCTTGTTAAGATTAAGATCAAAATCAATATTGGAAAGAAAAAGAGATAAATCTTTGAAATTAACCTTTTTAAAATTGAAAATATACGGTGACTCATAAGAATCACGTACTGAGGAATATTTAAATTGAATTACAAAGTCTAATGGAGGATGATATTTATCAATTGTATGCACCAGAGAATCAACTGATTGAGAGATAGACGTAAGTTCAGCATTCGCACTGAGCATTAAACAATCGAGTGTTCGGCCAAGACTATTTTTAATAATATTACATTGTTTTAGATTCAAAAAATTGATATAACTATTAAATATGATGCCACCAGAACTATGATTTTGTGTATTTGGATCAACGGACCAGTCAAAATTACTTAAGTTAAAATCACCAACTATTACAAAATTATGTTCTGGAAATTTAAAATGTATAGACTCAATTATATCACAGTGATTTGAATACATATCAGTGGATGCATCTGGTGGTATATAAACACAACCTAATATAATTTTTATATTGTTAACTGTAAGTTTTAAAAATATTTGTTCGATTCCAACTACAGAAGGAGCAGTTAATAATTCACAGATAATATTTTTATTTATAGCAATTAATACTCCACCACCTCTAGTTTTTCCGAGATTTAAAATCCGATCATTTCTGTATAAATTATAACTATTAAAACCCAGTTCGGCATCAAAAATGTTACTAGTTAACCAAGTTTCATTTAAGCAAATAACATCATAATTAATATTGAATAAAGCATTACGTAAATAAGGAATTTTGGTCAGTAGACCACGTACATTTTGGTAAAACATATTAATTAAAAAAAATTTACATCACGAGTTTTAGGACGATCATTCTTGGAGACTATTGTTGGAATACCTCTTACGTATTTGATGATTAATTCGTTTCCGCTCCCCCCTTCACTTGATCTACGTGACTCCAGCTCTTCACGAAGTTTTTTCATGTAGTTTCTTTGATGTACTGTACGGTCTGAGCTGATACCAATATTGGAAGACGGATTAAGTGATAGTAATTTTTTTTTTGATTTTAATATTTCAAATACATCAGCTGGTGAGCTGAATATAGCTTTAATTGGACGAGGTTTATCACGATTTGTTATATTTTTTGTCGTGTGTGTGACTATACTCACGAATTGGATCTAGTTTGTAATATTTTCATTATTATTCAAAATAACCTGGAAAAACAAACAAAAATGAGAACTCTTTACAAAAATTATATTTTTTTAAACTTTTAAATCAATAAATGTAAATACTTGAAACTTACAAAAAAAGTCTATTTGTTTATTTTCTATAAATAATATAATTTTAAAAATATTTTGAGTTACTTATAGACACTTTCTATTTTCTATTGTTTATTTTTTTATACATATTGGTAAAAATTATTTACTTGTCCAGTAAAAAATACTTAACAATAAAATGCAAAGTTCTTTACTTTATAAGATTTTTAATATATACCTATTAAGAAAAATTCTATCGAAAAACAAAATATTTGAGTGTTGGAAGTTCAAACTTTTATGAAATTGCATATTGAACAGCGAAACAATTATTTCTTATCAAATGAATTTTGGTATTTTGTTGTAATTTTCAATTTTCACCACATGTCTTTATAATGATTTTCTATAAAAAAGAAAAACGTGTCAAACTATTTCGATTGTTTTGAATTAATTATACCTAGACATTTTTAATTTTAATTGTTTTGTAGTTTTATTTCTATAAATGTTGATAAAATATTTTGAGCTTGGTCAAAAAGGTTAACAATTTAATATAAGGTGTTTTATTAGTTATTCATATTTATACATAAATATTTGAAATATACGTGCACAATTTATTTTTAAGAGCATTTTAAGTTCAAATTTAAAAAAAAATATTCGTTAAAATTAGAAATAATTTTTTAGTTAAAAATATTTATAGCTAAGGAATTTAATTCAAAATTCCTTATAAGTAGTTCATACTAAAACTAAAAAACCTAAATTTAAAAACTACATTATCATAATTTTTTTTTATATAATATTATAAGTAATTCAAATTTGGACAAAATTACAAAATTGTATATTTAAACTATATTGAATAACGATAATCATTATTTTGTTATATCCATCATTTAATGATCCACTTGTGAATAAGTGACCATTTTTCTTGGCTATTTTAAAGAATAATTTTTACCCATACTTTATTAAATTCTATTTTTTTTTTTTTTTTTTTTTTACAAATAACCATCTTAGTATAGTAAAATTATTTTCACTATTGTAGATCAATACAAAAAACAAAAAATAAAAACAAGAACACATTAATACATTAAAAAAAAAAAAAAACAATCAAACTAAATTATTACATTTATCGTTTAGCACAGCATCTAAAATTAATGTCAAGTAGTTTTGATTTATGTGATAGCTTTAGAATGTAGTTTGATTAACTTGATATCGTCCAGAATCGATATTTCTATAAATAGTGTATCATTTATGTTGAAAAGATGTGTAAGAAATTTATTTATTTATTAGATACACAGTTATATATTATTTTAAATTTTATCGATATACATTCATTATAATGATAAATTGCATTGTAAATTTTCAAATTTATTCTGTACATTTTTACTTAAAATATATTCTCATAAAACTAATGATCACGTATGCACATTTCATAAAATATTGTGGTATTATTCGCAATACGCTGAAAAGTATTTACTGGAAAAAAATCCATACATCATTGTAAAGCTGACAGCTTACTCTTTTCCTCCAGAATCTAAAATCAATACACACGAAAGAGAAGACGATTACAAATTAATAGTTGATTGATGATTTTAATGGTGAGACATTTCTTTAAAAAATGTTTTCTTATAGGTTAAACAATATAATGTTGTTTTAATAATTGTGTA
Organism: Aphis gossypii; assembly: GCF_020184175.1. NCBI lineage: Eukaryota > Metazoa > Arthropoda > Insecta > Hemiptera > Aphididae > Aphis > Aphis gossypii. The sequence goes on along the minus strand of NC_065531.1, from coordinate 13,985,783 downwards.
ATGTAGCATTAAAAAACGTTATTTCTTTGAAATAAAGTTATATAAGGAATAATTTATCAGAAACGATTAAAAAAAAAAAAAAAAATTACAGAAGTTTCAATACATCATAACGAATCCATTCCATAAAATAATGAATTTTTGAAAATGTCAGTGCGTAATTTTCATCGAAGGCCAAATACTGTGGAAACTTTGAAAACCTGACTTTTGTAGGCTACCATAACGTATTTGAGGATAAAAATCGGATTTCAATTCCATTACATTGTTATCGAGTGACGAGGGATTAAAAAATAACATTACTCCATATAGAAACGTTTGAAATCAAGTTTTCAAATCCCACTGGAAAGGTTTTCTACTCACATTATCCTCTATAATGAATCCCTGAAGGTTTGAATTTTGTTGATCCCCTTCTTTGAAATACCAAAGTTTTTCAAAAGAAATGAAATTACTTTATTCGTATGACATTTTAATTAGTTATTTCAACATCAACAGCATAATATAATGGTAATAGTAAATATTAATAACCGTATTGTTGAGGAATATATTATATGCTTATAGGATTAAGAAACAATTCTAATGAATCTTATGTGTTAAAGCCACCATCTTAAACGCAAAACAATACATGAAAACTGAATAAAAATTTTAAAATTATGCAATCATGTTTTATTTTTCTATAAACTTTTATTTAACACAGTTTACATTTAAATATACTTTTTCATAAAAAAAAAAAAAATCAAGTATTCTATAAAATATAGTATTTGTTATTAATATAAACAATGTGATAAGTAAACAGTTTCTATACTATATTTATAATCTATTTATCATCTATTTTTTCATACTTTGTGAGCATATTATGGTAATGGATACAAAGTACGTTTTCCAAATACATATAATTTATATTATTGACATTGTATAGCAATATTTTTTTTTTTAAAAAAAAAATCTATTATATGTGTTCTACAAAAGTATTACATTAAGTAAATCAACGTATATGATTATTTATATTCACACTGTAACAATGAAAATATATTATGTATTAAATGCATGGTCTTATTTTTTAAGAAACTAGGTCATTTTTTATTTAACAATTATTGCACAAATGTTCTGATTTAATATTCTCAAAAACCTTTAAAGATAGTAGTCAATTTTTTTTCACGAAAAATATTTTAAGGTATCAATATAACTAAAGCAAAATATTTATTTAATTTTAATTTTATACAAAAATAACATAAAATACTTTATACGTATTATTTTTGTTGTGCATCACGTCATATTTTGCAGCAAAAATAACAATTTAATTTTTATTCAGATAAAAATTAAAATGAAAATATACAATTAACATTTGGATGTTTTTAAATCGTTATATTAGGTCGAAACCGTTAGCCGTTTATTGTGTAGTATCGAAAAATACGACGATGTCACATATTATGACGTGCTCGCTGTAAAGGCCCTCGAGATGTGTATATAAGATTACGTGTACATTTGTGAATATAAAATACATGTGAAATGTATTATTATATCATAAACAAAGTAAAAAAAAAAATTAGTTATATTATGTGGGTACGCCGATTTAGAATACAAATCACTATTTCTTTGCACGCAATCGTCCTAGACCACCGCGGTTGGACTATTCCAATACCACCGCTGCAGGGTCGTACAGGCGCCTAAGGGTGACAACGATAATTATTTTTCGCTTGACTTGACCCTCCGGGGAGTATTTCGAGCAAAACGAGCGCGCGCGGGTAATACGTTGCAATGACGGGACGAAAAAACAAACAAAATAAAACGACGATAAATAACGCGGACGACGATCGATATAATATTATACGGCGAGCATAACACTGTAAAATATTATTATATTATCTTGGCAATATAACAAAATATAGCTAACAGCTATTTTAAGGTGTACCCAAATTGATTATGCCCCGATATAATAATAATAATAATAATAACGCATATAAAACAGCCGGGACGCAATTAGTTCGAATTGGTTTTCGTGTACACCGGCGCATCGGCGCACTACGAATTGCATACACGAGGCGCCGGCTTACGTAAAACCGAAATCCGTGTACTCAAATATTTTTATAAGCCTTGCGGGTGGGTGTGGGTGGTCGCGTCGCCGGAGTGTCGGTCGGCCGGGTGAGAGTAGGAAAATCCCGTTGTCAGCCGCAAGTACATAATATTAAAGCGATGATGAACAACGACGATGTTATTATGTGATCGTTATTATTATCACACGGTCTAAAAGAATTTAACGTTTTCGGACGAATATTATTTTAATTATCCTTTTTTATTATTATTATTATTATTAACAACATTTATATAAGTCTTATTGTATAATGCGTATACGATCGTCAGAAGAATAGACGGTCGTATGATTTTTTTTTTTATTATTATTATTTATTATTTCCTCGCGTAACCTAACCCTCACCCACCTCCGCACCAGATGACGGCCGACGACGACGGCGACGACGACGACGACTACGACTACGACTACGACGACGACGACGACGACGACGACGACGACTTCCCCGCTGCCGCCACCGCCAGCAAATATGTGAGTTGTGCGCGTGTTTGTTGTTCAATAAACCCCATCGCCGACCGGGGTCATATTTGGTCATGCGCATTCCGCCATCTGTCGGAAAACGGTCGTAGTCCGCGTACACGGGTTTTCGCCCAAATCGAACGTGCCCCAGTAATGCGGCCGCGTCCGTCTGCAAGCCTACTGTCGACGACGACGGCCAGTGTGTAGCGGGTATTTTTTTTTTAATTTTAATTTTTATATTATTATTATTATCGTCGCCGTAATCGTCGTCGTTGTTTAAGTTGTTATTATATTGTAGTTGTTGTTGTTGTTATTGTCATTTTTCTATTATTATTATTATTATTATCATTATTATTACTATTATTAATATTATTATCATTATCGTCAGCGTTATACTATTGTATTATCATAATTCGGTCGGCCGACGACAAACACCTGACCGCTGCTGCAAGTTGTCGCCGTCGCCGTCGTCATTAATTCGTATTTATTTTTATTTTTAAAATTTTTATTTTTATTTTTTTTTTTGTCTGTTTGTCGATTCGCGTTCTACCATAAATCGTGCACTTACTACATCGTAGTATACGATCCGTATAATAGTTTTATATTGTCGTGTCGCCGTCTTCCACGACCGTTGGACGAGTGCTCAGAATATCGTCGACAAAACGGATTGCAGACCGATATGGTGGTGCGGCCGAGGCCCGCAATGGATTGCGATGGATGTGTGCGGGCGCACCGTGCACCGTCGTCGGCGCGGCACTGAGACAAAAGGTCCAACGACGATTGCCAGGTAAAAAACGCACGACGGACAGGTATAAACACCGTCACTGCCGCTTCGGCCGACGAACACCGAGCGTTCGCGGCCCGATTAATCTTATGACGATGCACAATATTATTTCATCATTATTACATTTTTTTTGCGTATTTTATTTTTATCACCATGCATTTGTCGTATAAGTACTTTAATATACATTGTTCCCATCGATTCGTTTCCGTGCCGTCCGCCGGTGTCGAGTGTAGATATGTAGATTTTCCAACGGAATAAATAGACTATTTAAAGCCATTATTATTGTAGGAATAAGTGCAAAACGGACGGTTTAAATGAAATATATATATATATTTAAGCGGAAACAGTAGTCGGTCGGTGCGCTATATTATGTTCTTTCCTCGACAATATAATATTATAATATGTTATACGCATATCCATCGCTGTAACGACGTGGTGTGATGGTGAAAGTATTCTTTTGGAAAGGTCACGCAACACAGTGGTCTCCGAGTAGTTTGACCTTTGATTTCTGTCGAAACGACAAAAGTTTACACTAAATTCACGATAATCGCTCACGGAAAAGTTACTCATTTTCCACTCACCGGCGCACGGAATATTATGTATTATAGTAATATAATGCCATTTAAACGTTTGTCAGTGGGCTGATGTACTTATCATATTTTTTAAGAGTGAAATTACATATTATAAAGTATATAATATATACTATAGTAGAGGAAGGTAACGAAATTTCGTTTTTACTTTTTATCCATCTCACCTGGCAAGCTTCTAATACTGTTGCTATGGTGACGTACGATGTGCAGTGCGTTGATTGAAGAGAGGATATTGCATTATGGTCGCCAGTACTTGTGATCATCACGATGGGGTGGATGTGGCCAACGGTGGTGTTGTAATAACAAGTTAAACGATTTCACGGTGTAATTTCACACGGAGTACTCCTTATAGACGCATAATATGCATGAAAATACGACATCGTTTTTCCCGGGAAATGCACTCTTAGCTTGTCCGGGATAAATGTTCCGCGTAAATGCACCGACACATTTCCTTCATTGGATTATGCAAATCTCTTGCTTTTGGTGTGTCCACGTCATTGTAAATGTGAGCACATAAACAAACTCTAGAAATCACCATGATTGGTGTAGTAAAAAAAAAAAAAAACAATAATAATAATAACGAAAAGTAAATTTTATTAAACCAATGGTTTTATTTGGACATGCCCGACCTGTAAAATGTTATAAAATTATGTTATAACACCTGTTGTTTAATTTTTTTTTTGTTAAAGTACTTATGTTGCTGCATTACATATTATTTTATAACATTTTTAATGCTTACTAATACTTATAATTCTTATTCAATATCAGTATGTACATTATTTTAAAATTAACGGTACTGATTTCTGTTTACACCTTTGACCTAGATATATATTACGGTTGCGTTTCCAACAAACATAAACCCAAAAACCCTATGCTAATATTATTTGCTAAACGATACAATAGCGGTGTGGTATATAGTTTTTAAGCCAAAAGCTTGTTTCACCAGTTATACTGCAGTCTGGCAAAGAAATCGTGTGGAAACGTGATTTGTATTAGTTCCTCATATTATTACTGTTTGCTTTTTTTTTTCTAAACGGAGTTTTTTTATATAAAAATATTAAAATATCACTGAAATATTTAATCTCAAGGTTTTTTAATAAATACGTAGTAGGTATAATACCTTCGAGAAATATTAATAATTATGTAGACAAGGATTATAGGCATTATAAATACAAAATAAATTTGGCTTTTAATTTCACAGTTATATTTGATAAGACCAGCTGTAACGGCATATAATAAAATGATTGTTAAAAATAAAATGTAAAAGTTGTAATATTAGGGGTTGTAAAAACTATAAGTTATCATATTCTATTTAAGCTTTAATAACAAAAAAAGCGTAAGTAAATTTTATGTGAATGGTAAAAAAACACGAATGTGTTTCTATAGTATTGATGTATTCTTATTTTTTGGCTGTTCGATTTTATAAGTTCGCATGTCCTGCATAAATAAATGAAATTAAATTGAAATCGAAACATTAATAATCATTGAACAACTGGTGTTTTTTTTAGTGATGAGGTTACCTTTTTTAGTGCTGAACTGTCAGTCTTCAGATGTATAGTAGGTACCCACATATTAAACTAAACATAATTTATTTAACGATGCAATATATTATACATACATTCCATGCATATTTCACTGGAAATGGTGTTCAATAACAATAGAACATAAGTATGTATTTGGGAATTTTTGATTTTTATTATTCCTAGTTTTAACTTTTTTTTTATGAAGAGGGTAAAAGTGCCCCCGGGGTTCTAAAAAGTCAACATGTGGCCTATACTGTGGAAGAGGACAGGGATCGATACTGGTACGGTGAAATGTCAAAGGTCAATCGCGCTTTTGTTTCTTATAAACTAGAAAAAATATTTTGTACATTAATTAAGTCAAAAATAATCTTTTCTCTTTTCATAATGTCTTAGCATGGTTGCTTGATTTTTATCAGGGAAAATAACAAAAATCGATTCAACTGACAAAAATTACAATTTTTTAAATAACAAAATAATATGATTCGTGGAATTATGATTATAAATTAAATAGTGACCAGTTTTAAATAATATTTTGTTAATGCACGTTTATGGTAAAATGACTTAATATTAATATGATAAAATTTGACAAAAAGGGGTCGTCAACTTTTTTATAACACAATAACTTTAACAGTATAATAATATGATATTTTAATTCATTCGTAAATTTCCATGTAATGTGTGTATAACAGTATAGGATAAAATAATATTATTTTAGAATGCAACCAGCTTTACAATTTTATTGACACAACATGTGCGTTCACTAGATTCTTGTAGCCCGTTTATTATTCTTTTACAATAACTAGACAACAATTTGACAGTTTTTCCTCTTTATAGTAAACATATAAACGAAATAATAATAGCATAAATAAATAAAACTTATATTCATTATTTCATCGATATTTTGTTAAATAAATATTTATATTTTAAACTATTACTAGAGGTCACTGACCCATGTTCGTTCCACTCTTAGAACTAAGAGTTTATAACTTTATAAAAATCTTAATGAAAAATAATATAAACATCAGAAATTATACTAACATTTATGTATTGGTTGTCATGGTAATTATTTGACACAACTGGAACTCTGCATCAGATTGTATATTATTTTGTATTTAAAATAATTTGTTTTTAATTTTATGTTAAGTAAAATTTCATACCAGTACGTATCAATAAAGATAAAATAGAATTATCGAAAACTTAAAATTCAAAAGTTCAAGAATAAAACTTCAAAGTATAAAGCGAATAAATTACATTAAGTGAAACTAATAATTGTTTACTAAATTATAACTGACATTCTTAAATAATATGTATAGAACTTTTGACTATAATGGAATCGATAAATTTTAATTTGTTTGTGGAGAAAAAATGTTAGTAAAAATATAAAATGCTTTACACACTAAATCCATGTTACCATAAAATAAGTTAAAAATAATAGAATTGCATGATTAAAAAAAACGAGAGCAAAAATCGCGTGTTTTTTCAGTTTTTCAGTTTTTTATTGTATCTAATTTAAATAAATTAAGTTAAATTATTGCCTTAAAACTAGTGTTTTTACAACTCATTTATAATATTATGTTTGAAAACATTAATAGGTATGGATAACTATTAAAATCAAAATACAAGTTTATAGTGTAATATCATAAATAATTATTCTGTTGAATGTATTAATATTGCTGAGTATTGTCAGTAAAGTGAACATAATATTTATTATTTAATATATATAATTTTCAAATATAAGATTAATATGAACCTAATATAATATGATGATCAATAAAAAAAAAAAAAAAATTATAAGCGTATGCAATAATAGATAATTATAATATTTAATTCAATAAAACATTTAATTTTTAAGTGTAATTCATACAATATACAAACATGTTTTGTATCGTTTAATTATTATTTAAACAAAGAAATGATATAAAGATTTTAATATAACTTTAAAACCTAAAGAGCACTAAAAATACTCAAATTAATATTTTAATCGGGTATTTTTGTATTAGCAATATTTTTTTAAACAATTATTTAGTATTTATTTTAAGTATTTTTAGTGTATAAAAAAGTGTTAAGGATTAAAATACTACAGGATTTAAGAAACTCGTTTTGCTGAGTTCATTTTCGCGCAATATAGTGCTAAATTATTAAATTGCTTTTAAAAGTAATAATCAAAATGTGAAAAATATTCTGAGTATAACGTATAATTTTATTACAGTGTTTAAATTTTATTTTTAAAAATCCCAAGTGAGTACTAGTGAAATTTATTTATAATTTTTATGATTTTTTCGTATACTTTGATAAGACCTGCAATAAATATTGCACGTTTATATAAAACAAGAAAATTATAATTTAGAAAATATACTTATAGAATTTAATCTGCAGACATCTTAGAAAAATATCATCAATATAAGTATATAATATTTTTGATACATTAAATTTTCGTGTATTTTATACCATTAGACTATACAGTATACGTATCCAATTAAATTTTTCCCAATATTCGTAATATTATCAAAAAATTATTGGAAATTTTGTTATGGGTGAAAAATCTATTTAATAAAGAATTTAATAAAAGTTAAATTTTAAGTTTAAAATAAAGTTTTTTAATAATTCCATCTACCACCAAAATAATCTTAGACCCAATAAAAAAATACATTGTCAAATCAACTTATTATTACTAAATATCAAATGTGCCTTAAAAAGGTATACCAAAATATATTTTATGATCATTTTATAAAATCTAGTCCAAAATGCTTGAGAAATTGTTAACAGTAAGTATTAAATTCATTTTTCAAATAAGCCCTGTTTTGAAATATTAATAACCTAAATCAAAAAGATATATTTTTCCATACATTATATAATTTAATTGATTTAATTGAATATATAATTCCTGTTCAATATATCATAATCAATAATAATGTGTAGGTAATAATATACACAAATCTAAATAAAATAATATATAAACTCTATAAATAATGTTATAACACATAATAATTTTATTTTAAAAGGATTTAAATAGCTTGATCAACTGTAAAATCTTACACTAAAAAAAATTAAAAATTAAAATTAGACCATCTGTGATATTATATTATGGTTAAGACTAAAGTTGTACCTATACAACATAATATATTATATTTAATAAATTTGTTAAATACGTAATAATATAATATATCATTGAATGTATTTACAACATCAAAATATAAATTACTACTCAAGTACATTATTATTTCTTAACAAATTGTAAGTAAATAATGTAAAATTTAAGATAAAATATTTTAAATAATATCTAATAATGTGTATGTAAATTAAATGTGCAATTAGTATGATTATTATTATATACCTACCAAGTAATTGTTCTTATAATAACTTTGGTTATTCCAATTTTCATATAATTCTAATAATTTTTATTTAAACAATAATCATTCTACAGATATATACAATGGTGTGCAAGACATAGTATGATAGTTTGAATAAATAATATAAATAGTGTAATAATTAAAATTCATATATTTTGTGATAATTAATGATTATAGTTGCAACGTTCATTCCTAATTAACAAAAATAGTAATTTCTTAGATAATTAATTTTAGAAACAATTATCATTCAAATGTGTTATAGTAATAATATATTTAGAGACCCCTATCCTGCACCGTACACCAGGGAGAATACTAACCAAGTGCTCAAGAAATGGTCTGCGTGGCTTGTTCAGATTTTTCATGACGTATAATAACACATATCGATATCATGTTAAAATAAAACGTGGATTTCTGAAAAATATTTATAATATTTATATTTTATAATACCTAGTTAATTTATGGTGTTCTATTTCTTAAATAGGTTCAAATCGATTTTGACTATGGTTGATTATTATTTATTATCGTTGACAAAGTAATTTCCTCTTGACGGGTATAAATCACGATTTTAACAATATGATTGATTAGGACGATTCGACTGATATAAATATAAAATGAATTAATACGTTTTACTAGGTATCAATTATAAATAAAGATATTAAGTTGCAGAACAACATATTTTTTTTTTTAATATAGATATATGCACATTATTTTGATTTATTTTCAAATACCTTTCATAACTCGTACGTTTATTTTGCACAACAATTGTCTAAAATACTAAATACAAATATTTTAAAAGAAACTATATTATAAGTATAAATAGTTACTATAAAAATTAGATTTTTGTATTTCCATGAATATATTAATATATATATATTTTTTTTTTAAATAAAAAACGACAAAGAAGTCACTTTGCTTTATAATTGAATTAGTGTAACTTGTTATTGAGACATAGTAACCATAATGGATGTGTTAAACTTGAATTCAGTGATAATCATTGTACATGAAAAATGATTCTGAGAAATAACTATGTATTTAAATTCTCTATTTCTAAAAATGTTTTATAAATTAGTTATATTACTATTACTAATTTATCTTACTATTAGTAGCATGGTAAGTTGAAATAAATGTTGCCTAAAATATTGAATATATAATATATTATATATTAGCTAACCCGGAAAACGTTGTTTTGCCATATTATAGCATCCGCTTGTAACTTCGTTTCCGTAGAATTTGAATCATGTATTACATACATCATTAAATCATATTGAAAATAAGTAAACATTAAATTTATTGGGTCAAATATTCTCTGTAAATGATGTTTGATGATGTTTTATTTTATGGCAGCAAAATAAATTGCTTATCAGCAGATCCAACTCTTGATAGGCCCACATAAAGTTGACCATAAGTAAAAAATTCCTTATACGTAGGTCGATCCCTGCTAATTCAAAGTTTTGACCTTGGGACTAATAATAAATGTGTTATTTTTATTATAGCTAATAGAAACCAAACTAAAACATCAAATAATTAAAATTTCCATCGTAAATCTCAAAATGTCTGTTTGAGCAACTCCCGGGGTTGAGCCTATTACTTTTTAAAGTAGCCTATGCCCTTTCTCAGTATTCAAACTATCTATGTGCCAAATTTCATTTAAATCGATTCACTAGTTTCGGAGCCTATTAAATACAACTAATCAAATCTTTCCTTTTTATAATATTAGTATTGATATAGATATAGATTATATATTTACATCATATATTATTTTTATGAAATCATTAGTTAATACTGTTGTACTTTGATAAGGTATAAATAGAATCACGGAATAAATAATTTACATTATAATAATATACATTATGGTTAAAAGTTTTAAATCCGTAAAGTCAGTAATTGATTCCAAACAAAATAAATAAAATCATAGGAAAAAAAATATTTATTTTTATTTTTGTTTTTGTTTAAACAGATATCCAATTTCATCAATATTTGAAACTTTAAATGCTTATAAAAAAAACTTGCCTATAATGAGTATTTTCAATTTTTTTTTAATGATTGTAAGGCTAATTTATCAGTAACCTTATATTACATTTTTAAGTTGTTTGACTTACATCTAATAATACTAACGACTAATTACTAAATTATGTATTTATGTATAATAGTCAATAGGTGTATAAAATATTAAATTAAAATATTAAATAATAATAACAGTTACAATTAATTGAAACAAAATAATACTATACAGCGGCATGTCCCCTAAAAAACATAAAAAGTGTTTGTTTTTATAATATCGTTAGATAAATACTTAAAATGTTTAAAATCTATCAAGATTAAAAAATAAAACTAAAAATAGTATAAAAACTTAAAATTTACACAGTATTTATTAATTAGTAATCACTTCAGTTCTACATCTGTGCAACTTAACATTTTTAAACGCCGCAAACTGTCAATCTTATGCGTATGAGTGTGTTTTTCACTAAATCGATTAAGGTCATTTTTTATAGTTTCTAGATCTCACAATGATTCACTGTAAATTATGCCTAGGTATAACATTTATATTATCTGTAAACTGGAAGCACTTTATATCCAGACCATTCATCTAAATGAACGATAGGCCAACTACCTCGCCTACCTCTTACTGAATTCGATGGATCGTTAAGCATTCTGCCATATTTTCTAGTGGATCATCATTTTCTTGTCAACATTTTTAGAATAGGTAAATCTGCAAGATAAAATTGATATAAAAAAAAAATGTTAAAAAATGTTTAAAAAAAAAATAGACCTTCAGTAAAAAATATTAGCTTTAGCTGTAACCCAATCTTATTCTGATCATCGACAAACGATCAAAAAGTATTATTCATTTTAAATACACAATTTTAAATATTATATAAGTTTTTTTAGTAAAGTTTAATTTTAAAATGATAAAATAAAAATGATCCATTAACTTAAAAAAAATATTACAAAAATCAGAAAACAAAAAACCATTTATACTTCGGATAATTTTACCACTTTGGATATTTTAAACTGTTTTTTCTTTACCACATTCATCTTTAAAACAATACATAGTATTTTTTATTTAATATAATAACAACTACGCACTTTGTTTTTATTGTCAGCCAAGGGGTTTAAACAATTTGTAGTTTATTATTTAGTGCAAGTTTAAATCAAAAATTCTTTAGTTAAAATGTTATTCATTAAAAACAATGTAACCGTATGAATAAAAACAAATGTCAGCAAATTACTAAAAGCACAAAAGTAGGTAATATAAATTGCGCTGTGTTTATGTAGGATTTCCTGCTAGGTGGGTGTTATTGATTATAAATACTAGGTAGTATAATTAATCTTCTTTCCTGAAACTTTTAATTTAGGATAAGGGTCATAGGTATTCAGCAAATTTTATTATCGTGGTAGAGCACATTACTGTGTTCTTAGCCATCGCGGAAGATCGCAATCGGTGGTAGAAAGTATATGGTATATCGGAATGTAGCCAATAAATGTTATCAATTATCGTACACATTATATCAAAAAGAAAAAAAACAAAGCAAATCGAAAATTAAAAAAAAACCTTTAAATAGATAACATAAAAAGAGCCATTTATGTATCTAACGAATATTGTATGTGTATAAAATGTAAATATATAAAGATAGATGTTCATTTTTAAACTATAACAAAAAACAAAATAGATTTTCCTAAAACTGGTTTTGCATAAGCATTTCTATTTTTCACAAAACAATTTTAGTAAGAAGTTTATACTTCCGCTACTCTAAGTAGTAAGTACAAAATAAATATCCAGTTTTCTACCTGCAGAAATCACCCTCAATATTAAGGTTTTTTTCGGGTATAATATAAAAACACACATCACTGTAAAATCAATACATTTGCAGCGAAGTTGGGAACTTATTAGATATAGGTAATTCAGTGAAAGTTTTCAGACCTTTTATAATTTTTACGGTAGCTAAACAGCTTCTGAAAACATAGTTCAAATAATAAGTTAAATATGATATATTTTATTATTATACGTTCTTAATTAGATATTGTGTATTGTAAAATGACAAGTACTTATGATTATGATCTGTTACAAATTACCAATTTGTGCTTACAAATCCTTACTAATTATTAAGACAATTTGAACTAAAATTTTCAAATTGGATTAAAGTCATCAGGATTTTCTTAATACACGGGTTGCAGCTGGCCCAAACTATTGAACTTAACATATTATGGATCTTTTATAAAATTAACATAAATATATAGACAGAATGATTATAGTAGGTATGTCTAATCAACATTATGCCTTATTTACCTATTAATGGTTATAGTTTGTAATAGTTTCACACATCCATATCATTCTACTCAGAATCCAAAATAATGTATGGATATATTTAACTATAAATTTATTGAAAATTAAATAAAAATCTATTAGTAGTTTATAGTCTATAAATAGTATATATTTTGAATAGAATAGTGTCTTTATAGTTATATTATTTATTCTAATGCCTACATAGAAAATTAAATTTAAAAAAAATTGCACGTCATTGTGACAATACATGTTATAGATAATTCAAAATTATAATAGCCGTATACGTTTTATGGACCCTAAATGATCATTCTATAGTTACTGGTTAAAGTCGTAAAGTATTTTTTGTATGTACAAGCAGAACGCATTCACTTTTAATATAACTATAGTTTAAAACGCAAATATACGATAAATTATTAATTAATATCAATTCCGCATGAATATACCTACTACAATAGGGCGATTCCGACAAACAAACGTTGTACGAATTATGGTTTTTGAGCACCGAAAACGACTCACAACTGACGTTATGGGGAAATAAAACGTCTCTATAAACTTTATAGTCTACAGAAACCTATTTGCAGACGATGATCGACTAAGTACACGTGCATATTATGTATACATTGTATATAATCGAAAATCCTTACCCAAAAAAAAAAAAAATTAGCAAAGGATACGCATGACAGACTGTTATATTATAATATAATATTATATTGACATGTGCAACTATGCGTCTTATAATATGAGGACATTTCGAAAGCAAACCATCTAATCTAATAAGATGAAAAATAATATTTAGACAGCAAGAAAGCAAAATATGAAAAATAAAAACACAGAAATACTTGATGTGTATGGATACACGTGTTTATGTGTGTGTTTGGGTTTAGTTTTAAAACGTAAAATTCACGTATAAAAATATACAGAGTGAATCACAAAGCACACCATTTCATTTTTCATTTAATTATTATTTAATTTGGGTTCTGATTTTTGACATTCTTAAATAGGTACCTACATTTAAAAACCATATTATGAAATTTTTTTAAATACTCATGACGGGTTTCATATATAGATAAAAACTGTTGTTATTATAAAACAAAAACAACCTTTTTCTATAGTAAATTATACTTATTTAGTGAACCACTCCGTATAATGAGGTGAAGACGAGTGAACCAATATTGACGTTTCGTCGCTCGTGATCAGTCAGTACATCATTTTATAGTTTATAGATATTTTTCCAATATATAATCTTATGATATGACATGGATGGACAGAGTGTAAAATATTATACACACACATACAGTATACGTAGTAAATTTTATGTGTCTGCGATCGTTGCCGGAATACGTACGCCATCGTGATGATATAATGTAGTTGACTTTTTACGATGGTTTTTCGCCGAGGAAGTCAATTTGTCCCCGGCAACTCTTGTACGCGGCTAACCCGAAACAGGGCGATAATAAAGAAAAAAAAACGAGAAAGACATCCAAGGAGCGTGCGGCTGCGAGGACATGGCTTTGCGGTCCTGCGGGCGGGCGGAAAGTCGATCAAACGACCCAGTTTGAATGGAAAGCACTTCCGCTTTCCGACAACTGTTTGGCATATTATACACGTATATATATAATAATGGTAGATATACGTACACGCACACACAAACATATACTTATATATAGGGCCGAGCGCAAAAAGCTCGAACGACCGGGTGCTCCGAATTAGGCATATAAATAACACGCCGCCGCCGGTGTTTACATAAAACAGCCACCGTCCGTCGTACCACCCCTATAAAAGCTCAAAGCCACCCCACAGAAACACGACTACGTCGACCGTGTCACGCGCGCATACCCACACCTCTACCGTAGTCGTCTTGTCACCACCGTTCCTAGGCGGCGTAGTGGTGTCCCGAAAGTCCCTCTGAAACCTCCCTCATATCTTCTCCGGCGAGTGTTTCATCCCGCAAATCGTTTTCCCATTGGAATTGTAACACTCTGTACATGTGAGTATACTTATGTATACAGCTGCTAGTGAGGTAATATGGAAATCGTTAAATTCTAGGGCCATTGGGTGGAAATTACCGAATAGAATGCATAAATAGTCGTAAATAGCGTCAAATGAACGCTTTGAATATTATTCTTTTCTTGGTATGCAGTAAATAATAGAATTCCTACAAGTGGGACCATTTTTCTGGAATATTACTCGATTTCGAGGTTATTTAAGAATAATATAAATCATAAAAATATGATTACTTTACGTCCTAATTATGCTACTTCAGACTTCAGTACACTACGGTAAGCAATAGGTTAATCGGGAAGTGTTGTGTGGTAAGTGGCACTGTAAGTTTACGTATACGATGCAACGACTATAGTTGTTTAGATTCCAAGTGAAATAAGAACGTATTGATTTTCCAGCGATGTGTTTTTTTAGTATATGTACGTTTGATGGTAAAAAAAAAATACATTGATCTTTAACTTTAAGGATACTTTCTGTTACAAAATTTGATCTAGTTGTCAGTTAAGTTCCAATACTTTTTAAAATTATAGGGAATAACAAAAAATTGAAGAAAAAGAATGTATTGGGTGATTTTATTTTTTTTCATTAAACAACATTTAATTTCAAATTCTATCATTTTTTGAACTTTTAATTTTATATATTTTTTATTTCAGCTAGAAATTATGTAAAAAAATATTTTCACAAACATTGATAGATTTAAAAATAAAGAGTATTGTTGGACAAAAAAGACTGCTCTATTTTTTTCTTTCTATTTATAAGCATTTAAATTTTTCGTTTTATTACCATTTATATATAATTAAATTTTGTATTGTATGAAAAAAAACACCGAAAATGTAATACAAAGTTCTCTGTATAAATCGTTCTAATAAAAAATAAAAAATAACGAAAATGCATACCTAGTCTAAGTTTTAACAAATTTGGATATTTAAGGAAAAAATAATAGTTTTAATTATTTAGTTATAACTTATTTTTAGAAACTTATTTCTCCACTATACAGTTATTTAATATGTATAATTAAATAATTAATATAATCATCGATATAATTCAGCGGCATTCCATTCCTTTATTAACACGGCGTGCCTCTACATTTTCTTTCTACGAACACTGACATTGTACACAATAACCGATTTTATACTTAACTGGTAGCATATACTCTATGAGTACGTATATTACATAAAGCAAACAAATATTAGACTTATAAGAGTTCATTTTTGCGTCCCTATTGCTTTTTCAACTCAAGCACAATAATACTAGAATGAGAAACTAAAGTGTCTTCGTCGATAAATCTTAATCTATAAAACGAGAAAACACCACCAAACCTACCCTGTACACTGTTTTGTGTATGTGTGTGTATGTTTGTGTGTGTTTGTGTGTGTATTTCTATACAGCTTAAAAGTTTCACTATTCCTAATACTGTTACAGAATTTATAATTCACTAGTTTCGCGCTTCTCTCAATTATCGACCAGTCCTTACGAAAGTTTCTACAGTTTAATATACTCCGTTGTTACAAAAATATATATATTTTTTAAGTTAAATTCATCTTTGCAAAACTTAACTGTTCCGTAAAATTTTTAACTAAACGTATTTATACAATATATAAACAAAAACAAAATAATAACATAATAAACGAATACATACATCAATATAAAAATATAAAATATGTTTTAGTTAATTTACAGAATAATACATTTTAATATATAATTTTAATTTTTTTTAACACGTTATTAACTATTTAAATTTTAATACAAAATATATCGATACACTTTATCTCTAACTTTTTATTAGTATGTAGTTAAATCTTGATCGGAAAATATACACATCAATAATAAATAAAATAATTCCTACTTTCTTTTATATTAAAATATTAATTTATATTGGAAGGATAAATATATTTTATTAAAATATAAGTTAGGTACATAATATACGTAATCCTTAAATTTTAATTTAAATATTTAATTTGTATTGTTTCTTGTTAATTTAATCTTATAGAGTTAAACTCAAATTACATATTTGTAGATTATTTAAAAAAATTTAAGTATTTTCAAGTTATAATTATACATTTTATTAATGAACATTAGAAACAGATATTTTTTAAATGTTTTGGTAGGTACATAAAAACCAAATTTTGATCAAGTAGTTTATGAGTATTAACTTATAAGTATAACGAACGCCAAATTATTGTTGGTTTCCTAGTTACTACTTTGCTCGTTTACAATTTATAATGTATTTATAAATAATATAATAATATACTATACTTGTTTGAAATTTGATTTTGATAAATAAAAATATTCTAAATGTAATAATAAAATATTTTGTTTCGGAATATGAAATAAAAATTTATTCTGTTTATCAAATGAAAATTTAAAAAGACAACAATAAAAAATAAGAATAGAATATAATTTTTTTTAAATCTTTTTTGTTTTTATTTTATTCACAATTGTGTAAAAGAAATATTTTCAAAAACATGTTATTAGTATTTTCTGAAATAATAATGAGTGTCTAACGTTAAATGGATTACCCCGTGCCCATATATTTTATATATAGTCAAGTCAGACGTTTGAGATACCCAATAAAGTAAAGTAGCTTGTCACATACACTGACTATGGCGTTAGTAAATTATTATTAAATGAGCCAACAGCTGTTCGGACCTCACGTAGTACACGCTGTTCCATCCCAATAAACAACGCGAACTGTAGAGTCTTCCTTTGATTTTTAACCTTATAATATAATACTGTTGATGAATCTATAAAATAATACTATAACTTGATCTTCACAATACGATATTACAGTGGTCATTGTCGCGACCGCATTCTGAAGTGGTTACTCTAAAACTTCTTAAATATACGTACATTTCAACTATGGCTATAATACGAGACTATACTACAAACTTTGCTCAGCTTAATAGCAACGGTTTGAACAAACAATTCGATAACTCGATTTCGCAAAAATCAATATCAATTTAGTGGAAGACATTCATTTATGTATATATACGTGGTTTACTTGTTGTATTTGACGTTAATCTAGTATCTTCAATATTCTCGTTGAGTAGTTATCCATTTCGAGTTTGTTTATTAGTGAACTATAGAGGAATTTGTGGAGATTTCCAGTGATTGTGGAAAAACATTATTATATTATATTACACACCCGCACAACCACAATCGTCTATTTCCAATGCTAGTAGTACGCAAGTTCGACAGTTATATTATTTTTATTTTAAACACATTAACGCCCGATGGTAATTACTTCTAATATAATAATATGGCATGATAATAAAAATTGTATATAACTTATAACAGTGATAAAATGAACACGAAGAAAAAATTGACAGTATATTATAGAAACAATGAAACATCATTAAGAGTAAAGGATGCGATGCACTCGATAGATTCGATGAAATCTTGAGATCCTTGTTGAAACAAGGATAGGTCTTTGACTTTGGGAGAAATATTGAGGTGCGCGGTAATTAATGCTGGCGAGCAGACCAAGACAAGTGCTTCTATAGAGTCATAAAGAAGAGAGAAAATAAACCGAATGTCCGATGGGAAAAATGCTGAAATATTCAACGCGCGTTACACGAAGAGTGATCATGATGCATATGCTCAATTTTGAGAACATTGGCTGAGTACGAGAACAATCGATTTTTTTATCCACCTGAATTGTTGGTTATTACTTTATTAGCAAGATAAGGATGCAAACTATATTAACGTATTTCGGTATTGAGTGAACTAACGCTTAAGAGTATTAATTATAAGTAATTAATATAATATTATTGTTATATTATACTGCTCGCCGCTCTGCAACAAATGCCGAATAGTGAAACTAATGTTGTACGCCATCCATTAAAATATGCAGTACTGTAGTCGTGATTTATTATTAATAATACGAAATTACTTTATCATATAACTGCAGTGAAAAGTTTATCGATATTTTTAACGACAAAACGATTTTTTCGCGTGGTAAATACTACCAATACTTTCCTATCTTGTATTTTAATCATAACACGCATACCTACGTATCACCCCTGCACGTATTTATACGTCATTCTCGCGTGCGCTTATTATTATTATTATTATCATTATTCTATATCGTGTGTCGACTTTTTTTCTCGATTGACGGCACGACTCCATTACCCCGCAGACATAGCACGTATATACGGATCGCTTATTATAGTAAAGTCAACTCTATCCAAGCATTATATATGGATATACTCAGTGAGTAATACATTATATAAATATTGTTACAATGACGTACTTGCAATTTTCGAGCGATAATTATGAAAATACACGATAAAACCATTACATCAATAGTAGATTAAACACATTTCTGATATTGTATATATCAACAATTCAACTCGTCCATATTACCATAATACAGTCTGCAAATGACGAATAACATTTTAAGTTTGACTCATAATAATAACAATAATTGTGTTTACATTGTAGGTATACCAATACATTATAGTTATAAATAATTTATATATATATATATATATATACGTGAGTATATTATTAAACATGTCAAACGCAGATTAATTATTACGACTAGGTGTAATGAAATAAAAACTACTACATTTTCACCTTCATTGCTTGAAAGTTTGATTTGATAAAGGAACTGATTCTTTGAAGTTTAAATAGGTTTCGGTTAGCAAAATAATAAGTTAAGTTTCAATGTCGATTCTCTAAAATTCAAAATCCAGATTTCACTGTTATGATTTCTACTTTAGATATAATTTAAGCTTTTAAAATATAATATTCATAATATTAGTGTAGTATTGAAATTTGAAATATTACTTATTCTTTTTATAAAACTAAAATTATTTACGACATAAAGTAACACTTTCAATAAAATCAAAAGGTTAAGTATACACTTCGGCTTTATGTAGCTTAAAGTATAAAACATCAAAATTTATTTTGAGCCAAAAGTCAAAATCGAAAGTTATAACTAATCCTTAAACGCAAGTTTTAATGAGAATACACATATAAATTAAATAAATTAAAATTAAATTTATTTAAAAAAGAAACGTTTAGAGAAACTAATATAAATTTTGTGAAAAGTTATCATAAATTATTGTTATCTACCATTGTAGTGTTATGGTTAACAAAAAAGATTCACTGGGAAATAAATTATTTATTTATTAATTTTGAAACATTTTTGTAAGGATGCTACTTATCTTAATCTGATTACGATTTGGGACTTTAAAAAAGGCCAAAACACGTTTGGGCATTTCGTCAAAAAAGGCAATACGTTTGTGTATAAAATCATTATAGGTACGTTTGAACACATACATTTAAAAAATAATTTCCTACTATACAAATAATATGATTGCATGCCAATTTAAAATTGGGTCAACACCGAAAATTATAATCAAATAATAATATATAATAGAAATAATACAAAAATATAGGACTATGGTTTAAATAATTTTTTTTATTTTATATTATTAAGAGTATTACGAGTATTTAGTATAAAATAAGTCATTTCGCTTATATACTTTAATATTAACTATTTAAAATAAATTCATATAAATTCAATTTTTGTTTATATAATGATACAATGAATAATAAAATTTATAATTAATTTATATTTAATCATATTAAACTTACAAAAAATAAAACGATTATTATTTCAAAAATACTAATTGTCACAAAGAATAAAAAACATTAATTTAAGCATGCTGTAAGTAAACATTATACGGTAATTTGTTTTAATTTGTATTTATTGAAGGCATTTTAAGCAGAACATGGGTCGTAATAACAACTGTTACAATTCATACTATTCCTACCTACCTTTAAAAGAAATATATTGTTTGGATTGTAATGAACTCTTACATAAACAACTTAAATCTAAATTCATAACTACAACTTGAGTAGTTTCATTCAAATCTCTACAACTATTATATTATACTTGACTATTACATAAAATATCAATAAAATCTTAACATTTAATATACCCAGGATAATATAATAGAGATATTATAGAATTATTCAAAAAACGATAATTATTTGAGTGAAACTATCCTAGTTTTAAAATTATATCAGGAGGTCAGATGTTCTTAAGTTGTTAATATAAAAATGACTAGTGAAACCTAAGTATGTGCTTCATTTTAAGGTTCCTAAAATGAATTGTTACAGCTGTTGTCAATACTCGTGATTCTATTTAAATAGCTAAAAATCTAAACAAATTACTACCTATTTATCTACTTAAAATAAACTTCTTTTTCTCCTTTTTTAAAAAGAATATTAAGATGTATTTACATATTTAATATGTAGATTTAATATTGTGAATTAATAGTTTCATAATAAATAATCAGCACGTACAGTATATAGGTTACTTACCTACATAATATAATAAGCATACATATTTGATATTTTAGGACATAGGTTTCACTATTTCAGTGAAATTTGGATTACGCTACTTCTAAACTGTATCTGTGGTACTCCTCCTCAGTGATTTAAAATTCTCCATTTACTTTTTAATCACACAACTCTAAACAAAATAACTGCAACGCTGCAGGAAAATTTTATTTCAAAAACAATTTTTATGCACTAATGCATGTCCCATGGTACTTTTCAAATTTGGTACTACATTATATCTTAAGGTTATTGAACTCGCTTAAATAATATGTACAAAAGTTTTCATCAACATTTAAATACGTGTTATAATCCTCTTATTTCACATGCACTCACCGTTTCTTGTCTGAAAAACCCAATACGCAGACTGAAGTGTTATTGGTATAGAGTCTCTATAATAGATATCTATTAACATCATAAATTCAAGAGGTTTCGTCATTGAATAATTTTCTTTTCATGCTAATCGCGTTATTTTAACCATTTTAAGCGTTCATAATTACTTTTTTTGTGCAGTGAAAATTATCTATTAAATGAAATAAAAAAAAATTAGACATCGAAATAATAGATAACATTTATTAATAATAAATTAAAAAATTAAATGACTATCCTTCGATGTTTGTTACAAGTTGCAGGTCTTCGATATCAAGGGAAAACTTCTAATCAATTATCATAAACTGCTTACATATTCTTTATCGATAATCGTTTTAATACAATATAATTTGAAAACGAGTTATCATAATATTATATATGTATTTGTTTACCATATGCTCAGGGTTCACAGCTATGTCGTCGTGTCGTATTTTATAGCGTGACTTTCATAGTATTCTAATTGGCCGCCATAATCATAATGTATTATAATTCACTATAATCATAACGATCTACCGGCTAATTTCTAGAATTGGCTCAAAATCAACTTATTTTGTACTATATAGGCAGGTTTCCACAACATACGTGTACGTACGTAAAAATACTTTTCTGTGTTTGGTTGGTATACATGGTAAGCTTTTGGTATACCAGAGAGTTTATACGTTCTTATCACACGTACAACCACGATACCATGAAGTTGAATCTAGTTCAACTATTACCGTTCAAACGGTCTAATTTGAACGATAGCAGTAGTCACAAATTAAAAAATCTTAAATACGCGAGTATGTTATATTATTTCAATATTAAATTATATTAAATAATCGTTTAAAATGATATTGTTTTAAAAGTTAATTAAAGTGTATTTACACCAAACCATAGTAAGTTAATTTGCCGCTAAAATTAAGCGCTTACCAGAGTATTTTTCACGGAGGACGTGTATGTACAAATGTACAATCGTCCATACGTGCGTGTTGATAAACGTGCGCACGTACACGCGAACGGTCCAGTGGAAACCCACCTTATTATCACGACGACGTGTAAGTATGAACCTCTGGCTTATGACTATACCAACGCCAAAGTCCCAACAGTATACGTATGCAGGATTCTATTACATTCGAGTGTAAAAAAAAAACTTTTTCCAGGCGTCTATGTCCTCCAGCTCTGCGCGCTTCTTCGTCCTTTTCCTCCGCATGACCTATATATAACAAGACTACCGCGTTTTATGTACCTACCTAGCAGGACAACGGTCTAAATCCTTTCGGCTGTTGACATCGTTATAATCCTTCCGGTGTTTTGTGTTGTGTCCGCAGACGAATGGGCGGAAAGAGATTGACGGCTGACGGTCCGGTGTCCGGTTGATGGCCGCGGAACGCAATGCGGGCACCGGATTCGAAAACAACGGCTGCGGCGGCCCGCGGCTGCCACCAATCGGCGCGGCGGTACGGTGGACGGCCGCGGCCGCCGCGGCCGCTGCGCAGCCGGACAGTCAGAAGGAGATCAGGTTCCCGGTCACAAAGCAGCCACCACCGTCCGCGCCGGCGCAGGCGCAGCAGCTGTACCGGCGGTTGCACAGCCGATCTCTGTCGTCGCTGCCTCCCGAGCCGTTCATGATAATGCGGTCCAAGGCCCTCAACCGGAGAGTGTGCATAAACGTGGGCGGCGTCAAGCACGAGATACTTTGGCGAACCCTGGAGCGGTTACCGCATACCAGGTTGGGCCGGTTGAGGGACTGCAACACGCACGAGGCGATCTCCGAGCTGTGCGACGACTACTCGTTGGCCGACAACGAGTACTTTTTCGACAGACACCCGAAATCCTTCAGCTCGGTAACTATAAAACAATAATATTATAATATTACGTTATACGATACGAGGTCTTATATAGTACAGAAATAATGGTGTTCGAAAATCGTTGTATTGTATATTATGTTGCCGTGTACTGCGCTTATTACGGATGGGATGTAGGTATGAAATTTTTGACGAAAAGAAATTAATTCGTACCACATAAAACTATAAAAGAGAGGGCATGTCGATGATTATATTATATGCACACAGAGAATCTGCACAATCGTATAATAGTCACAAAAAATATGTGACTTACGCGACTTTAAAATAATAAGTAATAATTTCTTTTAAGACTTATTAATATGCTTTTTAATCTTGGACTTGATGATTATCACAGCTTAATAACATTAATATATTAATATTATTATTTTTTATGTATTTAGATTTATATTACATTGTACGTAAATATAAGCGCTTTTTGCTTTTTAAAATATTCTTTTATCCAATGTTCTTAACGATCCTTATTACATTAATTTAATAGTTTTTTTCTGGAGTCATATCACAAAATAAAACAGTAAAAATAATTTTAAATAACAATTCCCGAAAAATACATAACGATTTGGCGAGTATCTTAAGTTAGACTGAAACAAATTTGTTTTCGGAGACTAAATCTTCCACCCACAGTTGGGCACATCGCTGCGAGGAGAATAATTGGCAAATATCATTGTGTCAATGTTACAACAGAACAGATACACAAACTCTATAATAATAGTATACTCACATTCTTTAGTAAACTCTCTCAAAATTATGTTACAATCAATAATATTTCAGTTTGTTTTTTTAGAAACGCGTGACCGAGTTTTGAAGTACAATTTTAGAAGCAGAATTTTCCGTATGGATTTGTTTTTCAATAGATAGTCTAACATGAATGGGTTTGTTATATCTATATTATAGCCTATTCCGTGGATGAATAAATTAATATATTATTTGAAACACGGCCGATCGCGATTGCTCGTCATCCAATCATCTGCGCGGACGAATATTCGCATTGCTACTTTTATGAGGTCCAAAAGAAAAAGATCAATAACATATAATATAAAATAAATATACTGTACTCCCACCCATTCGCTTGTCGACGTCTGACTCAAATCGTTTTACCACACCATGCATTGTCATTGAATCAAATAATCTCCACTCTCCAAGAACGCCGCGATCGTACTTGTACGTATATATTATACACACAAACCCTGGTATAATCGACTCACACGTTAGATGATTTAAGAAATTAAATATGCATCCATTGATCCATCATCCTTTTTTTTCGTCCAAAGGTTTGATTATTATATCATTCACAGCGTGTCTTACGCTACTTCGGTGGGATAAAAAAGTGTGAACAATAATAATAACTTTCCTTAAGAGTCAAAAATATAGACCACGTATATATTCCCGAACAAACTATTATATTATTATTTTTGTTTTTAAACTGCTCAAGTATACTTCAGAGATTGATTTTATCCGATTTCTAACTAGTCTACAATTTATTTTGTGTATTGATAATAAACACACAATAAAAACATATATTTTGTATAGTAAACATTTTATACTATTAACACTGTTATATTTTTTCAAAAACTTGTTCAATATATTTAAAACGTTGAATCATTGTTAATATTGTCAATAATAAAAACAACTTTCTATATTTTTTTAGTTTGTTATTCACATTCGATTAATATTAGGGTCTAACTCCTTATAGAAACTAACCAAGTATAACAAAATAAATGAACCAAATAACAAAATACGATCGTAACTAATAAAGTAAAGGATTATCTAAATCAATGAAGTAAATTATTTGAATCAAAAGGAAATAATCTAATCTATCAAATACTTTTCAATAATTACTATTAAATTGAGTTGACGTTTAGTTATTTTTCCAGAAAATTTAGGTTAACCAGGATGAAACTAATATGTTAGTCAACGAATAAAATATGGTTGAGAACTGGGTAAATGGAATTTAGTACGATAATTCCAGTTTTTTAGACAATATAAATAAATCGTAATGGAAATAAACGGGATGATAGTTAATAACATTATGTGAGTTTCCGGAAATAAAAATAACCATATTGTAGAACGAAAAACACTTAGGTATAAGTGATTTAATAAATAATATATAAAAATACCAATTGACAACTAGGGTAAAAACAATGCAACTACTACCATCAATATTGAGAATTGAACATGACATGGAAAATAAGTGATAGAAAATTTAAAAGCGAAAATAGGTAGTGGTTTGTGGAATGCAAACAGATGGACGAAATTGTTTGACAGAAAATCGAAATGAAAATAATATGTTTTGAGCATTATTTAAGAAATTGTTTTACTGAGGATTGTAACTATTAATAAACTTTTTAATTCCGACATTTCTCGTAATCATCTCGTCCTATACATATATATACGAGTATATATATATATATATAGGATAAATATATTCTATATAAATAAATAAATCTATAATAAGACAAACAGACAAAAGTTATAATGCGCATTTCCGGTGTGCCACAGGTGTTAAACTTCTACAGGACCGGCAAGTTGCATCTGGTCGACGAGATGTGCGTGCTGGCGTTCAGCGACGATCTGGAGTACTGGGGCGTCGACGAGCTGTACTTGGAGTCGTGTTGCCAGCACAAGTACCACCAGCGTAAGGAGCACGTGCACGAGGAGATGCGGAAGGAGGCCGAGTCTCTGCGGCAGCGTGACGAGGAAGAGTTCGGCGAGGGGAAGTGCGCTCACTATCAGAAGATGCTGTGGGACCTGCTCGAGAAGCCCACCACCAGCATCGCGGCAAGGGTAAGTCATCGTCGTCGTCGTCATTACACGCCGGGTAAGTCCCCGCCACCGCCGACGCGGACGCTGCATCGGGGCCCGCATGCCGCGGCACAGCGAGTGCAGATGACGGCAGTCATCATAACCACGCATTTTTTGTTTTTGCGATATTTTCTTTGACCGCGAACCGTTTTTGGACGTCGCAGCTATATCGTGATTTATGTCGTGATTATATTATATATACGTACGACCGGGTTATTAGTACACGATACTCGCCCCGAAACGTGTTAAACATACAATGCAGAGATACTGTAAAATATTTATTTTTAGAAGGGTGGAACTTAAATATTTGATAACAAACAGATCCGTAGAGACCTCAACCCTAAACTCTCATCTGTCTTATCGCTATAAAATTTTACTTTTTTTATAGAACTTTTTGTTACGTCAACGAACCCGACTAAACTGAACAGAATAAATAATATATTTTACAAAACTATAGAACGTTATATTTTTTAAACTACCGTCTACTTTAAAACATGCAT
The DNA here is from genome assembly GCF_020184175.1 of Aphis gossypii. Classification (NCBI taxonomy): domain Eukaryota; kingdom Metazoa; phylum Arthropoda; class Insecta; order Hemiptera; family Aphididae; genus Aphis; species Aphis gossypii. Next base: position 13,958,845 of record NC_065531.1, on the reverse strand, counting down.
GGCATAGTTAATATTAAAATTAATTAAAAGTTGTAATTTACGAATTTAAAGTTATAGAATATCAATTGTAATTTTTTTTAAATATTTAAAGTTTAGAACCAACATCTAAAGTTGAATGTTTGAACAATTCATTTAAAATTTAACAAAACCCGAAAAAAAAGTCCTTTCACCAACAAATTCATCACATATAGAAATTATCGATTTATGTAATAAGTTTCATAAATACCTATTGGGTCTAACAATATTATTTTTGTATACGTGTTTAATGTTTCATTTCCAATAATTTTAAAGACATTTGTCAATAAATGTTAAAATAATATTGTGTGTAAATGATAATTTTATGTAATTTTAATTTAAACACGTGAAATAGGTATTTTTTTTTTTTATTTTTGATGGAGTTTTTGCCTCGATAAATTACTTGTGTGGGCCCAGATCTCTGCCTATTGTGTTATATTATCAATTAACAAGATATCACTTTAAATAATTTTAACAAACATTAAATACGATTAAAAGAATTGCCTATAGGCTATATTTTACATAAATGTTCAGAAACTATACGAGTATATACAGTAAAAGACACACTGCACACTGGTTATGTGCGTTTCTTGAGATTTTTATGCTATAAACGTCTTCGACTTACATGTTCAGTCAACCAATCTATGTTTATAACTCATTTATTTTGCACAAGCCAACGAGTTGTCCACTATTACGGGTGTTAAGTCTGCAAATTAATTGAGCAATTGGGCATCGCGAACAACATAAATATATAATTTTACAAAAGCTACACCTACATAATCTCTTTGGTTGCAATTATTTTCTATTTTTCCGTCCACGAATACGCATTTTATTTTAGTATAAACATTTCCATCTAGTATAAAATAACAACGAATATGATAAAAATAAAAACTGTAGACACTATTGACAGTAATATTATCTGACTATACTCAAATGACATAATATATAGGTGCTCGACATAAAGTAGATGACACATTCAGTGGACGAGTAGTGTACTTACCGGATAATATACGATATATAATATTTATCATGCAAACATCAGGAAAATCGTCTCTCTGCAATGAAATCGACAGAATCGACTCGTGGGCGTTATTATTCAGGGTGTACGAGTTATGACTCGTCATAACACAGGTATCGTTTTCCATAGTTGTTCTCCCAAATTGTTACGAGATCGCATATAAAGGCTCTCGGGAAGAATGAAAGGATTTTACTTTTTATAAACAGTTAACTTATACTCACACATTAGTTATTCCGACGAGAATAATTGTAGATTTTATTATAAAAATTGGCAGCGGAAAGACGATTTTCATTTTTTTTTTTCTATCATATTATATTTTATTTGATATACGTTTAATGGTTTTTTTTTTTTTATTGTTATTATTGTTATTATTACTATTGTTTTCGTTCCTTTTCGAGTGTGTTAACAGGGAATTGTTGTTGCACGAGGCTTATTTTATGTACGAAACAAAATTTTTTTTGTTTTTTTATATACACTGGCCGTGTGTGTACTATCAAAGCATCATATATACGCTGCAGTTTTCTCCTAAAGGCGGCTGCGACATTCAAAATTATTTTAATACGCATAGAACTCGGCAAATAATTACAAAAAAAAAAAAAAAAACACGGCTAAAAATATTATACGCGTGTGTGGAATGTGTTTTGCGCAATGAACCTGTTCGTCACAGAAATCGACAGTCGGCTCCGTTTGACCCCGAACACGAACATTTTTTTTGACAACGGACGTTTCGGGTCATGCGCCGGCGCCGAGACAGCCGTCCAGTGAACGAGACTGACTTCCCGGCCCCGGAACTTGGCCCGAACTAACTAACGTTCACATTCTGACGAATTAAACAATTTTAATAACTTTACTGCAATAGTATAAGACAACTATGTACATGGCTATCTATATAATACATAAATTATATATTATACGTATATTGTGTGCGAATGGTTTTATGGCGTTTGATTTTTGGTTTTATTGGCAACACTGTGGCTTTCTATGTGGATTTTGCTTGGTTTTAACAAATATAAACGCGTGTGTGTGTGTGTGTATACACAAACAATATATATATATATATAAATATAATATATATTAACTATAAACATAACATATTATTATTTATACGATTACCGACAACTATGTAACTGTATTTTTCTTAAACTCACACGTTCCAATTGTGTTTGCTATGTATTGTAATATCGTTGACCAATATCAATAATAATAAATAGAAATAACATCGAATAGCTTTTCAAACGGTTTATTTATTAAGGCGATATAGATCGTTATTTCCGTCTTACAAACGCATAGCATACCCACCTAACTTGTGCTCAGCAGAATTTATTTTGTCGCTTTAATTTTAATATCAGAGCCAATTCACCTGCCGGCGTAAAAATTAAAGGTAAGGATATTAATTACCGGGGGTATCTCATATGGGCTTTAATTGATATTTATATCTTACAGTTGGTTATGAGAATTTTAAAACCCTTTTGTCTTACATAGTTATAAGTTATAACTAATTTTTAAATTAAAATAATAAATTTCAGCAAAATGATTTACATGACATTCTTATTTTTATACCATTTGATAGTTGGATAATTATTCGGCATATTATTAAAATTAACAACAAAAAATGGCTTCTTCTGATCACAAATTTTATATACAAATTATATATATTTTGTTAAATAGAGACAAAACAATATTACCTTATATTATAATATAGAAGAATTCCGTGAGCGTTAAGAACATGACCGATTGCGCAGCCAACACAGCATCCTCCACCATAATTTTACTGATGAGATGTGAGTGTAATATTATATATTTATTGACAAGCTAAGGGAAACGGGAGTTAAAATAAATAAAAACACCGCAATGGTCGGTTGATTAAAACAAAAAATTGTTTGCATAAATAATTAAACCAGTAAGTTATTACATATTATAATAAAATTTAAGAATATGCAAATTATAAAAATAATATTCTGTCGATACTTTCAATGACTGCAGTCTTATGGTGCTTTTTAATTTTAATTATATCATTCTGGCTTTACTTTTGGACAAGAATGATAACAACACAAAAGTAATTACATTTAATGATAATCTTTATGTATTTTCTTCATTTATTTGGTATCATAAAAATTATTGCCATGGTTAACGATGTTACAATTAAAGGACCACATTAAAATGTACAACCTCCAACTAGTATTATGCGTACGAGTATTATATAAAGTATAATTGGTTTTTGTACTTATAAAATTGTAAGTCTCAGCCCTCAGGTAATAGATATATAATACAACGATCTGTTTGATTTAAGATAATTTTATGTGCGTTACCTATTTAAAAAAATTGTTTTTAAATTATTTCATTTTAAAAGTAATTCGTATATATAAAAATCATATGACTAGAATTACTTACTAAATGTTAATGTATTATTAAACTATTCATGTGCTAACGAAATACTTTTCTACTCCATAAATTTTATAATTATTTATATAGTAGCCGCATTTAGTATTTTAGCCCAATATTACACTTGAGACTTAAAATTTGGAAGTATGCGAAAACCAATCTCCATTATACATACTTATAAAATATAAAAATAGATCACAAACTATACTTCATAACCATCATTTAAAAAAAAATAAAGTTTTAAATACTCCATAAATGTTTCACTTTGTTTTTATGGTTATAAAGCTAACAAGGACCTTCGTTTTCAGTTATAACTAAAATAAACAGTTTAATACTGGTCTACGTTAATTTATTTTAAATGCTGCTGCTTTCCATCGAAATCGCTTATACTTCTTCAGAAGCACGTATTACATTATGTATTTATTGCACTGCGCTTTAATGTTATGTAAACAATTAATTTAAAGCTATTATGTAAATAATACTAAGTTATAGTACCTATACTAAATAAGAATTTCAAACTAAAAGAAATATTGTTAAACGATACTATGGAAAAAAAATGTATTACTACTGAGGCCCTAAGTACCTCGATTTCAATAAAAATAAAAGCTTAGAGTTGGTACCTCGTGAATGTTAGTAATTCCATTTTTAGAACATCTCAACATTTTTTCTCAATTTTTTTTAAGCATAGTAAATTATTCGACAAAAATATCTTAAATTGATACAGTTTTTCTTCGCGATATCATACACTAATAATATAATTTATCAAAAGTATGCCGTTATTTTTTCAAAACGTCAAGGTTTTTGATTGAGAATAAAAAATAATTTGATCAAATCTTTGTCATAATAATATATTATATATGCGTGCAAATTTTCAACGATACAGACGTATAAAATACAAATCCGATTTCCACTCTACAATCGGCGTATTTTCGTGCGACGAACAATACGAGTCCGTGGTGCGTGCGTACATACTATTGTTAGACAATAATTAAAAACAAAATAATAATAATAATAGTAATACGTTTATCTATATTATATTATATATTGTGTACAGTGTACAATGTATATTATAATATATATTTATACACATTAAATAGTATAATATATAGGTGACATCGTGCAGTATTATATTATATTACAGCGAAACACGAATCCTCAAATCGAACCATGACAGGCGCGAGAGTCGTCGCACCCGCGGGGTTATATCATACGATAATACACGGACTATATATATTTTATAGTGTATATATATTTTATAAGCACACCGATAGGCGATCCACCCGAAAACTATATAGGTACATAATATATGATATATGTGTAAGTGTGTGTATGTGTATGTGTGTGTGTGTGTGTGTGTGTGTGTGTACTGTGTATGTACTATTGTGCACGTATAGGTAAATTAGTTTTAATTAAAATCAAACGAATCGCAAACCGTTCGTTGAATACTGACCAGTGTGAACTGTATGGGTGGCACACGGCGCGCACGCACTTCATACCGCAAACCTACATATAATATGTATTTACACGAAACAGAGGGTTGCTTATTATTATTACTACTATTACTATCGTTATCGTCGTTATCGATCCCGCGTATACCTACTGGAGCTCGATAACGCCACAGTGGCACGCGAACCTCACGAAAGGTATAGACGGAAGGATGCAATAAACCATATTATATAATATATTATTATGTTATACTAACGCGATATACACACACACACACACACACACACACCGATGTAACGTAAATTTTATACCTTTATAAGACCTTCATGTTAACGCAAATAGAGCATCATTTCTTTCTATTTTGGTTTAGGTAGTGGTAGTGGTTTTGTGGCAGGATGTAGCCGGAATTTCGTAATCCCGAGATTGAGAAGGTTAGAATAGGGGACGTCGAGAGAAAAAATGTGTCTGTACCAGACATAATCGGCGTGGCGTATAAAGAGTGAAAAAAATGTATGATCGATTCGAATTGAATTATCTACTCTCTCCGAAACTATCCCACTGTAGATTCTTAAAGTCCACATTTTTAAAAGCTCTACTTTTTTCGAATTTTATAAGGACAGTGACGATACGAACTTTTTCATCTAGCATTCTCCTATAAATAGAATAGGTAACTCCAAATTATGTCAATCGTTTACGATAGATCATTTACTATTAACTTAAAAATAATAGAAATACCTATTCGAAAAAAATTGTCTCTTCGTAATATTCCAATATGTTCTTAATTGTCACAAAATATTGTTTGAAAATACAATATTTATAATAACCACATGTGTAGGTACTCAAAAAATGTTAAATCGTAGCGGTGTTCAAACAAATGCAAAAACGGGATGTACGGTTGTTTGAGTTTCTAAACTATTCGCCACATACATACCTCACAATATACGTATACGTGCAAAAATGTAGATATAGATAGGTAGACAATATGACTTGACGACCTAAACCGACGCGCATCGCTCTGTTGTATGTGGTAACCGTTTTTTACTAAAGTCGTATTCTTTCCTTTTTGGCCGATTCACTTTTCGACCAAGTTTAAAAAGGTCGATTCTACTTTTAACCAAAAACATACCTTTCCTTTTTGGTTTGGTCGAAAAAGGAAGGCTACGATTTTGGTTGTAGGGAATCGGACTTTTTAAAATTTAGATAAAAGGGAAAGGGTACGGTTTTGATCGAAAATGAGTTCATCCGTTGGACGATAGCAGCCTTTGCAGTGGTCGATAAAACCGTGAACGTTTAAAGCAATATCGTTAGGACGAAACCGAAACAACAAATTTAATACTTATTTTCGTGAACGGAAGTCTGACCGGAGCCGCACGCGGTTGTTTGTATGTGAACCTGCAGGTGATAGCCGTGATATCGATACTGTTCATCATTATGTCGACGGTGGCTCTGACGCTGAACACAATACCATCACTGCAAGTGGAAACGACGAAGGGTGTGATCCAAGACAATCCTGTTTTCGCCATGGTCGAGCTGGTGTGTATCACGTGGTTCACGCTCGAATACCTGCTCCGGTTCAGCGCGTCGCCCAACAAGTGGAAGTTTTTCAAAGGAGGCCTGAACGTTATCGATCTTCTAGCCATACTGCCGTACTTCGTGTCTCTGATATTGGTGGCCGAGACGGACAAGACGGACACTCACCAGTTCGACGACGTCCGCCGCGTCATACAGATATTCCGAATCATGCGTATACTTCGTATACTCAAGCTGGCCCGTCACTCCACCGGTCTGCAGAGTCTCGGGTTCACGTTGCGCAACTCGTACAAAGAGCTGGGCCTGCTCATGTTGTTCCTGGCCATGGGCGTGTTAATATTCTCCAGTCTGGCGTACTTCGCCGAAAAGGAAGAACCCAACACCAAATTCCTGTCCATACCCGAGACGTTCTGGTGGGCCGGCATCACCATGACCACCGTCGGTTACGGCGACATTTACCCGACCACGGCACTGGGAAAGGTCATCGGCGGCGTCTGTTGTATCTGCGGCGTGCTGGTCATTGCGCTGCCCATTCCGATTATCGTCAACAATTTTGCCGAGTTCTATAAAAACCAAATGCGACGGGAGAAGGCGCTCAAACGGCGTGAAGCATTGGAACGCGCCAAGCGCGAAGGAAGTATCGTGTCCTTCCACCACGTCAATCTCCGGGACGCGTTTGCAAAGAGCATGGACCTGATCGATGTGATCGTCGACAACGGTAAGTCTACGTCGCTGCTACTTGCTGCCGCTATCGTCGATATTCCTATTGTTATCACTTATCACTCCTTGTCAGGGATGTATTGGTAAAACATTGAATGTATTGTGTGCGCCATATTTTTCTAAAAAAAATTATTGGGAAATAAGTAAAAAATATATATTTTGTTGTTTACTGCCTAGTGAGCTCAAAATTATTTTTATCCACTATAAATATTTAAACATCAGCTTTATTTATGATTACATCGTATGGTTTTCGAGTGGTGTATTGGTGATGTAGTGTTACGGGAAACAACAGAATTTAAAAAGAAGAAATATAGTGTGAAACAAATAATATACGTTCATTGTTCACCATTCACCGTACATTTATAAAATCAATATTTATTTTTACGTATACGCATTTCTTGATAAATATTGTTATGAGTACACGCTCCGATACATCCCTGCTTCTTGTTGGTTGGTTGTATACGTTTAGTGAGATGATTTTTCTTCGTACACTTTCGTTCGATAGCGACCCTCATTTTTCTGTACGTCTCTGAATTACATGCTTAACGTATCCATTGTTTATAAACGTTTTGAGTTCCTAAAAAGTGGTGTGATTACACTCCTTTACTTTTTGTTCCACTATTCTGAGCAAGTTACAGTTTATATAAACAACAATCAACTCTTGGTCGTTGTGTCAGATGATTCTTATCAATCTAGCTTAGAAAATATTTTATTTTCTGAAATTTTAAATCAAAACTGTTACAGTTGGATTGAAAAGGTAAAAATATAATTAACGATCAATACTGAAAAAAAAATGAAAAATAATTAGTTTTCTATGAGATGCATCATATTATTTTGTTATGTTAAAATGTCCATTCTATGATAAAACGTAGAAAAACAGGCTACCATGTGTGTATGTACGTATACAGGATCATCGAAATATACATTACAAACCTTGAGAATCTTGTAAGATTATATATTTTATAATATATAATATTTTGACCGACACCAGTCTTGCAACTTGCTACAAAAAATTTTAATGATCCTGTTTATATATATTTTTAAATCTATAATTTATATTTTATATGTCATATGACATATAATATGGTTACCTTCGCTCTCTCACACAATCCTTGTTCCGCAATTGCCATATTACTACAACTGGTACACAGTATTGAATATATTATTGTCATTCATAGTTATTGTATACATGAAGAGCCTTCTTATAAAATTTCTGTATAAGTATCAGCTACTAAATTCGATGAACTTTAATCTTTTACAGTATTATAATATAATACATTCACCCTCTAAGCTGTTGTTTCTGAATTATATAATATTATAATGGTATGGAAACGCACTGAAATTTATAATAAATTAATCTATTAATGATAATGAATCATTACCAATCATTACTAATGATGTTATATTACCGGTATAAGAAAAAATATATATATATGCGCCGTATATGAAGCACGTGTAAATAACTCTAGTTGATTTTCAGAGAGCGACATCCCGAAGCTGTCCAAGCAGAATTCGCTAAGATCACACGGTAAGTTCGTTTTGTTTTTATATGTACTTATAGTATTTTATAGTTGATTTCGCAGCTGTTTAGAGTAGCAATTTCATTATATTCATCAATACCGTTAACTTTATATAGGTATGCGTTTATCTCTCGTATTTCGCAAAATAATCAAATTTTTAACCACGAGAAACAACTGTATTCACTTTCCGAAATTTTGATTAGGTGAATAACCTAGATATTAGATTTTACTATCCGATATATTAGACAACAACGATACAATTATGCATATTATTATATTATTAATTCAATTTTTGAATATCGTTATTTACTTTTTGATTCAATATAGAAAGATAAACAGTGAAAATTCATATATTTTAATGATAAATTACGTTAAACAGAAAATAATATTATTCGCCAGTCACTGACGCTATTAACCAAATACATAAGTAATTGTCATTAAAAATAGTATAAGCTATACATACACTATAGATTTTTGTTGTTTATACTCTTAATACGATTTCAAAGCCTGTACGTAAACCGTCACGATGTACATATCGTTTTTAACATCAATATTTTAGTCAAACAATTTGTCAATTTTTAAGTATCGGTGCGCTTAGCGTAAAAGCTTAGAACACTTTTTCACCACGTTTCGACTAATAAAAAAACCTATTCAGAACTTTCTCCCAAACTCAAATAGAAATTCTATAGAATAATATACAAGTGGTGTTCAAGTTGAGGAAAGGAAGAGAAAAATGCTTACATTAAACGTATTGAAGTTTAAACTTTTTATAGCCAGAAACCTATCGCGTCCCTTAACGAATAAAAAAAACATACGTTTGAACGTTTAAAATACACTAAAACGTCTGACAATTTATAGCACTGCTCTAGTATGCACTCGTGAAATCCATCGTTTTGGAAAAATACATGAATGTAAATGTATATTGTATGTGCAATGTGTGTGTTCAAACAGTGGACAGCAATTATTCGCAGTACGACGGGACGAGTAGCGGCAGCGAGACAGTTCCGTTAAACCCGACACCAGCGCGAGGTGCCGCGACCGTCAAACCGGAACACCAGACACTGTTAGACATCGACAATCCGGAACAAAATGCCAATTCGTTTGGGAAACCTTTCGAAAGCTCGGTGAGTACACGCTCCTACAAATCGTACGCCACTGCAAGTGCGTTCCTGCGGTTGTGTACTTAGCCACTATACCTACTAGAAATTGAAATTTCGATACTATTATAACGTAACGAAATATTATGCTGAGCGTAATAGTAGAAAATTGTTACTGTAATGTTACATATCAGTATATCACACTACCTGAAATATTAAATCAAATATTTTTGAAATTCTGTTTACTCACGAATTACAATTTCTCTTTTTATAGAACAGTAAATTTAAATTTAAAACAAAATAACATTTGCAAACTATTTGACGCTTCGGCAAAATTCCTTACTAATCGTTCAAGTTGCCGCACTATTTAAGACAAAAATTTTTGCTCGTTTAATAAATAAAATCTCATGACCATAGCTAATTTGTTTGTGGAATATAGAAAACCAGCCACATTTAGTTTTCTGTTTCCACACTCGCACCATTCGCGTACCATTTCAACATTTCCCGTGATTTTACGATACAAAATAATTAATAATAAATATTTCAGTACTCACATTCCAAAAAACTACTGATTTTTGAAACCGCAATTATACCCTAGCATTCGGTGTGACCGGATTTAAGAATTTCAATAGCTTCACTGTTCAAACTTTACGAGTACCTATCGTGATATCCACTTGAATGCACTTAATAATTTTTAAGTAAGACGATTACAATTTAAGGATAAAAGAAAATGACAGTCACTTAACTCGGAAGATTATGATGTGGCTTACTGTCTGTTTAATTTAAACTCGATTTTTTTTTTCATTCGAATTCCTTTGGGTTTACTGACAACGTTAGATTATTTATATTTTCATAACTTATAAGCTGATAATAATTTCTATTTGTTCTATAAAACTCAATATTTCAATAAATTGCGCACGTTAAGTTTTGTATTTTATTTCTATACCCACACAACTCAATGACTTTGGTAATAATTTTCTATCGCTTATATTTTCTTTAGTTTCCACTTTGAGTACTTTTATAAACATTATTATATTTCAATGACTTGCAAAACTAAATCAGATTTTCCAAATAAAATGATTTTGTATGACTTTGTATGGTTTTTAGTTATTATGTAGGTACTAAATTATTTATTTTACATCTTGAATCTTGATATGGTTTAATTTGTTTTGGTTTAATTTATATTTTTAGTTGGGCAAACTAAATAAGTTTACGATTGAATAACCAAAAATTTGGTGAAGATTTTCAGCTTATCCAGACCAAAACAGTTTTAACTTTATTATTATTATTATTATTTTTTTTTTTTTGATTAGTTTTAATCATTGATTCAACAGTAAATTTTTCAAAAATTCAACAAAATGTGAAAAAATCAAAAAACTTACTTAATAAATCAGCGGTTGTACACAAATTTTCTAAAATGTTTTACAATAATAATTTTTTGAGAAATAATTTTGATTAAACTTAAATAATCCTAATCATATAATACAAGTAAAATAGTAAATGAAAGCAGAGAATAAGCTTAATTGATTATATTGATTATAATCTTCCTATGTAAAAATAAAATATTCAATATTCTAATATTTATGCCACATAGAATACCATAATAATTACTAATTACTATAATATGAACAATTGGTATTAATCAATGCCTCAATAATTAAATAAGGCGCATGATATATATTTTTAAATCATTACAAGTAACGGTTCTAAATTTATTAAAAATTGAGATAATATGAATTAAAATATTCACCAAATAAAGTAACCTTCTGTTTTTTTCTCTTTTTGCGAGTATATAGTAATTGGTTAAAATTATTATTTCTAATAATCTAAAATGATCCAAAAATAAAATAAAATAATTTCAATTTATCACGTTAATTTTTACGATAAAAAATAATAGATAAACCAACTTCCATATTTTGAGTATACTAAAAAGAGACATAAACAATAAATATATATTAAATTCGTTCGTGCTTATTTTTTGAAAAATAGATTCATTACATTATTTTATAAATTAATATACGAATATTTATTTAAAAAAAATACTTACGTTAATCAACAGAATGAAGTTCTGGAAAAATATTTGCAAAGAAATATTTTATTATAATAAAAAGTAAAACATAAATAATAATAAAAAAAAATTATGAGCTGATACACCTAATATTATATTAGAAGGAAATAATATAAATTTCATGATAATTAAAATTGTTAAAATATTACTTTAATTTATACATTGAACATTAAAAATAATATAAATATAGTGATCAAAATATATGCAAATTGGGCGTTGTTAAAATTCAGTATGTACTTAATATTCATATATTTATACATAAATTTATTTAATAAGGATAGAATAGTTCATTCGAATAGAATAATTGCTCAAACGATAAACACCACAAAAATAAATCAACAAACTTAAACAAATCATTAAGTTCAAAGTCTGTATTGTTTATTATTATTTTAACAACAAATTGGATCTTTCTTTGATAAATTATTAAACAAAAAAGACCTATGGGGATGCAAACACAAGAGTAACCTTAGAATTAATTTGAATATGATCTGTGATTTGTCTAAACTCTGTTTAATATTTATTCTCTATTGCCCTAATAAATGATAATGTACCAATATGATGGTTATATAAGTGTAATCCTGAGTTTTAATTTGCTCATTAAAATAAAAATGTAATTAAAATGTTTATTCTTTGAAGTCATAAAAAATGAAAAATGATGTCATATGATTCTGAATATACAAAGAAAACAACCTTTTTACGCTTACTGCAGATTATCTATTTAGTTTTTGTTTGGTTTTTGCGTGACTTTTTTTTTATGAATGTTTGTTTTGTTTTGTTTTGTTTTTCTTTTAGGGGAATATGACCGTGAGTTGTTTTAACGAAAAATTAGACGAAAATTTCAATGAGTTCGAATGTTGCTCTTGTAGACAAAAGGTACCATGAAAGTTGTTTAAATGAAGTTATATTAGTGATTAATTTTATTTCTAATATCAAAAGTCTAACCAAAAGTAGACTTCATACATCATAATATATATTTTTATATAGTTGCAAGTAGAATTAATAAAAACTATTCTTAGTTTTGATTACATACTATAGTGTATCGATTAGACACTAGATATATATACATGCGTTATAGCTTATATAAATAAATACAATTCCACATTTTTAGAGTTGCAATGTTTGCATATAATACAAAGAAAATAATGTTAGATAAAAAAAAATCGTGGTTTTTATTTTTTTAGTTTTTTAACTAATATTTACCGAAAAGCTAATTATTTTCACTAACAACATTTTAATACCTTTTTTGTACATTCTTATACAAAATAAACACTTTTCAATGTTTATCATTTGATCAACGGTTTAAGTGGAATATAAAATACAACAGAATAGCTATAAGTTTTAGTATTATTATTTTAACTATTATGATATTATTTAGCAGTATTTCTCAACATAATTCACGGGAACTTTTCAGGAACTTAAACATTTTGTAAAATCTTCATTTTTTGGTCACAAAAAAAAACAACATTCGTTCATAGTTTAAATTGAAAATGTTGAACATCTATTATTTCCTAAATTCTTCATTGAACCCTATAGGCATTGAATTGCGGAACCTTTAAAAATATGTTATTCGTAGTCATTGTCAAAAACTAAAGTTTTACCCAAGTTAAAAAAAACTTAGTTTAATTCTTAGACTTGGTTAAACTAGAGTTTTATAACGTATTATTCATAGGCGACATAGTCAATGGGCTGGGTTAAGTTTTTAAAAACTGTGGATTATCTTAGTTTTATTATAAACAACATTAGAGCTCTCCAAATGTCCTTATTATTACTGATTGTTGCCAATCTAAAAAAAAATAAGATATTTCTAATCATTTTTTAAAGATGCTAGTACCTTATACGTAAACTTGTCGTCTCACACATCAACGGTTGACTAACATATGTAAATCTCCATTATCGTCCTAAACCTTAAATTATAATAATATAGATACTTGAGGTACTTGAGAAAATTTGTTTTAAATTCATTAACGAACTATTACTATAAACATAATAAATAATTACTTATCCACTACATGGGCGTCCATTGGAAGGGGCAAGATAAGGCACCCCCCTTTATCCCCCCTGGACCAAAAATATTTAAGACTTGTAGCTCAATAAATATTAACATAATATTATTATTATCTTTATTACCTTACATTTGAGAATTTTTTTATTTTGACCCCCCCTAAAATGTTACTTATGGGCGCCCATGGTCCACTAGCTAAATAAAATAGTGCAATCAAAAATTGAAAGCTCAGCGAAATCGGTTTTCCGTGATTGTTAACTGCTCGAAGTAAAAAGTCACAAATTTTGTGTACGATATATTTTGCTTTCGAAAATCTATATTTTTTTCTAAATTCATTATTGATAAGTTTTTTACGAATTTCTTATATTTTCTGTTGTCTAAAATGCAAATTTCTTGAATTCCTTCTGTGTCTAACATTTTATAAATTAACAATATCCATTTTTCTTAAGTATTAAGTGCACAATTTTTTTAAATATAAATAAATTAAATTAAATTATAATAAGATAACATTGATGTTTTTCTAGTTTGTAAATCGGTGGTTTATCGTTAAACTCAGTCTATGGTCTGAGTAAAGTTTATCGTCTATGAATACTAAAAAAAAAAAGAACCTTTGTTAAACCATGACCAATTTGACTATGAATAACACGGAATTCCAGTTGGGAAACAGTTATATAGTATTATCTATTATTATACTAAAACAGCTGATAACGTAGTTATCTGATTATGCGTAGATGCCATAGTTGGACAATGATCTACATTGTGTAGATAGCAGTAGATGCAATATGTAAATCACGGACTAAGATAAAAAATATAATCTGACACAGGCGTGCGTGAGAGAGATTAAATTTAATAACACGTCATATTATCATCTCGTGGATCAAACTAATGAAAAATATTAGGTACCATATTTCGTGGTAGATGGTTACGTTTAATTATGTAAATAACATGATTGTTGTATACGTTTCACATAATTTTTCATACAATCTATTATTATGGCGATAAATTATATAGACAATTATTTTAATATTATATTGCACTAATTGTAGTGCAATGCTACAATATAACATTGTAGTATTTGTCTTGAGAGAGATGAATTTTTGGTTAGAAATACATTGTATACTTTGTTGAAGACCTATGTAAAATATTATCCACTATTTCCGTTGTTGTCTTCAACGAAAACTTTGAACACGTCGAACACCTGATATCTATTGATCACATTTCCACTAATCCTGAATATTAATAATAATACAAAAAATACCTCCAAATCATTGATCACCGTTTTTTTATCGATATAATAAAATACGTTTGCGTACCTTTTTTGAGACATACCGGTACCAACTAGAACTGTCCTGTCTTTACAACACGGTTGTAGACTCTGCAAAACATTTCGCTTACCCATCCTGTTGACCTAAATCAACGGGAAACAAATAACGTATTATAATGCATGCAATGTTAGATAATAATCATATCCGTGAACTGCGATGGCTAATAATACTAAAATTATAATATGTACGTGTAATGTAAAATTACGTTTTGCACAAGATTCCTGTTTTCGTCGTTTTGACTCATATTTTAACTTTTGCGAGGACAAAAAAAAATCACGCTGACGTCTGTAAAATTAATAAAGCAAAATAGGTACCTAAAGTTACACACAAAACACGCGTTTGCTAATAAGAATACAGTATTATTTTTGAACACAGAGATTGCGATTATCGATTTTGTACAATGTATTGCATTTCGTCATCGTTGCGTGTTATTTTAAATGATGACACAACAACATAGAACAGGGGTTGGCAAGTCCAAAGATTAAAATAATAAATAAATGAAACCCAGACGAACCCAGACGTTTTTTCAAATTTTTATGATAAATTAATTACACAATCTAATTGAGATATTATTTTGATGGTCCAGTTTTTGCTTTTCGCGGTCCGAATACGAACCGCAATCCGCCAGTTGCCAACCGTTGACATAGAGCATAGATTTTATAATATTATAATTGTATGTTTATTTAGTAATCACGGTTGTAGATAAACAACCGTGTTAGTAATTATACACTATAGACATAATATAAATATCAATGATATTATATAATATTATATTATTATGTCTATGCTATACAAACCCAAACAATAGGATCATGTTTGAAGAAAAATCGTACTTTAAAACTGTATTATTAATTTTTAATTCATACTATAAAAATTGAACTAAATCAGTTACAATAATAAATCACGTACTATCTACATACCTATATTAAAATAACAAATTCGATAACGCAACTGTACTATACAACTCACTGCCACAACAATTAGCTGTAGATACAACAATTTTATAAATCCAATAAAAATACTAACATTAATAAATAAAGTTTCGAATTTGAATACAACACCAAATATTATTATATATCTTAGTGGTTAGAATATTAAGTGCGACGATGATAAAAAAATTCAGTTTTTGTTAATTTATGCTCCTAATTCTCGCGTTTTGTTCTTTGTAGAGTTTGGTTAGTAGTTATACAATAAAAAGCTGCTAAGGCTATCCTTATCCTAGTATAATAATATTGTTTACAATGTTTAAATATGTTTTTTTTTTAAATCAACTTGATTGACACAGTTCAACCTTTAACCTTAACGATGACATGTCCAGATTCATTAATAATGGTAACATACCAGAATGATTTTGGTTAAACATCCATTTTAGTTCAATATAAATATCTTGAATTCTAAAACTAATATACAATTATTTAAAATGCATATTTACCTTTTTGTTTAAAATATTTGATTTTTCTAAGGGAGATTTCGTCAAACATCATAAACTGTACTGTCTTTTTTAAAAAATTTTAAATATTTTTCCCAGTACAGTAAATTTTAAATATTATACTCACAACTTTTCAAGTGCTTTTAAAATGATTTGCGAACTTCTATTATACACTCATGGTACATTAATAATTGTAAATTTGTAAACAATAAAATGTTACACTTAGGTATATTATAATAAACAATAGTCAATATGTTACGTTGGTATAATTCTCGTACATGAACCACACACCATCGCCACTCTGAATAGTAACCACCACAGATCTTGTCATCGTTCTTGAATAATTAACGGTACTAAATCGATAAGTCTGCGACGCATGATGTCCACCGCTTTTTATTCGGGTGCAATGACTCCATATTTTTCGGGTTGTTTTGGTGAACCAGCCACCGAGGCGCCAAAACAGAGCGCTCTTCGTTAATCGTTTTTCTAATTAAAAATTAATTTTATACTCTGCGCAGAATATGTCTTATTATGAATATTATGATTAATCTATATGTAATTCCATTTAATATATTACTTAAATATTATATGAAACAGTTCAAAGTTTATTAATGTATGAGTAACATCGATGTCGTGTCTCCGTACTATTATTAATATAGGTATACTGCACAAGAGTCATGACTCATAGCTCATAAACATGTTTGACTCGAATAATTTGGTAGGGTAGGTATCTATATTTGATTTATATGATATTGTATATAAATAAATACTTATGTCATGACATAACATGGCTCCTAACTAAACGATAAAAGTCGATTGAATTATGGCCCAAACTTAAACGTAAATATACTTATATTGCATTTAATGTAGATTGTAGGTACTATAGATACATACCACCTTTCCAAATTATTATTGAAAAATGAATTAATAGTACTTATTATATTCAATTTGAATTTATCCACTAAAGAGTGTTAATTTTTGTCTGCTAAATTCTATTGCTCGGTACGAAAATTATACTTTGGGTCTATAGTATAAAGCATACTATGTTATAATAAATTATATTATATTATTATAATAAGTGATTGCACTTATTATTTAATAATAATTAACTTAGAATTAAGTGAACTGTAACTATTTGTGATGTTAATCGTCCTTCAGAATAACTTAATCAATAAAAAGTCCGTGGATAATAAATTATATATTTTTATAGCGTGCACGAACTATTTTGATCATTAGTTATATTATATAGAACTGCATGATTTATTATTATTTATATTTTATTTTCTAGCAATCTTTGTTATATCAGTTTTATACTTACTTTATTATATTTTGATATTTTTGATGAGTATGAGGTAGTTATAGAAATGCTATAAATATTTGAAAACCATTTATTTTATTTTTTACATAGTAATAAGTTTCAACAAATATTTCATATTTTTCCGTACAATTATAATATATGTATGTTATAAAAGTTCCGTTGAATAATATGAATTCATACAAAATCATATTTATCAAAATACTTGAGTAAATAAAAATGTAGTTATTACGCACTGATAAATCAGTAATGAACGAACAAGCGAGTACTTAATACTTTTGCTGATGTATTTCTGTGAGTCATTAACTGCTAGAGAAAATGTCAACATTTTATTTATTTTTCAATCGATATTATTATTTTTAGAAATGATTTTTAATAATATAGCTAAAAATATTGTAATTGTACTTAAGGTGTCTTAATAGAAAATATATATACTTTTAAAAACGACAATTATATATATATATATATATACCTACACTGTAATAATACTATGCATCATAGTATCATACGAGTGATTTAGTGTCATCTTGTCGACAGTCAAGCTCTATTATAGTCATAATACTTTAATACTTTATGTCACTTATAGGTTACACTATATTATACTATAATATGATAGTGCTTGTGCGTATTACCTTATCTACTTGTGTACGCTGTCAGCTATATTTAGGAAAGCTGGGGCTAATTGTCACAATTTTCACTATTTCGTTTTTTTTTCAAGTGCTATTAGTCACATGTTAAAAATATCATCTTGAAATCATATGAAAAAAAGTTAAAACGACAACGTTTGCTATATAGTATATATAAATGACAAATGTAAATAATATATTCACGAAAAAATATTACTCGCAGACTTAAAATTCACTTTGTTCGTCTTGAAACTCGTTATACGACTGCAATCATCTCATAGTCGAGATAAAAATAATTATTTTCATAGAAATAATATAAAACAAACATAAATACCATCGAGTTTCATAGGTATTGACATTATGACAATTAACTCGTGTGAAAATTAGCCCTAGTCTCTTCTTTAGTAACTATATTAATGACAATCTACTTAATCGTATTTTGGCGATTACGTTTTCTAATTTTGTATTTTGTTTTTTGTTTGTTTTCGACGCTCGTGTGCGTCCGTATATGTGTTTGCATTTTTGTGGTGCGGCACTACAGGAGGTTAAGGAATACTTGGACGCAGAACACCTAACACCGTACCCGACCAGCGAACTGCGGACGCCGCTCAGCGTGGAGATGAGAACCCTCAAGGAGGCCGACGGGTCATCGTCAGGTGGCGGCCAGTGGCGTTCGCGCAACGAAGTGGGCAGCGTTGACAGCTCGGACACGTACATCAGCTGCAAGTCACAACCGTTCCATTCGCAGGGTGACTTGACAACCGAAGACCTGCACGACGCTGTTTTCGAGCAGGTCGGTCACATCCCGGCCAGTGGCGTCATCGCCACCGGTAAGGGCAGTGACGGCGGCGGCGGTGGAGTTGGCATCAACGACTCCAACCTGTACGTAAACCCTCTGGAGAGTACCGGCGGCAAAGGTGGCAAGGGGGGGCCGCCCCGGAGCTTAGGCACCTCACCGATGGATGAGTGCAAAGAGTTCTCGGGCAGGACTGCGGCAGTCGGCAGTCGGGGAAGCCTCAACGAAACGGCCAAACAGCGAAAGACGAGATTTTCGCAAGTAAGTCGTACAGCTGTTGTACCTAACCAACCTAGCTAGTATAAGAATAGTTGAGCCGAAAAAATAAGTCTTTAAGGACACGTGATATTGATATCGATACTGTTCTACAAAAATTAAAATTTTCCGTTTGTTTTCAAAAAAAAAAATATACAGGAAAATCACTACCTCAACTCTTTCGATCGATGTTTATAAGTATATGAATGTAAATTAATAATAGGAAAATCTTAGAATCCGTTATACATAGGTACCGATGACCGACAACAGTATTATTTCCAATATTGGTGGATCAAAAATAATATGTCTGCAGTGTTCGGTCTAACAGTGGGAAAAACAATTTAATGCAATAATTTTTTCCTATAACATAATATAGTTCTCAATGATAATAATTATTTTACCGCCGAGAAAATCGATCGGCATTAATATTAAATAGCAGTATTACTAGTATTAGTAATAATTGCATTAATTTATCACCACCTGCAGTACTATTCCCACCGATAAAACCGGCAGTTAACATTATTAGTAGCATGTATATATTATAATATATTAAGAGTAATTATTTTCGTTTTGAAAATTAGAGTTTCATTTGTAATATATATTATAGGCGTTGCGACGTTTAACAATGACCAGTTATTGCTTTTCATATACCTATATTATAATATATACTATGGCAATTCGACTATTTAACTACAACGCCAATATTTTACGTATTCCGTATTATACTATCGTTCCAGTATAAACAAATTTCAAATCATTATAAATCTCGAAATTGTATACAATATAATGTGCGTGGAAAATTTAATTCGTTTATTTTATTTTAATCGAAATATTAAAATAACATTAACAACAGTCTAAATGGTATAACGTAATAATTGTATCGACGTTGATTTTATTATTTTATTCAAGTCGTTAACCTGAACATCAATAATAATAAATAATAACAATATTTAGATAATGTGCAAGCATAATAATACGATATTTAGTTAAAAGATAATATAATATGTGTGGTTTTATTTTACCATTTTTGAAGCAATCAAACATAGGAGAAAGTTTATTTGGCCGATCGTCTCAAGAAAGTTTGGATGGCGTACGGAAACGACGACCTTCGTTCGGGTTGTCGTCCAAAACATTGACTAATGCTACAAGAATAATCAATCAACGTTTGTTCGCGTTACCACTAATATCTAATAAAACAGGTACTATATTATGGAAAAAAAGTTTCCGTTTATGTTATATATAAATTAAATAACGTATGCATTGTATATTTCAATTTTATATACTATTGTGTTTATTTCAACAAAATAGCTCTGCATAGGTTCATACAATTATAATAATTAATATATTAATAATTGTAAGTATTATTTTATAATTTTAGGTTAAAATTGTTTTCGTTTACAAACAATCAAAAAAAATATTATTATCTAGGTATATACCTAAGTAAGAAACATAATTATTAATGTCATCTAACAAAATTGTAATACAGATATTATTATGACTTTAAAAAGGTATATATAACTTCAAATAGATACTCAATAAATACATGAAACTAATGAAAAAATATAATTAGAGTTTGCCAATTATTACATTCTATATAAAGTAACCAATTATTATCTGTATATACCTATATAACAAAGATAATAACTATCAATGTGACATAGCTAATATCTGACATATATGGGGTAGTAAATATGTACTCGAAACTTTGATATTGTAAAATAACGTTTAAAGTTAAACAATTTAACATAATATACTACACTAACAATAACTAAAATACCTAAGCACACTGGAAGTGATAGGGACTCGTTATTGTGATTGATATACTCAATAATTTACCTTTTAAACTTTAAAATTGATTGGATGTTGAAAAATATCGTTTTATACATACATAAGACTGATACGAGTGACTGATACGATTGACCTTTACAAAAATCCAATTTGGTAACGTATACCTACGTTGTGCGTGAGTCCTTTGTACTTTCCTATAATATATACAAAAAAAACCCTTATAACAATACTATAAAAAAAATAATAAATATGCATGTTCTATGACAATTACAAAATAAAGACTTTAATAGTTTATGGTTTAAACTTCATAATGTATAACAAATATATGTTTAAATATGTAAACAATATATTATCTTGCCATCATAACAAGACATAGGTAACGATTAATTTGTTCGAAAAGTAATTCTATGTTGAAATTCAGTTAAATTTAAAATAATAGCAAGATTATATTAAAAACAAGTAAATACTTACTTTCCTTCTCAATAATGTTTTGTATTGTATTTCACGTATACTTCAAAAACTAAAAGAAAATTCAAAAATCAATACTTTGCAATGAAATTGTGATTATTTTTATTTATTGAATTTTTAACCTGAAATGAAAGTATACAACAACCGTTTTATTAAATGAGACCTTTTTACTTTAAAATATAATTTTCCCAATTATTGGGAAATTACTTTTATCATATTTATTTTATTAAAAGTCCATCGACCATTCGACCCTTAAGATTATCAAGCAAAATGTGTTATGTCTCAAGTATAAACTTGATAGGCATGTAAGAATATAATATTTTACAATTAACGAAATAATTAAAATTAAATTATTATATCGGTTGCTGAGACTTTTCTATTAGAAAAGTCTTAATAAAGTTCTTACTAGAAACAATATTATAAACACTTTGTTTAAATATCATAAATTCATGACTATCGTTGCACCATTATGAATTAATCACTTGCTCATTTAATTAAATAAAATGATTCGTTTAATTTTTCACATTACCTACTAAGGATAGATAACGTTTTCAAATTTCTTAAATGAAAAACGTTTAAAAATATTAATTTAAAAATCTACTTTACAAATCCCTACGAATTTAAGTTTTCCTTTCAGTAACATAGCACATTCTCTAATACCCACCTAAGTCACATACTTACATATACATATATTTTAATTAAAGTCATTATATTATAATACCACTGTTCCAAGTTTTTACTTTTTAGAACGTAGGTAGTAAGTACCTATTAACATATCTATCTGCCATTGCGAGTTGTGACTGACATAATGCACATTTATCCTTTATGACTTTTAACTTATAATAGGATTAAATTACAGCTCTAAACATATGTAATGTGATAACAGCCATAAATATTGGCGTAGAAACTTCATAATGTTTGGACATTACGTTAACGACCGAAGGGGATGCTGAATTTAGGGTGAGTTTGAGGAATTTAGTCTTTATACTATGTATATGATGTTATCACTATATAGCTGATGATTATCAAAATAATAGATGTATTTTACTTATTAGTTATTTATACTACCTATCTACCTACCTTATTATATTATACTATTTATATACTATCTATCTATCTACACATAAAATAAAGTAATATTATAATGTATGTATATAGTGACTATTATAGTGCATAATATTATTATATAATATACAGTATAATATAAATTAAAAATCTAAACAATTATAGTGGATGATTTAAAACAACGATATCATTATTCAATGATTCTTTTATTCTTAATGTTTGTTAAATAGTAAATACACAATTACCAAAACACTTACTGTTTTCATTGCTTGTTAAACTTTTACGTATACGTTAGTAATAATAAACTTAGACTTCACCCTATGGGGCCATGTCTATACCCAATGATACCATTATATAACATTTGCTTTATAAAATAAACGAATTTTAAAGCAAATTTGTATAGACTGTAGTCAATTTTTTAAATATTATTACTATATGATTGACAGTAATAAAAATGTAATCGTAACGATTTTCTGATATTTTGTCGTCAAAATCGTTGCGAATACATTTGGTAGGTATAAGTGTATAATATTAATATAATATATTACCGACATCATTATGTCGGTATACATATTTACAATCATATATTAACTATAGATTTAAAAGTAGGTATTAATTTTAGTATTATATTATATTTAATATTTATATATAGATAAGTAGGATCTTGAAATAATTGAGATCGTTATGGAGAAGAGTGGTATTTTAGATATTATATACCTATTTTATTTTATCAATAGTTGTAATGCATCTTCTAGGTTTCTCGATTTTAGATATTTATAAAACGTTTATAATTATTAACAGACGTATGCGCACAAAGGCGTATTTCGAATATTTTATTCAAGAATAATGTTGTACAGGGACGGACTCTCACAGAATCATAAATATTTTTGCTCCTTCACTCCCTTTCCCACTGCTTAGTCAACCAATAAGATTAAAATATTTCTTACAGAAAATTATAAACACAAATAATATGAAATAATTCCACAGTAAGCAATCATCTCTTCTATCATCCGCCCCGGTGTACGGCCTAAACTTAAACATAATATACGTCAGTGCGACATACGTCTTGTGTATATCTTGTACATTGTACTCTAGTAAAAGTGTATAGGTACACATTATATAAATATAGCTACATGTGTACAACAATTTAAACTTAGCATAAGCCATTTAAATCTTTTAGTTTTGTGCTGAATTATATAATTTATAATAAGCAACCGCCATCCGTAACTATATATGCACATTAGTAGGCGCAACCGGACCAATATTTTTGGGGTGCGTAAGTTGTGAAAAGCTCGTGGACTACAACACTTTGGTAGGTTTACCTCCACGCCATTTTCCCTACTCTTTTTACAATTTTTATAATAACATAATTTGTTCAAATTTATATTTATGCATACGTTATATAATAACGTACAATCTATATTTAAATGCAAATAATATTCAAAAACCGAATTCAACTTTTACAACTATTTTAATATTTATTATAATTTGTCTTGAAAGTATACTATTATATTTATATAACATGTATTAGCTTTTAAAATTACTTAGAATATAATATATCTCTTTAAATTTAATGTTTATAAATTGGTGAATTATTGCAATGGCATCGTTCATAGCCTGCAATATATACAGCTACAGAGAGTAATAAAGTATATTACTCTAAAAATAATATACAAATTATCGGTAATACTTATTGAACAACGATAAAATCGTAGGAGAAAAAGGCTTTGATTTTTTGGGAATGCATACGTTCTCCCGATACCCCTACCCCCAGTTGCGCCCACAATGTGCATATTACGTGTATAGATAATGATGACGAAAACATTACTCGGGTCAACGTTCTCCGCATAATTATATATAGTATAAATTATGTATTGTTATAATTTCACTGGTTATTGCAGGGAAAAGCGGTAAGTCCACGCCGTCGGTGTCGACCGAATCGATAAATCGTTCTCCAGAACCGCATCGAAGGTCAAAATCGATACTGAAACGACACCAGAACCAAGGGTCGTCACAGGCGACTCAAGACTCTTTATCCGGCAACCACGCGAGAATAGGCATCCGGCGGACAGCACACGTGGACCCGGAAACGGAAAAGCTCATACCAGACAATCTATCGGACTGTTCGCCGGGCAAGAGCCCGATGTCCCCGCAGCAGCAACAGCAGCAGCAGCAGCATCAACCACCTCAACAGCAGCAGCAGCAACCGTCGCCACTGCCGCTGCCGTTGCCGTTGCCACTTCCGCAGCCTGTACATCCGCAACAGTCACGACACAACAACAACCTCCACCACCTACAGCAGCAGCAACAGCAACAACATCAAAACCACCATCGCCACATCAACAACAACCACCACAACAACAACAATAACGGGCGGACTACCGGTGGCGGCGGCGGCGCGGGCGGAAGAGCACCCGTCGAAGTGGCACTGCTGCAGGACCTTCTCGAGGATTCGGGTGGACCGATATTCATTTGTCCGCCACCGCCGCCCATGAACGACAACACCGACAAGAGGTACTCGTAGCCGTCGCACTACGTGGTACTTATGTATACGTATATTATATATGATATATATTATATTTGTGAAATCGTTTACTACCACTCGCAAGCAAAATTCGCAGACGCACGCGCGTAGAATACGTATAATATATTATTATACATAATACGAAGACAATAATATAATAATATAATATAATATAATAAAATATATGACAACAACTCGCTCGCCATTAAGCTACCTATACGTAGTGTATACTAGTAATATTATATATATATATATATATTTTATTATATTATGATATATAATATATGTGTACAGTCGTCAAGTGCCGCTGCCGGCGAAACAAGCGTACATTACATTATGATGCGCATCCTGTAATTATTATATTAGCCAACGAATTGCAAGAACGCCACCGCCGTCCTGGCTGGGATATCTCCAATATTATAGTGGTCGTGCCTTTGGACGGCGTTTTATTTTAACGATACATTTTACGTACAATATATAATATATATATATAATAATAATAATAATAATAACGATTTGTATACGATCGCGAGAACAACGTACTTATAATATGTACTACTATGCATACTATAAAGTACTATAATATATATATATATTTGTAATGTATGTATGGCGTTGTATAATGTATATGTAGATTTTTAACTAAATGCAACTCTCGTTTTTTTAAGAGAAATTTTCAAATTTAAATCATATATATATGAGAAATGCTCATTTTATCATCATCATTAGATTGTAATAATTATATATATATATTTTAGTCTCGAAGTAAGTGAAGAAAACGAAATGTAATCATTTACCGTAGTATATACGTAGATATTTGTAAAGGACGCTTCTTTTTAGGCTTCCTATTGGTCAACTCTGTTATTTAAATCGTCGCTATCATTCATCATCAACGTAATCATTATCGCATCATCATCACCATCAAAATCATCATCGTCGTCGTCATTACAATATGTTATGTACGTGGTGTACAATATTTTCATGTCGAAACGATTGTTTAGTTCCATAAATCGGCATACGCATCGTCGTGTTAACCCGAATATACAACCCGTTTCACGTTCAAAATATACGTTGCCAAATTATAACAATCTATCAAAAAAAAAAAAAAAAAATTTCAACTATTATACAATGTTACTGTTTTGTTAAGAAAAAAAAATCAAAATGAAAAAAAAAATTCTTCGGGTCAATTTTCTTTCCTAAATATTTCTTATATAATATATAACAAATAATCAAACGTTACCTACCTGTAATTTGATTTTTTTTTTTTTTAATAATAAAAATTAAAGACTGGGAAGCAAATGATGAATTATTCATTATAACATTAACAGGAAATTAAGCATGCATTTTGCACTGGCCTTTTATAATTATATTTTAATTTTATTATATATATATTATTATTATTGATAATTATACTTTATACCCACTTGGCACAGAAAAAATTTTATCGCTACGCAAAATTAATTTTTAACGCGATCTCAATTTGATATATCGACGGTAGATAATTAAAAATGTATAATGATATTTTGTGAAAGTATTTTAGAAAGAAAGCAATATTGTAGTTAAATATAATTGCGTAGTAGACTTAATCATGTAATTTTAATTGGATTTAAAAACGAAAACATTGTATACGTACCAATCGATATAGGTACGCAAAAATTGTAATGTGCATTGAGCACAAATTTTTTATAGTTCGGTCGAAACGAGTATTTTATTAGTATAGAAGTACATAATATTAATACATGAACAAAATTATAGTTTCCATTTTTTAATTCGCCTGTGATTTATCTTTTGTTAAGTTTATAAAATATGTGTATGTATATGTGCAACAATATACATAACAATGTTATTGAGCATTTTGTTTTTGGTCTTTTATCCTTTCTTTATTTATTATTATTTAAAAATTAATATTGAGTACAGAAAATGTTTGTACCGGTTAATTATTATGTGTAGTTCCTCTCTTTAATTGGCTAAAAGTAGATGTCTGGTGAAGCTGGTTAAAATAAAAATATATTAAAAAATAATAAACCAATTTAAACAATGGAAATTGTTTTAAAGTCAATCTATGTATTTACTATATAGAAAATATAATTACTTTATTTTACCAAATATTTAAAGATTTATACTTGATTTAGTAGGTTGACACTTGAAAGTAAAGTATCTAAAATTGTATGATGTTATTTGATTAACTTTTTATTACATGTTAAATTGTACACCAACAACTTAAACTCATATGATGCCACTTATAACACTAAATATTATATTGTTGGAAATATTTAATATAGCTTAACTATTTTAATATCCACACCACTAATAAATTATATCATTTAAAATTATACATTGCTAAATGTATTTTACTTTAATATATTCTATAAATTAATGAAAAACATCATATAATATATCTTAAACCGTTTTATCCTCATCGATTGCAAAATGTTTAATAATAATGGATTTTATATTTAAGTATTAGACTATGATATTAGTATGTATAATCAATAATTATTACCAATTTATTTAATTGCAGTCTATTTTAATAAAAAAAAATCATGATGTATTACAAAAAATATATTTCAAAAAAGAAAATCCACTTTAAAAATATTATTACATTTAATATTTAAACATAGGCAAATATTATTGGAATGTAAAAAAATATATTAATTTGATTTGTGCTTATACTATAAATACAAAAATAAGTTTTAAAAAAATGATCAAGTACTCTCCGAACACTCACAAATTTATCACAGTTATGTAAACAATTAATAATCTAAATTAATCCTAATGGCCCATTTAAATTGGAATAATTCAAAACTAAATAAAAATAATTCTACAGGACGGAACAATATTCAGTGATGTTTAAGTACACAAAAAAGGAAAATGTATAAAAAAAAATTATAGAAATTTACAAAATAAAAAACTACTTAAAAAAATGTAAATATTACATTTCAATAAAAAAGTTATTAATACTTTATCCTCCAAAAATTTCATAAATTAAAGGCAGTTAAAACATTAAAAAATTATACAACATTTTCGCCTTGTTTTTAATGGATCACCAACAATCACATCCTCAGTATCACCAGCAAATCTATTAAATGCAGCTCCCGAATCAGACGGCAAATCTGCATTATTAGAAAGAAGACCAGCTGCTGCACGAGTTTGTGCTCGTTGTTTCTTCAACTCAGCTAAAGTACCTGCATTGATAGTTACCGAAACATGTATATTTATTTTACCATCGCTTTCTGTAGTATAACAAGTTTCAGCAGCTGGACCAACATCAACAGATTCCAACTGTGACTTTTCATCAGTAACGTCTTCACCTTCAGGCTCTCGACGTTCTGTAGTAGGAATTATTGAAGGAACAGGAATAGGTACTGGGACAAATGAATCAATTGATGAATCTCCTTCTAAATCACTAGTGATACGCTCATTAGCCAAGAACTTTTTTGCAAACTAAAATAAAAAAAAAAAATTAATTTTTATGAAAATCAACTGCGAAGACATCTAATCAGCATGTATTGTCTCAGTCTTACAATTACTAACATAACAAATTCACATCTAGCAATATTCATTTAGCTTCATTAGTTTTAAAATTATAGTGATTTTACTAATAATTTAACATAAAAGTAACATCACTTTCTTTGATTTATTGGAGTTATTTTTTTCAATATTTTAGTAAAGCAAGTAATAAATGTGTAAAATACTACAATTTAAAAATGTTCATAACTTGCGTCAAAATTAAACTATCAAAAATAAAATACAATGAACGATTGAACAAATCGCAATAAATGCTTTACTTTTAAGTTCAATAATAGACCAACTTACTGAATTATTAAAGCTAAACCAAGAACTACTAAAAATAAATTTGGTATGTTACAACCGAACAAAACTGTAACAACACATCAAGGTGAGAAATGTCCTCTTAACACATTATAACATTTTTATATCAACATATAATTGTACTTACATTCTGAGCTTCAACCCTTAACCTAGCTTCTTCTACTGCATCCTTCTTAGATGTCAACGTTTTTTCTCTAATAGATGTTCTTCGAACCGATTGAGCTCTTGTGTTATTTGATTGTGTACGTCGTACTCTTCTTCTCTGAGCTTCTTTTTTGGTTTCTTGTTCATTACGTAATTGTAATATACGATCACGTAAATCTGGATCTTCACAAATGTCTGCCGGTGTTTCATCATTTTTTGTCTTAGCATTTAGATCAGCGCCATTTTGAACCAATATTTCCAATACTTCCAACTAATTACAAGTGTAAAATTAAACATATATTATTAGCTATTTTACTAACTCATTTACACAAGAATTGTTCAGTAATCACTAATCTTAGAAAAATTTAATAATTTGTTTATTTATATGGCAAATAGGTAAACAATAAAATAATATTACTAAGATTAATTGAACTATGTCAACAAAAAACAAATACAGAAATAAACAATAATAATAATAATATCGACAATTAAAATAAATTGAAATTATTTAACAATTTTATGGATGCAAAATATTCACTTAATACGCTAGATATAATGTATTTTGTGTAGCCGCAGTTTAAACAAAGATAAATATTAGAGTACAACCTCCTTATACCAAAATTTTTTAGAACCAACTTATTGTTCAGTACTAAAGGTACATCCTTTATAGGAACGATTAAAATATAAATGGAATATAAGTTACAGAATTGTTATTTTCCATTGTAAGGAGATTTCTATCCGTTTTTCAGTATATAAAAGTGTTATTGTTGTACCATAATTCATTATAATATTATAAAAATTAATGATTCTAACTTAGTTACAGTAAAAATACTCAGTGATCTGGTTAATAATTTAGAATGAATGATCTAAATATTTCATTCATAAAGAAAAACTATACTTACATGACCCCAACAAGCAGCCGCATGAACAGGTTGCCATTCATCAGAATCTTTAACATCAGTTGCAACGTGGTTATCTAATAAGTATTCAACAACTTTTAAATAACCATTGGCAGCAGCAATATGTAACTAAAATATAATGAAATATTTAATTATGTTCATAAAATAAAATAAAAATAGGTACACAATATATATTACAGGTGTAGCTCCTTGATGATCATATGATTCTAGTAAATAACTTTGATTATTTTCAACAGCTTGCTGGAGTTCTTGTAACATTCGATGTTCTGTAGTAGAACGTGTGTTATCAATCAATTGTTGTGTTACACCTCTTCTAGCCATTTCACTCTCAATAAGATCTAATGCCGCTTCATCTTCACAGATATCATATGGCATATTACCATCAGCATTCACAGAAAGTAAATTAGCACCCCTAAAAATAAATTATTAAAATAAACAGCGAAACAAAGCATAAAAAAAAAAAATTAGAGTAACATACTTATCAATAAGATATTTAATTAGGTGTAAATGAGCACAAGTGGCTGCTGCATGTAATGGAGTCCATTTTTCGCTATCTTCTGCGTTAACGTTAGCACCAAACTCTACTAAGAGTTTCATCATTTGTTCATTATCATCAATACAACACTAAAAATATTAAAAAATATTAATTAAATTAATAACAATACATAATTGTATTTTAGTTGTTTTAAAAAAAAATTTAGAAATTCTAGACTAAAGCTTATTTAGCTAGTTGTATTGATACCCCCATACTATAAATAAAACATTTAAAACAGCTTTACTATTTAATTTTATACATTATTTTGATAAATAAAAATCTCTAAGTATTTAACAATGTGAATAAAATGGCAAATTCATAAATTTATAGGTATACCTAGTAGATTTATGAAAATACAATAATAAATAATAATATTACGTACTGCCCTTGTACCAATTACACATCAATAGACAACAGTTATAATTAATTTGAGAATTATATCAATTTCAATGGAAATGTAATCAGATAAATACAGTGGCATGTTGAACTAATTTTTGGTGAAGAGCAAAAATGTTGTATACAATAAGTACCCACCCCCAACGCCCCTTTAACAATCTAATGGTACTTAATATACATCAACAAACAACTTTTAGCTTTAAAAAATGTATATATTTGTAGAGGTATTCGTATAATTGAGTATATACCTTACTTAATTAGTTTATTTAAATACAACCAACATGATTTTATGCTGAAAGTTACAAAAATAAGACACATATTTGTATTCATATTTCATAGTATATTTCTATAATAAACTTAGGTATTTTGAGGTAGGGAAAACCATCCAACCCCAGAAATTTTAAAGGAACAATTGCTCCAAATCCCTATGCAATTCCACTAAGATAATTTACATATTACTTCATAATAAATTTTAATTTTATTATTTTCATTTAACATTTATAAAAATATATATAATTACCAAAAGAGGATATGTTTTAGATATATTTATAAGTATATTTCCTATGTTTATAAATTAACCTATGTCAAGTAATATGGACTATTATAATAACAATTGTCATAGGTTAAACACACATATATTTAATGTAGAATTTTATTTGTCAGTCAAGACTCAAAACTCAACTTCCAATTTGATATGATCCATTAACAAAGTTTAATAAGTATTTTTAAATGTTTGAGTGAAAAATGTATTAGGTAGTTATTAATTTATTGTGCAGTATGTTCCAAAAGTTCCTTATCAACCTTAGTGGTAAATTAATATTTTTAAATGTGGTGGTTTTTACAACAATTAGTAAGAAAATTCTAATTGCATAGCATGTTTCAAAAAAAAAAAAAAAATACATTTAATGCAATTTAGTTTTTTAAATTTTCAAAATAGCCATTATTTTGATCATATAGTTTTAAGAAAAAATGTTAGAATGTTAAAACTCAATGGAAATCAACAGAGTTTAAGTAAATTAAAAAAATTCATAAAAATAATAATTAATAACTATTTTAGCTAACAAAACACAAATTGCATGCAAAATGCAATATCTCCATATATTGGATCCTGGCCTATTCTATGTAGTGTCCACAGAAACTATTGCTTTATTTTATTTTTGTTTTGACTTCCTATGAACAAACAATTTCCTTCCTCCACCCTCCAAGCTTCAATAATACTCAGATAATTTTGGATACAACTACATTTTCAAAAATGTTAATAATGAAGCCAACATTTTTCAACATTTTTCTTTGGTCAATTTAACCTATTTTGCTCATTGACATAACATAAGTGTTAAAATTAAGTTAAGAAAATAAGAAATTTGATGAATTAATAACGATAGGTATTAAATTATTAAATCATAAGCTACCTAATAATTACATGATTTGGTTGATTTTTATTTGATTAAAAAAAAAAAAAACTGAATGAACTATATAAAACTGTTATGATCAAAAATAGCTAGAGTGAAAATTTAAAAACTGAATTAAATTGAATTTTTAAACATGCCTTTTAGTCAGAATTGTTTAACTAATTGTTGTAAAAAATCGGCATTTAAATATATTGATTTACCTTGGAGATACTAACAGTGATACTTTTAGAACATACAAAATATCAGTGATTTTATACTTTTTAATTCACTTAAATCGTACAAGTATTGGGGATTCCAAAATATTATTACTGAAACAGAGATAATAGTGAGTTGTTTCATTTTAATTGACTTGAAAAAATGATAAGAGTAAAAACACGCTATGTTGGTTTTTTAAATTAATAATTTTTTTCTAAATTTGTAATATAGCCTTATATATAGGTATGTATAAATTGTAATAATTTTAATAACTTTTACTTTAGAATTTATATTACAACAGTTATTTACCTGATGCAAAGCAGTAAGTCCATCTTCATTTGTAGCATCAGGACTGACCCCTTTGGTCAAAAGTCTTTTTACTGAAAACATTTGCAACTTTCAACTCTTAATCTGTATCAATTTAATTTATAATAATTTAGTTATGTCATACCTTCTTCAATATCGTTTCTAGAAGCAGCTTCCAACAACATTACATTGTCACTGAAATATATATGTCTATTGTTGCGAGGTGGAGATAACCGTCGTCGTTCGCGATCTTTTTGGGCCCATAGTCGTAGTTGTTGAACCCGGCGCCGTCTAGCTAGGGCCAACCTATCTGCTGTAGGCATCCGCTCCAAATGAGACATTTCTAACACCAACTCGGCGTGATCCATTCTGCTCTAACGAATTAAGAACCAACAAATTCGAGCGATTTCTATCTAAGAAAAGTTAAGAGCCGACTGTCCGGTGACACCATTTCACTGTCACCGGTTTGATTTGCATAGTTGAAATGTCCATTATCGTACACGGTCGTGTTTCTCAAACTCGGTCGTAAAAAAACTGTAAAACTCAATATTCAAAGTTAAAAATTCTAAATTATACGGTACACATTATTCTGAAAAATATCCAACGAGATGAGATTCTTAAATCCTAACTAAACGACTAAACCTAAAATTAACTATTAACTATTAAAATGTATAAAGAATAATAAAAAAAAATACCGTTGTTTTTGTTATCACGTGTGTGTTATCAACTATAATTTTCACAGTCGTGGTTCAGCCACAGAATCTATTCTGTGGTTCAGCAGCAAGTTCACAACAGGTTTTAACAACGGTTGGTAATAATTTTCGTTTATCATATCTCGATTCCTTATCATTTTTCGGACAACTGCCAGCATAGATAATATACATTATCAGCTATGGAGGGATATTATCGTTTTGTAAGCAAATTGGAACATAGAAACGTAAATAAGTACGAAATTTTATAGTATGGTTGTGTATTAGTATCAAGTGGAGTGTAAATTTTGAATTACGAAAACGAAAATCGTCTCCGATGAGTCCTTTTCTACATCGTGTTCCCATCACAAAGTAGATCTACCTTCTAAGACGTGAGTCCGTGACTAATATCACAAAATATAAAAAACAATTTATCTAAAACCATTAAGCGGCATTTTTAGGTTAAAAACAATTCAAGTTTGTTATCCGTTTGTTTTTGGAAAAAGTATTATTAAAAACGTAAGTATATTTAAGTACATATTAATAGTTATATTTCTAATGTGTCGAAATGCGCGTGCCATTGTGTTGTTTGCACTAGAGTTGCGATGAGTACATTAAAACTGTAAACACAAATGCATGTGACTAACTGTTGTGTTAAGTCGATATGGTTTTAAAATAAATTGAATTAAGTATATAATAATATAGTGCTGTACGTGACACTAACCCCAATATTATTGACTACTGTTCATGTAAATTTCAATACAATACTGAATAGTTGAATTTTAACAATTTTCTTTGGCCCTCTTGATTTATAATTATAATAAGTTTTTTTATGAAATTTCCTTAATTTAAGTATTGTTGATTTGGTAAAACAAAAATTATGTAATGTAGACAGCATTAAGTATTTTTAATGCAAATTTAAATATTTAACAATTCTATAATAAAGCAATTTTGTCTAATTTCTGTTAAAAAAAATTCTATAAACCTTTTGATAGGAATTAAATTTAAAAAATGTGAATTTTATTACTTAAAATTTAGAAGTTAGAAAATATTTTAATGCTCGACTTTATTTGTATACAGGATTCTGATTGTGAATATATTATAATACAATAATGGCAGTCCGAGCACAGTTTGAAAACAACAACGAAATAGGGGTATTCAGCAAGTTGACAAATTCCTATTGTTTGGTTGGGATTGGAGCTTCAGAAACATTTTATAGTGTATTTGAATCAGAATTATCTGATATTATACCAGTTATTCACGCATCTGTTGCTGGATGTCGTATTGTCGGCCGTATGACAGTTGGCAATAAAAACGGGTTACTATTGCCTAATTCTACTACTGACACTGAATTACAACACATACGCAACTCATTGCCCGATAATGTCAAAGTACAGCGTGTGGAAGAACGTTTATCTGCTCTTGGAAATGTAATGGTGTGTAATGACTACGTAGCTCTAGTTCATCCTGATTTAGACAAGGATACAGAAGAGATACTTTCAGATACCTTAAATGTTGAAGTGTACAGACAAACTGTGGCCTCCAACTGTTTAGTAGGTTCATACTGTGCTATATCTAATCAAGGAGGATTAGTACATCCTAAAACCACAGTAGAAGATCTTGATGAATTGTCTGGTCTGATTCAAGTTCCCCTTGTAGCCGGAACAGTAAACCGTGGTTCAGATGTTATAGGTGCTGGAATGGTAGTAAACGATTGGTGTGCTGTTTGTGGTACAGATACTACATCAACAGAAATTTCTGTCATCGATAGTATATTTAAATTAGATCCAGATGGTGTACACAAAATGAAAAAACTTAAAGGTCCACTTATCGATAGTATTAAGGCTTCATAATCATTAATAATATTAAAATACACTTTATGTTTATACTATTTATATTATCAATATACTTTACAATAAAAAAAAAATAAAACTGTTAACATTGTATAAATTATTTTTTACATACTAAAAATATACAAACCATTCCTTTTTAGTAATCATTTATAAATTTAGTCAATTTATGCAAGTGCTACAAATAATCTATAGTAACCTATGTTTAAAATAAGTAATTGCGTCAATATCATTATAACGTATGTCATATAAAAATGAATAAAAACTGATGTAAGAAAAGTATCTTGGGTCATCCATGTTATAAGTTATAATATAAAAGATACTACCTATGGCTACTTTTTATGTTATCCATTAAAAATATGTTTAAGTTAAATGAATGTATTATTTCATAGGAGTATGTATCTATATTCTATAGGAACACATCTAAGTAATTTGATTTTAAATGTAAATAAATGATTTTGTTTTATGGATTGGTACAGATATTTAAGAAAATAGGAGCTATAAGACTAGTATAAGTACTTCTTAAATGGGTAGTGAATGCATTGAGTTTAACATATTGTAATAGTAGTTACATAAGAAATATATAGGGACCATGAGTTGAAACGAAATATTAACACAACCACTTATACTGTGTAGAATAATAAATATAAAATAGAGTGCTATTACAGTAGTGGAGTGCATAAAGAAAATAATAAGCAACATAGAACACATCATTTCTGGAATATTGCATACATTTAATTTTTATAGAAACGCATTAGATTGATTCAAATGGATATTTATTTATTTTCGAAACTAGATGATCAAAATCAACTTCAATAAATTATTATTACTATTATACTATAAATATTATGTTCATTAATACATGATAAAATGTGATATGCGATATGGACACATCAATAATATAGAGAAAAAAACTTGTATTACGCTTACGCAATATAATACCTGGATTTACAATTTGATATTGCTTTGCTCATTAACTTAAAGTATCCAAGTACTTCAACACACAACAATACATTTTAGATATTAATGTAACACTTTATAATGTCGTTAAGTAGGTACTTCGTGTTATTTATTATTTATACCTAAAGCTCATATTATGTAGGTGTATACATTTTAATAATAATGGATAAAAAAAATCAAATTATAAATTTTTATTTAAATACTATATTAAATTACTGTTCAGCCTCATATTAATTTCTAATAATAATGTATAAATCTATTTACTCCTGTACTAAGTATGTGTAAAAAAATAAGACTTATGTAGCTTAAATATAATGAAAATA
The DNA here is from genome assembly GCF_020184175.1 of Aphis gossypii. Classification (NCBI taxonomy): domain Eukaryota; kingdom Metazoa; phylum Arthropoda; class Insecta; order Hemiptera; family Aphididae; genus Aphis; species Aphis gossypii. The sequence continues at coordinate 13,921,898 of NC_065531.1, read as the reverse complement.
AACAATAATTCATAATATTGTCATAATTCTTATAAATAAAATGAAATTAAGAGTTAAGATATTATTCATTTTCTCTATTGTGATTTAAAAATTATAATTAAATATATCAAAAACTACATAATATTTATAGGAAATAGTCAGCTGTATGTTTTTTTGTTGGCATTTCACGTCTCACTTGTATAGCTGCTTCAAACATTATAAAATCTCTTTGTAGTGTTTCATTAAGTTTTAATATTGCCGCAATATTACCACAACTAATAATGAATACATTAGTTCAACTATTTAAAATAACTAAATAAATATAAAAATAAATAGTATTTACCGATAACAATAATTAGGTGCTGACCAAACAGTAAGGACAGTTTCATCAAAATGCCATTTATAACCTTCCATTACTAATTGGTGAGCTCGGCAAATAATATCTAGATCATTTGTTGTATTAAATTGAGAAACAATATCTGAACCAAATAGATATCCAGCACCTCGAGGACTTACTCCCCATCCCTGCAGAGTATCTAAGATACATATAATATAATTTCACAACTATTAAATACTTAATAATTTATTTATTTAGGTGTTTACTTTCAGGATCAGACCATAATAAATCACACATCGGTCCATCATGAGGAACTTCCTGTTTTCTATCAATTGTTCTAATTTGATCCAAAGTTTGTATTGAAGGTGACAAACCACCATGTACACAGAATATCTAAATATTTTAATACACAATAATATTGAAAAATTTTAAAGAATGAAGATTTTTCATACTTTTCCATCAATAATAGCAGATAAACTCATATAATCAAAAATATCAGTGCAGTAACGCCAGACAGCAACACTATTGTATTTTCGTAAGCATTCATCATAAAATCCATAAACTTGGGTAATTTGTCGCGATTCATGGTTACCGCGAATTAATGTTATACGATCCGGATATCTTACCTATAAAAAAATTGTATAACTATTTCTTACTGAATAATGAATACTAAAAAAATAAGAACTACTTACATTTTTATGAACGATTGGTATGAACAAAATAAAATAAATATAATGAAACAAATGCCTAATTATTTTTATAAATTGATTGGTAAAGAATTAATTAGTAGGTAACTATAATATAGAAAATCAAATGTACAATATTTCATAAGCAGAACATAAAAGACAAGTAATATGTAATTTGTTAATTTAAATTGTTACCTACTGAGAAAACATTTTTAAATAACTATATATTTACATATTATGTGAGATTTTGTCAAAAAAGCATTCAATTGATTACTAAGTGAATTATTGATTACAAATTACAATGAATCAGAATTGAAATATGTATTTATATATAAATATATATAAATAGATAGCTTTGATTAGCTTTGATAATATATAATTTACAACATAACAAATATTAAAATAAAAAAATTAATTTTTATTTATTATTTAAAAAGTATTGAGAATAGAGCATTAGATACTTTCGGGATAAAGTATTCTAAAAATATTCAAAACATGTATTTGAATTTTGATTTTTGAAAAGTAAAAACTATAAGTATTCAGAATGTCTGCAATAATAGCATTGTATTATTATTATGCTTGTACATAATATATTATAGCTTCATCAGTATGTTATTAAAATATATTAATTACAAGAATTTTAGCTAATAGCTTAATAAGTAACAGAACCATATTAATAATATTTCATGTTGAAATGAATTCCTTTAACTTAATATTAAATTTATAATATTATCTACTTTATAATAAATTACATCAATAACTAGTTTTTAGTATGGATAATTTTTAAAATTTAATTAGCAATGAATATTTTACTATAAAATGTAAACAATAAGTAGATAGGTATTAAATACAAGATAAGTTAACAAAATGAATATTTACTTTTAAAGCAAGTAGAAGTAAAAATGTCTCAACACTGAAAAATCCTCGATCAACAAAATCACCCATAAATAAATAATTTCTTTCAGGAATATCACCACCTACATTAAACAATTTTTTTAGGTCATAGAACTGTCCATGAATATCTCCGCATACCTGTAAAAGAATTAAATGAATGATTGCAATTTTTTAAATAATTTGATTTAGAGAATAAAGAATAGAGATAATATAATTAATAGATATAAAAATATATTGGTCAGTTTATTTTCAAAGAGGGACACCGTACAATTTTAGATTAAATGTCATGTATGCAATACAACTAATCTTAGGATAACAGTAAAAAGAGCCTAGGAGTAAGGCTTTCAAAATTAAAAGCATAATTTTTAAATAAGTAAAAATCACCTTTTTTCAATACCTACTTAATAAAAAAATCATACATAACACACATACCACAGTATATTAATATCATACAAAATTAAACATTATTTTTCCTTACATAAATCATTTATCGAATAAAAATTTGATCAAATAGAATAAAATTCATTTTTTTCACTAAAAATTAAATTAAATCATAATAAAATACAATAATTAGTGTAATAACAAGTAATGAGACAAATAGATTTTGGGGTTAAAAAAAATCAAGATCTTCGACTTATGAATATTTCTTGATTTGTTGTCCTTGAGTACAATTGTAAAGGTATTATGGAAGAATTGAAAATGATGAGGTCAGTAAATTGCTTGGCATATCTCTGGTTTTTTATGTGTTTCCACAGAATATTTTATTTTTTTCAATAACCTAAATAAGTTTTTTGAATTAGTTAAAATCTAAAGAGTCAATTATTATTATGTACATTCATACAAATCTTTACTGAATTATTTTCCTTTTTACATGCAATAATAATAATAATATACAGTAAGTGCCTACTGTAGATAATCAAAAATGAATCGATGTGTCACGTCATATATTTGCTTAAAAACTTAAAGGTCTAAGGGCTATGTTTGATAATCAAATGCCAAGTATAAGTTTATAAATTGTAAGGCTAATATATAGATGTCTATCACAAACAGTATCTCGATTTTGAAAACTTATAATATCTATCGCGATAAAATAATAAAATATTGATTATAAATTTATAATCATTATATTCAATTGGCATATTTTGGCAATACGCTCGGGACACAGATACATCGAATCATCTATCGATCTATCTGTACCTACGGAGTGTTAGGTTAAACATTTTTTGGAACGACGAAAATTACACGACTGTTGATGAAGATATTGTTTTATGTAAGGGTAAGCGTGTACCTTAAACAATAAACAGTAAAATTATTATTGAACTCACCGTGACGGGCGAGTCAACGCGTTGCACGTTGCTCTCTTCAATGAGTATTTCACGTGCTTTAGAGCATAATACTTTCACGTCGTGTTCCGTGAGGATTTCGCATTGCCTAAGCTGTTCGATTTGACGATCTAAGTCGTTACTGGAACCAGTGAAATCATACATATTTGAAGTTTGAGATTTTGAATCATATAGTATACCAGGAGTGGTGAGTAGTTATTGAGTCGTAACCGTCAATCGCAATTCGTAATTATATTAACATTGGCCATTGTGTATTAATTATAAATTTATAAACAGGTATTTATGTTGTATAAAAAATTACAAAATACTTTATTTATTAATTACCTATTTATAAACAAAAATTAATGGTATATTTTAAATTGGAATAACCTAAATATTATTATTTATTGTAATTTTATTAGTTTTATATACATCTAAATGCGCGTGATCTAGGAAAGGCGACGGCCGCGGAAAAGTAGTACAGTCGTTGTGAATTTGAAACCAAAATATTTAATATTTCCGGCATTTCCGCTCCCCACCTACCGTACGCGAAGATCGACGAAGAGTTTCCGAACTTTGCCGACCAACTTGTTGATAAACGTCGGAGCAGGCCGAGCAGCAATATGCCGCCAAAAGTCAAAACTCAAAAGCTAATAGTATATAGCTGAATAAAATAATAAGTAATAAGAGACAAATAGACAATACAAGTATTAGACTTCCCTAGTGGCGGATCTAGGGGAGGGATATGGGAGACAGATCCCCCCCTGTGGCCGTGGAAATTAAATCTTGTTTTGTAAATTTAGTAGAATAGAAAAAATAAAAAATAAAAAGCTTAAATACCTATTACCTTTACGTGTTATGTACGAACATATTTTATATCCCCCCCTATGAGAATCCGCCACTGGACTTCCCTAATAGCTAATAACTTTTTCTACACGAGTTATCGTCATTGTCTAACGAAAAATTCCAGAGTTTTTGTAATGTCTACACTCTACACTGAAAGTTTAATTTTTTGGTACCAATTATATTATATATTATGTAGGTATCAATTATGACTAGATTCTAAACACCAACTACCAGAAGCAGCAAAAATAGTTCATTATAGATTATTTTATACCAAAAACATATTCTGTGATTAGTAGTTAGTATACTTATTATGCTCAATAATTATTAGAAAAGCTTTATAGACATTAGAGTAAGACGTAAGTATCATTATCAGTTGAGTTGTTTACCAAACAGTAAACACAGATAAAGATCCCTCAATCCGGAGTCGACTGCAAGTTGTAGGTATAGGTATATTATAGAATATATAGAATAGCATGCTGCTCACTGCCACATCAAATGTGTGGGATACCTTGATACCTAACTTAAGTTGATACTTGATTCTACTCATCTCTGTAGTTTAATTTGCGAATGTATACAAATCTAAAACAATGGGTATATGTGGTATCACCCACGATGTATATTATAAAAAGATGTCGATAGGTTCAATATTGTATCTACATAGTGGCTGTATAATAAGATATGATATAAGATTACAGGGTTAGGTTTTTTCCCCTATAGATTTGCATGGATGTAGTTTAACCTATGATATTAGAACTTCCATTATTAAGACCATCATAATTCATAGTCAACCCCATGACAAACTACAAAGGACCGAGTACATAAATACCTAGGTACATTTATTTTGTCATCGCCTACTTCCCTTAGGTATTTATTATTCAAGAAAAATTATATGCTGTTCCTAAACCAGTTGCTGTCGACATTTTAATTTTTAAATAACATATAATTATTCGTATAATATACGTAAGTGGATGTTTTGATAAATCGAAAAGGTTATAAAATGTATAAAATCGTTTAAGATTAGTTTTTATTGGTTAATTTTTGAATATTGTAGGTACGTATTTTTTTTTAGAAGTATTGAATTTTATACCCATATTATGTTAGTCTTGTTTATGACACTTCTAAAAAAAACATATATTCAAAATATTCCAAAATTAATCAATAAAACTAATTTTAAATGATATTATATATTTTTTAAAATAATAAAAAATTTTATTATTTATTAATATTGACATGGCTCTTATTCAGTCAATTTTGAATTTAGAATCATAATTGTTACATCAAAATTGCTTTTAAAAAATAGATCTATCTGAATATGATGTTCAAAATAGGTGTTGCTATTCAAAAAAAAGATTTTTTCTGGGCATGAGCAGACCAAAATTACAAAAAATTTTGAAATCTATCGAAAAATATGTATTTATATACCAACAGTATGTAAAAAAAAATCGATTTATTCCAAAAAAATCCAGCCGAGAAATTCAGTGTTTCTTAAATTGGTGAACACATCTGTATAAGTCTATTAATTATGTATTATATATTAATATTTTGAATTAATCATTGTATACCTAAAGATCATGCTAATTTAAACATTTGGACCATTTGGTGAAAATTTCAAGGAGTTACACTAACTATAACATTACAAATATAAAAAAATAGATTCTCGAAACTGGGTTTGCGTAAACATTCCCGCTTATCTGTCATTTTACTCTTTTATGTGGTTTTCCGACCTTTTGAAAACTGCTGGAATAAACTTCTTACTTTTGACCTCTACGGCTCTACTTCTACAATGCGCCACGGATATTCATTTTCTACCGGAAACAGCAGAAACCACCTCTGGGCCCTGAAGTTTTATATTGAAGCATTATTCCGACAAGTTATCGTGCACCTCCGTCCTACACTCCTGCACACATCATCGCACTATTGTAGAATCAATACATTCATCACTCCATTCCAGGGAAGTACGCAAAAAACAATTTGGGGGGGGGGGGGTATGTTTTTGAAAAGTACAACATTTTTTTTTCAAATTCTTTTGTACCCATCATATTAATACACAATAGGTATAGAAATTATATTAATTAAATTAATTTGTTGGTATTAATTTTTTTATTACAAAAACCAAGGATTTTGGGGGTGTGGTGTTTGAATACCCAAAACACCCCCCTGTGTACGTCCCTGCTTCGCTCCGTTCAGAATCTAAAAACGAACCAAAAATTACGAAAATCTAAAATTTTTCATTTTTAAATCTTTAACCGTGATCTTCGTCCGTGATTTATATATACACAATAATAAATATAATACAGTGGTACCAAGACCTTATTTTTGAAAAAAAAAATGAGATAATAGGCATTGTCATGTCGGTACTCGGTAGTGATTTCCTTATCACTGTCCATTTTTCTTGTTCTGTGACCAATATTAAATAATACATTTTCTAGTTTAAACTTAAAAATAAAATTCATCCTTATTTTTCGATTTTTTCGGTTATTAATTTAATCGAATTAATTTACTAGTTAAGTAGTTTATTTATTATTTATTCTATTTACTCAAATATCATAAAATTATAAAAACATTCGGAATAATCTTAACTTCCAATATAGACAACATTTATGATTTAACTTATTCTCATGTTTAGGTGGTTCTATTTTCTATAGTATGGCGTCTACATCGAGGGATTCCCAAGAAAGCATTGCTAAAAAGACATGGGAATTGGAAAACAATGTACAAACTGTTAATACAGTCGATGACATATTCAAATATGACAAGCAACAACAACAAGATATTTTGACTGCCAAACCTTGGGAAAAAGAGTATGTTCATATTGAATTTTTGATAAACTATTATTATTGGTATTAAAATTCTCTGGCATATATTGATCATAAAAATTAGTTTTCATTTAGAATCAATAATATTTTTGACATGTAATACGTATGTGTACAATATTTATCCATTTATTCAAATAATTATGAGTTGTTGAGTGTAATGCAGTTAAAATTAAATTTGAAATTTACCAATTTATCTTTAACAACTTTTCACATGCTTAAATTTTTTGTATTTTTCTTGCAAGTTGAAAGGCTCTTTCCATAAGCCATACCTTTCACCAAATGCATTAGATATTATTAATATAATACTTTGTATTGATATATATATTGTTAAATTTTTCAGTCCACATTATTTTAAAGATATTAAAATATCTGCATTAGCACTACTCAAAATGGTCATGCATGCTCGATCTGGTGGCATTCTGGAAATAATGGGTCTATTACTTGGCAAAGTAGAAGGTAATACTATGATTGTCATGGATTCTTTTGCTTTACCTGTTGAAGGAACAGAAACTAGAGTCAATGCTCAAGCTCAAGCCTATGAATACATGACTGCATATATTGAATCTGCTAAAGTTGTAAGTTCATATTCAGTATAGTATTTAAGTATTTAATGTTTATATTATCAGTTAAAGATGCTTGCAAAACTACTTGGTGTTAACTGTGAACAGTTACTATAATATATTTATAAAGTTATGTATTTTGCTCATGAAATTATAATAAGTTATTCGAGTATAATTTTTAATTGTTTTCCTGTAATATGTTAGGATTTTATTCTGGATTTGCCTATAACATATTATATGTGACAGTTAATTTTAAAGTTCAATTATTTTTGATCATATTATTAATATAATTTAAAAGAGTTATTTTTTTTTATGTATTTTTCAAGTGTATTCTTCAAAAATAATTATTTATAACTACCTAATAAAATGTATTTTATATTATAATTATATTTTGTTTATTATTAAATATTTTAGGTTGGACGTCAAGAAAATGCTATTGGATGGTATCATAGCCATCCTGGCTATGGCTGCTGGTTATCGGGTATTGATGTTTCAACTCAAATGTTAAATCAAAATTTTCAAGAACCTTTTGTTGCAATTGTTATTGATCCAGTTAGAACAATTTCTGCTGGTAAAGTTTGTTTGGGAGCATTCCGTACTTATCCCAAGGTAAGTTTATAAGGTTTTATTTAATATTTGATCTTTTTATGTCAACTATTATTATAATGCTATTCAAAACAAAATTAAAATTTCTAGGGTTATAAGCCAGCAAACGAAGAGCCATCTGAGTATCAAACTATTCCTTTAAATAAAATTGAAGACTTTGGAGTACACTGTAAACAATACTATTCATTAGAAGTAAATTATTTCAAATCTTCCTTGGATCGACGTTTATTGGATTCATTATGGAATAAATATTGGGTGAACACTTTAAGTTCATCCAGTTTAATAACCAATGCTGAATACTTAACTGGCCAAATCAATGATCTTTCTGATAAACTTGAACAAGCTGACACTTCTTTGAGTCGTACATTTTTCGAGCCTGTTGACCGTAGTAAAACAGAAAATAAATTGGTTAAAGCTACTAAGGATAGTAATAAAGCTACAATCGAAATACTATGTGGATTAATGTCTCAAACAATTAAAGAAGCTCTGTTTAATAGTTGTACACCAAAGAATAATCAGCAATAAATCACACATTTATATTATAATTATTAAGTAAATAATTAAGATTTTCAACTAATAATAATACATACATTTTTTAAAATAAATTATAAATGAAAAATAATAAATATGTGAATTTATTTTTTCCTAAAAACTGTTTAAGTATGAACAGTTATTTGACTAGTTATTTGAGTTATAAAGTAAAATGATGAGAAAGAAATATTCTTAACATCTACATTATATTAAGAAATGTAGCATAAATAACACAATTTTTACTAAAAAGTTAATTATATTATTAAATAATAAATAAATTAAAAAAAAATAATTTATTATAATATTTATAATATTTTATAATAAAAATAAATTTTATTTTAATATAGGTAGTATTCATTTTATCTCCAAAAAGATAAAAATATAATTTATACTCTCACTGTAAATATTATTTAAATTATCTGTTTACATTTATAGTAAAATACAAAATATGTACTATGGGCAATTTTTGTTTAAGTTCATAATGATGAAGACTACACATTTTTAATTTAAGAACATTTAATCATTGTATTGAATTTATTTTTTTTTAAATTATATTAAATTTACTTTAGGAATCATTGTATAAGAAACACCGAGTATTGACTCTAAATATAGGGTACATATAAGATATACCCTATAAATAATTTTTAAACCACTGACATATTTGTTTTGTTTTTGTGAATGTATTGGTATATCAATGAAATTTTTTGTCATTAATCATAATATTTTTGAGCAGAATAAATGCATTCAACAAACCTGAGTTATTACAATAATAAATAAAAATGTTGTTCAGAGTTTTTATTTTTTGTAAATACAAGTTTGAAGTACACATAAAAACAAAAATGTTGATACCAAAGTTAACGTAATACGACCATTTATCTCAGAGTTGTGTCAAGTTAAAAACTTAAAATGTGTAGTCTTTCAATGTTATTGGTATGGAAGTTCAATTTCTTGCCATACAGGAGTGGGGGTAACGAAAACTACATCTGCCCTTATTTACATCATAGTCCGCGCTCCAGTATATTCTTATCTATCTCAGTGACCATGACTGAAAAACTGATAACGATTAACCGGCATGGTCAATATGCGAGGAAGTATTTGAAATTGAAAACATGTTTAGATTTTATATAATTTAATTTTTTTGTACATTTCACCTTCATTGAAAACACGAGTATACTATTATATACCACCTTCTTACTTATTTTGTCCTCTGACGTCGTTTTCCTATAAATATCATCGATGGAGCAAGCTTTGTTTTCAGTTGTCACGGACAGACACAATGGCATACCATTGACAAACGGACCCAGACTTGGGACGTTGAAACATTCAAACTCTCAAGTTGATACTCCGGCGTTCATGTTTTACACTAAAGTAAGAAATACCATATTCTTTACAATAATGTATTTTATTTTTGCGATTTTTCTAGTGTGGAAGTGTCCCATACATATCGAGAGAAGTATTCGAAAAAATTTTGCCTGATGATCAGGCATTATTTAATTTCCCATTGCCGACATGTCTGAGTTTCTACCAACCATTGAAAGAGTTTAATCACGGTCTCAATGCGTTTGTTGGTCTTGAGGTATATATTAATTGCATTACAAACACTAGTCACTATAATATTTATTTAAACAATTAAACACTTGCTAGAGTAATACTTAATAGCTAGAGTATGTAGTTGCACTAGAATTATAATTTTATTTTCAAGCATTATTGCTTTTAATTTTTTTATTTAGATATTAAAAATGAATGATTTTCATTTTAATTTATTCAGGAGTCTTAATTTAAACAATTTTGTAGGTACTTAAAAGTTATAACAAAACATTTGACTTATGATAGGAGCAGAGGTGGTTTTTGGGGCAACTTTAAAATTTCAAACTGTCTAGCCTCTATTGTAACTGGACTATCTATCCCTTAATGCAGGCACCGGCAATTAACTATTAAGCCATTAAGGCTTAATGGCTTAATAGTTAATAGTAGTTTATTAAATTTCATTAGGTTATATTTTTAATATTATTGTATCTAATTGTAGTTAATTAATTTTTTTTAAATTTAATATCATTCACATACAACACAAAGTAACTAATAATTTACTAACATAATTTTTACTTAAATATATTTGTGTTGTTAAGTTTTATTGAATATATATTATATAAATATTCAAAATTTTCATTTTTTAGAAGTACTTGTCGTGCTGCTCAATAACTGACTGTGCTGTGGATAACCTTCAAGGTTACAATAAAAAAGATAGTGTTGCTGTTAAAACTAAAAGCGGAAATCAGTTAATAAACTATGAAAAGTAAATATTACAGTTATTTAAATATTGTAAATTACATCAATAATAAACAATTTATCTATTTTAATTAATTCAAAATGTTATAAAAAGTTATATTTTGTTTTATTTTTTATCTCACTTAAATCAACCACCTATATGTTTAATCAGGGCCGGTGTTTGAGATTGACGACCTGGGCCTACGCCAAGTGCGCTTGTTGAAAGGGGGACGCGTCAATTATATAAAACGACTACTAATTATATGGGGAGATGCGCATATTTGTTTACTTGCCCAGGGCGCCAATGACTCTATTGCCGGCACTGTGTTTAATTCATAATAGAACAAGTAAATTATCTTATTTTGATTTTTTGCTTAGTTTTATGTTTCAGAAAATAATTATTTTATCTTAAGACAACAAAGTTTTAACATTTTTATGACATCTTAATTTTTTCTAAGAATCACAATTATACATTTATACTATTTATTAAAATATGTTGTATTTAGATACATGGATATCATAGAAGTATTCAAACCCACTATGTACGTTACCCTAAGCATTTCAGATATTAATTTGGATAGTTCACCTTCAGCAATTGAAAAGTCAGTCAACATTACAAATAGACTTTTTAAGAGTTGCTTGGAACGGCACCATCAATCAGAAGTGAGTGTTCATTTCCTTGTATAAATGTGTGAACTTTACTATTTAATATTTTATTAATTCATAATTTATTAATATATATTACTATAGTTGGGGTTCAAATATCACAGGGAAAAAGGCATATAATGATAACGTTTGAACAGGTTATAATATCTTATACTTTGTTTTGAAATAAAATTGTTTTAATTTAGGCAACTATTTGAATACAAATTGTATAAATAATCAAAAGTATAGGTATGTACTATTCATATTTTATTAGTTAAAACAATATTTAAAAAAATATTCTTTAAATTAAATAGGTATATAGTTAAATATTTTTTAGTGAAGTTTTTCCTGAATCACTCAATATGTGTATTAATCCAAATTATGATTATGAGCACTTTAATGTTTGTTTTCAATTCTGATTCAAATATTTGATTTATACAATATCTGAAACATCCATCACTCAAAATCCAGATATATAATTCCCTGATTTAATATAATCATCATATTATATCACTCCTGTTTTTAAGTACTTAAGTTTAATGTTCAGTATTTTGTTGCTGTAATTTATACTCACTTATAATCTGACCATCTGAGCATTATCAATTTTTTGTTTAGTATTTACAATATAATTATGATAACATAATATACTAGTATTCATAACAAAACCATATAAGTTTCTAACCACTATTCTGTTTATTTTGTTATTACTCATTACATTTTTAAAAGGTATTTAAATCGAAAAATTAATCATACTTCTATTAAACCGTTTTGTCACAGAAGAAATTTAGTAAAATACTAATATACTAATCAGAATAAAATAATTTGATTTCAAGAAAATACAATTTTTATCATTTTAATGTTGAAAAAAAAATGTACTAAGTATGTGTTTCTTAGGAAGATAATTACAAAATAATATTGTTGTATGATCTATTACAATATTTTAAATTATTTCTTTTTATTCTTTAAGATAATATTACAAATCATATTAGTAATATGTTATTGTTGTTACTATGAAATAGTAATTTGTTTACTTACACATATTTTACTCAATATAATCATTTAACAGTTAAAATAATTACTAATAAATAATAATTAAAAATAAAGCTTAACTAGTTTATTTAGCAATGTTTTTAAACTTATATTATTTTAAATTATGTAGTATATTATTATTAATAGATTTATGATAGTATGATAATTCATTAACACATTTTTTTCTATAATTAAATATTGAAATTAAAAATTTGTTTCATTAATTTTTATTAATATTATATTTTTGATACATTTAATTAATTCAAATTATATTACACTAATCGTTAAACAATTATATTTTAATTATAGAATATGATTATTTTAAATAACTACTTTTCGTAGTCAAATTTAATTTGTTTTAAAATAAAAAAATGTATAATTTTAATTCTTTAGTATTGACAAATTCAATGGATTTTTCAGATTATCAATGTATATGTATTTAAATTAAATATTTTATTTATTTATTTTTAATCATTTTATTTTACAGATTTTTTCTTTTTATACTTTAATTATTAATTTATCCTAGAGTAATTTTCCCTATGTGTATGTTTAGTAGAATAACATCATTTTATCATTTTTATATTTTATTGTCTGGAAAAAGTATGACTGTAAAATTTAGAAAATTACAATTTATATATTTTTTTAATAATTAAACTTCTTAGTTATTTATCATACTTATTTAATTGATAATGTATTTATCCTTACTAAAGTATTATTGTATATAACATATTTATAAATATTTTAAATGTCAACTATATTGGGTGATTTATATTGTATCTTTTAATAATGTGTTGATTCAAATTCTAGTTTTTAGAATATTTAAGTTTTCTTTAAGTCTTAAGACCACATCTTAAGATAATTCAATTTAAGGTTTATTCTATTTTAGGAGTATCCTGAGGCTATAATATCAACTTCTTATTTTCTTATTAGAACCTTCCATATTTACTGTGAATTGTTAAGAAGCATGTAGTTTTGAAGTTTTGAACATGTTAATGTATTTAAATCGAAATTTAAATGAATAGTTTCTAAGTAAATAAATTGCTAGAATTAAGCATCCTTAAAAATAGTTGTATATAAAATAGGTATGCTATTTTAGTCTAATACAGTTATATGCAAATAATATTTACAATTATTATAAAAAGCTAAAATAGTAAAATATTATCTAGTTCAATTATATCTTTAAACCTATATAAATGTCCATAAAGTACAATAACTCAGAAACTATTTGTCCAAAATCCAAATTTGTATTTATATACTTTTAAATAGTAATAATAATAATAAACACAGTACGCTATTTAAATGAAAAGAAAACATTTAATTTATTTGAAAATAGTGTCTTTAAGTTAACTTGAATAATGCTGATAAAAAATCAGAATTTGAATAAGTTAATTGAAAGAAAAAATGGAGAGTTAATATGTTTGTTAAATCACCCTAAATATAAGAAATAGGATAGCAATGATGTTGTATAATATGTATATTCTAATGTTTGTTTTTAGATATTAAAACAAAGTTGTGTAATTGCTCCAATCCAAGGTGGTTATAATGTACAAGAAAGAATTAGATCAGCAACATTTTTATCAGAATATCAAAATGATGTATTAGGATTTCTATTTGATGGATTTTTTACTGATGGAAGTATTGTTGAAGAAATCCCTAGTGATCTAATTCTACCCATCGTCAATAAAACAATGGTACTTATGCTAAAAATATTACTTAATATTACTTATATTTAATTTATATTACATAATTTATCTATAATATGAACTGTACATTTTTCATTCAACAAAGGAATGTCTTCCATATGATAAAATGAAAATCATATTTGGTGCCTGGACTCCTAGTTTAATAATTGATTTTATAAACAGTGGAGTAGACATGTTTGATTCATCTTTCCCATATATCACAACTGAACGCAATTCGGCTTTAATATTTGATTACAGTTTAAAATATAAGTAAGATTTTGTTTTTCACTTAAATTATATTTATTCATTTTACTGAGCATATTAAAATGTATTGCTTTGAATTCTAGAAATGAAATTATTATTATGGACATTCATCATAATACAGATGAAAAAACAGACAGTTCAAATGACTATGAAATATGTTTAACAGATACAAGGTAATATACTCATTTTTTAAATTTTGTAATAAAATAATATTTATTAATATGTATGATTTGGAATGAAATAAATGAAGTAATTTTGAGAAGTTTGTACCAATAAAAGATTCATGTACGTGTTTGACCTGTAAAAAACATACTCGATCTTACATTCATCATCTACTGGTCTCAAATGAACTTCTAGGATCTATGTTATTAACCATGTAAGTATATTGAAAAATATCAACCTAAATATAGATTATGTTATACATTTAATTATTTATATTTTTCAGACACAATCTACATTACTTTAATAAATTTTTCAAGGACATTCGTGAAGTATTGAAGAAAAAATAAAATAAAATTCTAATTTATTTTGATAATTATGTTTGTGTTTATTGTACTTATTACATGTCTTGACATAATCCATTTTTCTCAGTTTTTTTTTATAACTTTTCTATATTTTTCAAAATTGTAATCAGTCTTAAAGAATTAATCATAATTTAAATTGAATTGAATTGGTAAAATAAGTATTTATTTTTTCTTAATTTTTTTTTATTTCCTCGGGTTCTAAAATCTCATAACTTTTTCATCCATTTTTCAATAATTGATTTTCATAAAAGAATTTCCTTTCATAAAAATAAACAATAACTTGATATATACAAATATTAATTTAATACTGGAATAAAGACATTTATATTAAAATTATTTGGCAATGTGATAAACAGTGGTTGTGAGTATGACGTACTGTGGAGGTGGATTTGTATTACCTAAAATTTTGAGTGGGTGGGTAGGTAAAAATATTTATCTAGAATTATTAATACTATTACTATAGTAGGTAGGTATTAGGCACTTATGTAGTTACGTATTACATGATTACATTATTATAGTATTACCACATTAATAGCTATTTATTTAGATATGATTAAAATGTATATAATTAATATTTGTATTAATTTTAAACAGTGTTGAGTTGATGACTATTGTTAAAATTATCTAATGAAGTATACAGTTCTAATACTAAATTTTTATATTAAAAAAGAAATCTATATTTGATACTTAAATCGATTGTGCATTGAGTCATTCAGTGTCGTAAAAATGCCCACTGTCAATTTTACAAGGCCCTCATTTTAAACATTTAAACATTTTTAATACATTGAACGTTTACAATTACATGTCTATACTAAACTCCAGCCAAACACTCGAGTTCATTTATAATTTTATACAGTGTACAAGTGTACCTCTGTTGTCTAACCTAATCTATATACATTTATATTCAAGTATAATTATTATTCATTTTACATGTATGGAATAATTGGGTAAAAATTGAGGAAATGTTGACCAATGATTTTGTCCGATGAAATATTATTATGTAGGTAGGTAGTATATGTGTGTATATGACAAATTTTAAATTATAAGTTCTTCAATCGTTTGTTGTCAATGCTTCAGCTATTATGAAAATGAATTACATATTTATAAATAACTGTTCTTCTACAAATGTAAGTGTATAAGAAAAGTCAAGTGACAGAAAATCATGAAATAATTATATTTTATTTGTCATAATGTTTTTTTCTTGGATATCATTCCTTACTATTTTCGGGATCATCGAAAAGACGCGTCTAAGTGATTGAGAGGCAATTTTAATGACTAAACTAAACTTATACAATCCTTTTTTCATATTGTATAAAAAGGATGGAAACTTATAATCAAAGTTTTTGTGAATAATGACTATTATTGAAATAGATAGATAGGTACCCCAGTATACATGTAATAAGATAAAAAATGTGTTGTAAAAGATGTATATTTTTCATAGTATAGTACCTTTTACACGCGCAAAGCAATCGGTATTGTGTAATTTAATATATATTTTAAATAATGACTCTAGCTTTTGAATGATTAGGTGGGTAAATAAGTTAAGGTTAGAATTGAATCACTTTTTATTTTAACTTAGAGCCACTGATGATAAAACTTAGTAATAAATATTAGTTAACTACCTAAATACCTACATTATTTTCATCAAATTAAAAATCATCAATATGTATACTGAAAATTAGGAGTAATACTATTTATCTCACCCCCTCCGCTAATAATTAGGTATATCTAGTGATTTGTTGTCAGACAGTTTATATTATAAATGTATAAATCTAAAGGATATGTGTGTAGTAAATGTATATTTTTTGGATTAATATGGCAGAGGGGTTGTTCCAACATACAAAACAACCCTCTGACTAGTGACTGTGCCACTGTCATTATACCTTTGACCTATTTATCGGACCTCTTAATATTGCATTATAACTGATAAGTGATACTTAATCCTGTAACTGTATTAATTTTTTATGTATCTAGTATTCTAGTAGGAATTTTATCAAATTTGTAAATTGAAATTAATAGCTAGGTAGGTACACATATATAAATACATACCTTATAATGGAATTATAACGTTAAGTGACGTTCATATTAATATTAAATTAATTATGTCTGAGAAGTAAAAAAAAAAAATCTGGTAAACACTAAAACAAATACTAATAGGTATAATTGAATGCTTTTCCTATTAATTTGTTTTTATCAAGTCATCTTATATTTAGGTATTCACATTGTATTTGTCCAAAACAAATTCATTTTTATAAAATCATTAAATTATAAAATTAAATAAAATTTTAATTGACATACCTATTTCTAACTTTTTTATACTTGTAACTTAACAATAAAACTATCTAAGAATCTAAGCTCTGTGCATTCCAATCAATTTTTATTTAATTTAAATTTTATTTTTGAAAAGTATACTTTGAGTTTTAATCAAAATAATATTTTATGTATATAGTATACACCTAAGTATAAATTGATAAAATAGGTAGATCACTAGGTATTCACTAGATTAGACGTAGGTAATGGATCTCGTCTCTATCTTATTATTTTTTTTTATAATCTTATGTAATAAAGCGTGAATAATAATTACTATTAAACAATAATATATGATATTGGACGACGACACGTGTCAGTATTAATTTTCTATGTTATAACTGATATAAGTTCAGTTAATCAGCTTGGTAAATTTATCAGGTTTTAAATTAATAACAATTGAAATTGTGCGTCGCAGAGTACATGAGTATTAAGTAGGTACCTGTCTCAAAATAATATTAACATAATAATATAGGTACCTAGGTATGTCGTTTAGTTTTCTGGCGTGACGTATATTATTAAAATTAGATAGGTATTATATTTTTTTGTGTCGCAAATTACAAGTACTAAAATTTGCACAAAATACCATAGGTATCCGATATCCCACGAAACAAGATTAAGCACGTTAGGTATGATAGAGATTATCTGTAGGGATACGATACAATCGATTTATTATAATTTATAAATTATAATATTAAACTTTTCACCGACGCATGCAACGCTCTAACGTTATATTTCAGGTTAAAAATGTGTACACTGTACGGCACGAATTCAAATAATATTAACGATGCAAGATGTTTACTTGGGTATTATTTATTTTTGATTATAACTCGGCAATTAGCACATAACTTTGCTGTGAATAAATTATTCTACTTACTTAACTATATTTACTATAGAAGGTAATAACAAGGTGCCTATAGCCTAAGGGTTGCCAAACCTTTTTTTGGTAACGGTCTACTAAAAATATACCTTACATTTGAGGATCGACTAAGCTTCCATCGAAATTTTTTTTTGATTTTTGAATAACTATAATTATTAAGAAACATATTTGCATTAAATGTATAATATACACTTAAAATAAATTCTAACATGATCGAATTGGAAATTGTACTCGATCAACCGTTTAGCCTCCCCTGCTATAGCCTATAGGTATTTTTATATTATATACTACCTGGGTACTAACTATATCCTCGTGCACTTCACTGTCCGCATAAAACGCAGCCGTTAAATTTGGCTGCTTAACTTACTAGGTTCCGCGTATGGATGAATAATATTTTTGGTTTCTTGATTTGGTGTTGGTATAGAATATAGATTATACTTCTAGAAAATCTAACATAAACTAACTTTACATGGCTGTTTCGCCTAGATTTGATATTTTTTTTTGGCCATTTAACAGCAACATTTTTTAAAATTTGGTATTTTTCTTTTCTTTTTTTTTTGTTGAACGACCCTAATTTAATTTCCTTTTCATTTTGCACCAAAAACTCATAAAGTTTCAATAGTGTGAATCAAGAACAACGCAGGCGCGGATCCAAGAAGGCAAGGGACCATATAAATTGAAAAAAAAAATGTTTATTTTCGTGAGCTGATAAAATGCAGTGGTGGCAAAACAATTTTTATTTAAATTTTATTCAAGATAGATTATACATCGATAAAGTTTTAAAAAGTTTTTAACTATTTGTTAAAATATATTTTATAATAACAACTAATAATTAGTAACAGATGAAAAACAAATATTTTTACGTGCGTATTTGCCAATTAAGTACCTACGTATAAAAATAAATAACTTGTTTTTTCATTAACTTATAGAATCAAAATAGGCTTAAAATCTGTTTCGAAATACACTCTTTCGTTAAAAAAATTTAAGAAATTGGATGAGTACTGATTAGTTTCATAGAACATGCGTGTCAAAAATTTCCATTTTCCCATTTATATGTATGCATACAGAGATAGATGTGAGTTATAGTCTATAGACTTGTGGTCATGCCATGGCATCACACCCATACTCCACGTGATTAACAAATGCCAGTAGGTACGCCACAAACAATTTTCGGGTATGGGAAATAAAAGTTAAACAATCTCTGATAATATTTTAATTACCTATCTGTTTTTATTTCTATTAAAATTATACAATAAATGCGATGTTATTAATGAAAATAATTTTAACATTTAGCTCATTATAAATTCTTCTTATTATTAATAAAAGCGATATAAATATAACATGATAAAATACCCTTAGTAATAATCAGGGTTCGGATTTTATAGCACTGAAAAGTTAAAAAGTACCAAAATATACTCTATAATATGACCAAAAATCTTAAAAAATGCCCTAAAATATAAAAACATTAAAAAAGAAAAAAAGTAAATCAAAATGTTATTAATTTTTTTTTATCTTTTACTGACAGTTTATTTGATTTTTATTTATTTTAATTAATATTTTAATCTTGTGTATACCTATTATGAATTAATAAATTTATAAAAATAACCTTTTTTACATTATATTTGTATATCTACTAAGTACTAACTATTCAGTATTCAAAAACAAAATTTAGAATTTATAAGTTTGAAATATTGGATATCGCTGATATTGTTCAATATGAAACGAAAATATGAACATTTTATAAAGGTTTTTATAAATAATATTTTTCATTCAATAAACGAGATTTATGATGTATGAAAAATATGAAGCATTATATTATTATGAATTTTAGCAAAAAACAAAAAAAAAAAGTCGACAAGTGGGTACCGCTCTGCTGTACATTAGGGGGTGGGGTGGGGTGTACCTCGGACTAGGGTAGGTTAAATATGAATGCAATGATAGGTATCATTATATACGAAAAACGATTCTGAATGGAGATGATTTATCAGTCTAGAATTTTTAACGTTAGATATAAATACAAACAATTTTAAGAATTTTGAACTACAAAATAATTTGCAAATATTCATGATTTTGACAAATTTTTGTCAAAATTTGAACTTCAAATGCTAATAAAAATAAATTGTGCCGATGTATTCTTATAATTTTTTAATCACTATAAGAATAATATATGAGGAACTTTGTATACAATTTTCAAGTATTTTGATTGGGCCAAAAAATTTTTTCAGAAAAATTGAAAAATTTCAGTTGTCTATAAATAGCTCAAAAAAACTCAAAATATATTTGAAAATTAAATCATGTAAAGAAAATGCCAATCTAAATAACTGGTAAAATTTTCAAGTATCTACGACTTATACTTTTTGAATAATAACAAATATTTAAAATCGTTTGAGGATAAATCGTTATCGTTAGTCGTTACGCGATTTCGTAAAAATTTAAAATTCAAACGCACTTAAAATTTTTCTTATAACGATGCTTCGAGTTTTCTCTATAGCTACTTGAAGAAAAACCTATGGAAAACTTAGTGTTGTATTTTAATCCTTAGTTATAAACACAAAACATTTTATGATCTTTCAACTTCAAAATTACTTGCAAATTTTTGCGTTTCGACGGATTTTGTAAAAATATGAACTATAAACGCTTATTAAAAAAATTGTGACTAACGATCTTTAATTTTTCTTAGCTACAATAAGAACAACTCATAAGGAGCCTTGTATTAAATTTTCAAGTTTTTTTGGTCATCCAAAATTTTTTTACCGACACTTCAAAAAAAAAATTCGCATAAAAATCGAGAATTTCAGTGGTCTATAAATAACTCAAAAGGGGTCAAAATTTTTTGAAAATTTATCTGTATATAGATAACACTAACATAAACATTTGGTGAAAATTTCAAGTATTTACAGTGATTAGTTTTTGAATTACAACCATATAAAAAAATCGATTCGGTCGAAAACTGGTTTTGCGTAAAAATTCCCGTTTTTCCGTCATTTTTTTTTGTTTTTCTCAATTTTTTTTGAAAACTGTTGGAAAATGTTTACTTTTTCCTCTATAATGCACCAAGAATATTTACTTTCCCATTGGAAACTACCCCCGAAGTTTGAAATTGAAGCATTATTTCGACTAGTTATGCTGTACACAGACACAAAAAAAACATACATCATTGTAAAATCAATACATTCATCACTCCGTTCAGAATCTAAAAATAGCACCAAAAAATCCAAAGTACTTCAAATATGTAAAAAAAAAAACAACAACAAAAATTTCATATTTAGAGCCGTTGGTGCATAAAACAAATTTATATTGCTCTCTAATAATTTTTATCTGTACCTATCCTGCTATAATAATTAGCAAATGTTATAAAATCCTAACCTGGCCAGTAGGTACCTACAGTTGTACAGACCGTCTCCACTTTGAAAAGTTGTTCTTATAAAATCATCTTTACTATACAACAGAACAGGCTGGTTCTCAGGATTTTTAGTTTTAATTGTATTAACCCTTGGACCTATATTTACAATGTATGCGTTGATAATCATTAAAGGTATGCCTATGTTAATTAAATATTACCTTTACGGCCTAACGCTTATCTATTACCCTTTTATTGTAGGTATTTAGTTTATTGGAATATAATATTATCAGTTATGTTAATCGATAATCGTTAATGGTTCTTACTCTTTATTAAAGAACATAATATTGTACCTATACGACCTACTCCTACCTACTTTTCTAATGCGTTCTACGAGTTACCTATATTATTCCAATAAAAAAACGAAAATATATAAATAATAATCTAAGTCTCAAAGCCAGTTAAAGGATATAATTGCTTGTTATATTGCATATATGGTTACTTAGAAATTATGGTAATCATATGACTTATAATTTTAATTGTTATTTATTTTATTGTTGATATAGGTTTAATTATGGGTATAATATTTACCTCTGTTTAGGTATAGACTGTATAACAGTTACATTCGTGGTCTGCATTGTTTGCCTTTACTTAATTATAATTTTAAGACGTATATGCATGATGGTTATACAAAATGACTTACATAAATTATTAAAAGAGTACATTGACTTATACATTTGATAAATTGCAATATTTAATTAACCGACTACGTATACGCTTTGTTCTACATAATAGATCATGTTAGACATTTTAAACATAGCTATGTATTTATCAAATAAATTTATCCTTGAAAAACGTATTTATTCATTCATAAATATGTTCAAATTTTTCTTACGTGTGTTGCAATAACCTTTTCTGTTAATCTATATATTATATATATATATATAAAATGCTGTTCGTTGATAAGCGCATAACTTGAAAACGGAAGGATCGATTGAACTTGTTGTTTTTTCTTATACATGTTCGTAATAGTCCATACATGGTTTTTTATGGAAAAAAAAAATTGGAAAAGTTATCCACAAAATTGAAAATTTAAAAAAAAACTGAAAGTGCGCTTTTCCTATGAAATTTTTGTTTGAACTTCCGACCATATTAGAGTATATAACGTTTGCCGGATAAAGTGGATCAACTATAAAATATAAAAACATTTTATGATCAAAACATTTATTGTTATATATTATAACATATATCTATATATTTATTGAAATTTATGTATTTTTTATTTATAGATATAATTGATTAAATATACATAAGTATATTTAAATATTTAATCAATGTATACTATTATACATACTAATATAATAAAGTCGAAAAGTTTGTTAGTTAATTGTTTAAATGCACTATGCCATTATAATCTCTAAAATTATCAGTCGGATTTAGAAAAATTCTGTATGCATGTAATAGTCCAATTCTCGAGGAAGATTATTGGCTATTTAGGTATAGTACGCAAAAGTTTGGTGAATGGGGTTATATAATATATAATACGGGGTTTCGAGATGCCATTTTTTACTGGCAACAAAGTGCATGGGGACAGCTAGCAACATAATATAATTTAACATCTGTACTTCGATTTTATTTTATATTAGTTCTATTTCTATATTAGGTATAATACATATATAATAATATTATATAATACCAATGTGGCAATGTCCTATAAATTATAATATATATATTATATCAGTGTTTCTCAACAATTTTTACTCAACACTTCTTTTAGATTTTCAAAAATCTCATCGCTTCCCCACTACAAAATAAATTAAAAATAATTATAGTTTAATTTTGATGATCAATAATTTAATTTTAGTAAAAAACAAAACTCAACAAACAATTTCTATTTTTATATACCTACTAAATTTTAATAGTGTGTATACAATATACATTTTATTTTTATACATACCTACATAGTTCTGTACATTACTTTTGTAACATTATCTTAAATTATTTTTGACTGTACATTTGTATGCCGTTAGCTTTACATTTTATTGTAATAAGTTATGAACTCAAAAATAAAATTCATAGTAGAATCGCCCTCTTAAGTAAAACGCAAACGCCCTCTTCAAAATTAAAAAATCCCAAGTTATTGGAAACCATAAACAATGTATTATACAGTATACACTTACAGTCCACTATACATTTACATGTTTTACCATAACATGTAATTCAAGTATAGGTATAACTGTGTTAATTATTATTTTATTCTTTATGCCTATTTTTAAGTTACAATAACTTCTACAATGTTCTAACGATCTAACTATTTAAGTATCTATATTTTGTATCTAATATATGATTACAGGTACTTTTACATACCTAAAATTTTTTTTGAAGGAGGAGGAGGTTAAAAAAATGTTAAAGTATTGCAAATTATTGTTATTATTAAACAATTTTGGGGGGATTTAAAACCTCTTAACCCCCCTGAATACATCACTAGGTATATACCTATGCTATTTTTTACTCTTAAATTTGATACCTACGTCGTTTACACAAATTTTAGTTCGAATCTATACATAGATTAAAGGTTACAAACTTAGGTAGTAATTTGAAATGTCATATGTAATTATTTCATCTCGTTAAAAAATTTTTTCTTCACTAGAATAAGGGATCAATGTCCTATGATAATATTTTGATACTAAAATCTTTTTGTATAGGTACATAAATTATCATGATAATCAGCGTCTAGTAAATATATTTTTTAAACAAATAGCTTTTATTCTATTGATCCAGAGATTCGTCATTGATATACTTGGTTCGTGATCGTGAAGTATGAACATTATGTAGAATTTGAAATTAGCTAAATTAGTTGACGTCAAGTTTAGTTACCCTCTATAGTCAAGATTTATTAGTTTTATTGTCGTAACCTGTGCTTGATTTGAGGGGGGATGGAGTTCCCCTTCTTTTTAATTTTTTTTTTTAGCGTACCCCTTCTATTCATTTGAAACGGAACGCTAGGAACGCAACATTTACTATAGTGAAATTGTAAATCATCAGTTTTTCTGATGCAAAATATTTAAATTTACCTATAACCTATAGCAATAATATTCGTACCTACATTTGAATCGACATTGATTGTTAAATTACTAAGAAATTGATATTGTATTGTGCCCACATAAATATAAGCATAAATATCTGTGATAATGCCATAGATACATTTTATGGATTAAATCTTTATAAATCGTATTATAAATTATAGTGTCATTGGATGATGTAATTAAGTTTTTTTTTGTAGAATAATTAATTAATAAACAAGTGTTTTTTTTAATATTTTTGTATAATAAATTTAATGATTTTTTGAGATAATGGGTAGCTGAAGGGGGGTGTGGGGGGCTTTGGCCCCCACGGTAATGCGACAGTTAATTTTGTGTGGAACGCTCGTTCATCAAACATCCGCTGAATCTCCCTTCTAGTTTTTTTCCAAATCAAGCACTGGTCGTAACCCATTTTATTTATCTGGAAATGATGACCTATTTATAAATTATAATCTCTCATTTTAAGTACAAATATTCTACAAATTCATTCATGGAACACTAAACCAATATTACCTAGTAAATGTTTACAGTTTTCCGACACTCAAGATATTTGTATCACTCCATATGGAATATTTAAATCAAAAATAGGCTTTTTTATTGAGATAAAATGCATTACTTTGTTAGTTTTTGTTGTTATTGATATTAAAAAAAAAAATAAAGGTAAGTGGGTTGTGGGTACCTACCCATTGGACCGTTTTGCTGTACATTGGGTATTGACTATTGAGAACTAAGGTCGCTATTATAATCAGGTGTATTAAATTTATATTCGATGATGTATCATTACATACAAAAAACGATTTTGAACTGAAACAGTTTTATCAACCTATACCACCAAGTGATATGTTTTTTTATGTAGCTATTAACTAATTAATATATCATTATTTATCGTTATAAATAATTTTGTTTAAATAATGAAACTTAAAATGTCTATAAAAAATAATGGCCTTTATACATATTTTAGATTTTATAGTTTTATTATGAACTACTTATAAAGAATATTGTGTACCTATTACATTTTCAAAATTTAGTCCCAGCTAATAATTGTTTATCGACATTTATAGAAAAAAAATAAAACATTTCTCATGCTTATAAATAATTTAAAATTTGTTAAGAAAAAAAAAGATTTAATATTTTGTTGTGTAATGAAAATAATATCATATATATTTGGTAAAAATTTCAAGTACCTATCTGATAGAAAACTTTAGATGAAATTACGGTGTATTATAATAAATTATTTGTGAACAGCGAGGACTAAACTTTTACGTTCCTATACTTATTATTACATTCTATATTCACAATGAAATTTTCAAAAGATTTTAATTAATTTTAATACCATGCATTGCCCGATTGCCGGACTAAAGGCTAAGTGAGCTAAAGTCCAGGCCTCCTCAAAATTTATTATGGGCTTGTAGCTTTTCTACAGTTATAGATATACAATTAAAAAAATGAATTTTAATAATATTTATTTAAAGATACATTCATATTAATAATTTGAAATAATTTTCAAAGTTGGCTCTAATTTAAAATCGACTAAGATCTTCACAGATAGAACTGATTTAAGATAGGTCGAACGCAGAACGCATTAATAATTATGTAAATTGAAAATTACATAATATGTAAAAAAAAAAACTCATTTGATGACATTTTTCATACTTTTATAGTAAGTAAATTAAAAAAATTTATTTTTAAACATTTATTTGTTTGTATTTTTGTATTATTACCATATATTTTATATTTTTAAACTTATATAATTAAATAGTATTTTTTAATAAATTTACTCTCTGGAAAAAAATATTTTTCTTATTTAACTAATAAATATCAATTGACTATTGATATATTATTATAAAAATACTTTTTTTGGTAAAATTAGGGCCCCAAAAATAAATAACCATACAGGGCCACTAATTTCATTAATCCGGTCCTGATACCATCATGAACCTTCTTTTACGATAAAGCAATAGTATTGTCTTAAAAGTTAATATAATAATAATACATGATATTGATTTAAATATATACTATTTTAATAGTTATTAATGTTTTAATAATATAATAAAAAAAATGTTATAAACAAAAAATCTACTATCATAGTGTATTATACAAATAAAATAAATTTGGTACTTTAATAGCAATATCAACAAATATATCATGAACTATTTTCATGACGGGTCGCATCAACAATCACTAATCATTTAATGAATCAATGTATAGTAAGCTAATGGTCCCTTAAATATGATTGGTCCACTATATTTTATTGAACCATTAAATGAGTCAATTTTTCGTGCAATTATATACGGTATAAATAATGTACCAATATAGGCTGACAAGTAACAGACAATTTTTCTTTGCTCAGAATCGTATTTTGTAATTAGTATATTATAATGATTTTTGATTGATTTTAAATTTATTATTATTTAATGAACATTGCAATGCCTATGTCTCAATGACAAACCGACGGCGACGAGGTACGTCGACGTACTGTACGTTTGTACCCTTTTCGACACCCAAATACAATATACTGCGTACAATAAAGTTGGTTACCTACTTTCCCCTTTTTATTTATATCAAATTCATTAGGTAATTCATTTTAGTGTTAATGCTCTTAATATTACGATTAATTACATCATTTTTGAAAATATTAGTTTTACTATGTTTTATTGTTAACACTTTTTAAGTTTTTACTTTTTCGAATAATAATATACATATATACATTTTTAATTTCAAATATAGAATAGTTTTTGGAATGAAAAGTATTATTTTGATAAGAACATACAATTAAATTTAGGATAAGAAGTTAATTATTTATAAATATTTAATAATACTATTAATGTTACGGAATCCTAGATTCAAATTCAAAGTAGGTAGGTACTTGTAGTGATTTAGAAAATGATGTAAAATATATTAAAATATAAATATTAAATAATATAATATTCACCTAAATTATTGTATTATTTTGTTACCTATAAAAATGTATAAAATATATATTAATGTTTTGTATTATAATACAATACATATTATCATTCATTCATAATTATTTAACTTAGTATGATACAAATATACAATACTTACTAAACTTAATGTTATTGCATAGGAGCAAAGTAATATTAAGATTTATAATTTTATACAGTTTAGTTACCGAACCTGCCAAAATTTTAACTAAATATAACAGGATGTAAAGCGTATTTTATTTATTTATATATTTATTTTAGTGTTTTCATTGACAATTATTAATTTGATATTAGTAAAATACTAAAATATGTTAGGTGTATGTACTGATTCTGGTATACCTATAACAATTGATTTCTATGTAATACGTTAATTCAATTTTCTAAATTCATATAAACATATATACTTGAGATAATATATTGTGGTTTAAAATTTTTAATTATAATACAGTAAGGTACATGCTTTTATCTACGTTCACTATTGCATCATTAATAATCAAGTATACTGTCAATATTACTCGTACGCATAGCCTGCCCTACCTATCTGTATACTTGCTCTTGTTTTAGTCGATAAAATATCTTTATAATTTTTTTTTTTTATATATATAAAATAGATAGGACTTAATTTATAATATGCATGATGCCGTGATGGAACAACGATATTATATCAACATGTAATGTGTAACTCATACTTTCATAAATAAATTAAGAATGATGATTGTTTACTTTTTAACCATTGCATTTTTAGTTTAAAATATTTGTTTTTGTTTTTATAATGACTAAATATACATATAAACTTAGTCCTTAATGACTTAATTATTAAATTAGCCGATTAAAATAATTTTGATCATTAATTTACATGCTTAAACGACAAACAATATTTTGATTAAACAAAATAATAATTAAAAATTAGTAACTGTTAATAATTGGTATTAATAAATAATAATTATAGTCTTTAACTATATTATAGCCATAATAATACTTATATAATATACAGATATAGGTATAGAATATAACTGCTCGTATATTATAAACTTGTAAGCTGTAAGCTCATATTATTTTAAAATAAATTTAAAACGCATCAGTATTTTAATTTGATACATTTTTTTAGCTTCTAAATAGAGTAGGTATGTTGTATGATATTACGATTTGTAATTATACCATATAGGTAGGTACCTTATATAAATTAGGTCTTAGGTATATTGGTTTATGAATATATGATTATTATATAAATTGAATATTCATAATTAATAAGTAATAGTCTATTAAAATATTTTGATTTAAATAAAATATAAATACAACTTAGTACCTATTACTATTGAATAACACGGTTTTATTTGATCCAACATTGAATCATATTATACATTAATACATTATAAGTAGGTATTGGAATTTTGAAAGGTTTCAATAATTTATCTAATGATTAATAGGTACTTTTTTGTTTTTTACAGTTTAAACAGTTTTTTATTATAGCTTAAAATATTAGATAGGCTATAATATGTTTAATTGCATAGCAGTACGTATACTGGTATACTTATCACATATTATATTATATAAATATAAAAAAGGATTTTTAATTTAAACATTGTATAGCCTAGTAAGTACCATAAGATTATATATAAGTTCATAGTACCTACCTACCTACTTTGACTGCTTTAAAAAAATTAAAATATTATGAACATGTTATTTCTACCTAACTATTTTTGTCTTATGTAAAATATGTTTTTATAAATAGTTCCAAGCCCAATAGGTCGTAGGGTAGGTGCACAAAAGGGACATAAATATCATACGGAGGAGATATTCGTATTATACAAATTAATTTATGGGTACCTATCTAAATTTTAAATACATGTTGTCTAATAAATTGTATTAATTTTTGGGTTTAATAAAAAGTAACCATTTTTAATCATATGATTAAAATAATTTTTTTGTAGATATTGAATATCGTCTTATCGATAATCAACAGAAATAAAATATTAAAATATCAAATATTCCAATATTATCGTGTATTTATAAGATACAATAATAAATTGATGGTTGTACGCGTATCTGTTTAATATTATGAATGCGCGTATAATATCATATGTACATTGTACAATAACTTGTATGCTACACGATATAGATGATTTCAGATTTATAAAGAAAAATATACTACTTACCCATAACATACCTATAGGTACATATTTTTTTTTTTTATATTAC
This sequence comes from Aphis gossypii, assembly GCF_020184175.1. Lineage (NCBI taxonomy): Eukaryota > Metazoa > Arthropoda > Insecta > Hemiptera > Aphididae > Aphis > Aphis gossypii. The sequence continues at coordinate 13,892,158 of NC_065531.1, read as the reverse complement.
GACAATTTTTGTGTTCCACAGTTAAAATGAAACCTGCTCACTGGGATCGCTGCGGGTCATCGTGTTAAACTGTTAACGAAGCTATGCCGATTTTCATCCTCGAGTAGCGACTAGCGACTGGTGACTAGTGAGTAGTGAGAAGTCGTCACTATACATAGTCGAACGTGCGCTAAATACGAATTACACGAATAAACGGCTTGAGTCTATTCAGTAGTATTTGACGTACAGTACCTATTATTATAGTCAGTACTATAATTGTACTTATGCTGTATGGTTCTTAGTTGGAACACCTACATTAATCGCGTGCGTTTCTATAATTTATTTTTCTTTAAATCGATTCAAATCATTCTTTTTCACTAAAGTACCTATAATAATAATACGACAGTCAATTTTCAGACAGGTAAGATTTTTATTTTCTGATTTTTTTTTAAATATACAATTGCAATTACGGCAATTGTCTAAATATAATAAAAGTTATAATAATACCTAGGTATGTGCGTGAGACTTGAATAATATAAAAATATTTTGACCAATTCGCTGTGAATCGAGATAATAGTGTAAATGTAATCGTGTAAAGTCGATAATAAAATATGTTTATGATAGTCGTGTACCTACCTTAATATTTTAGTTAGTTGCGATTTACAATTTGTATACTATTACTCTCTAACGTTTTACTGCAGTATAGTATTATATTCATTTCCTTTGTCATTACTCATTATTATTGTATTCAAATTTTATTCCTTCGTCATTTTACTTATTTACGAATTACGAAAAAATTTTATTTTACCCTAATATTTCGTGATTTGATAAGGTAATTCCTTAGTCCTCGTGGGTCGTGGCTTGTCAAAAGACGATTTTGCTTTTACACCAATTACGTTATCTAGTGGTATAATCCTCGAAATAAAATATGATAAACCGCTCAGATTTAAACAGACGTACCAACCAATTATCTTGCTATAAGCAGATTAAAAAAAAGGCAAGATACAATTTTTATCATCGCCGTTCAAAAGTATCATTTCTACGAACAATTTGATTTTGGAATGAAACAGAAATATATTATTACCGTTATAATAAAATAAATAAACAAAATTATTATGATTAGGTACTTTCAAATTATATGTACCTAAATATGTAAGTACTCATAAATTAGCATTAAGTTTTAATATCTTCAACAATTATTATAAAAATTATGTTTGGTTTTAAAATTATTTACTAAAACCATGTGTTCATATGCGCATGTATAATAAAATGATAAATAAATAGATAATTTTAATTTTTTTGAATAATTTATTCGCTGTCATAAATTATAACTTTGGTTTTTTAAGTATTCATCTTATTATTCATAATGTATGAACTAAATGATTTCCTGTTTATGCATTACGATTGTTGTTAATTTATTTTTTTGATGTATTTTTACAATAATTAAACATACTTAATAAACTCCAGTAGATTTAAATTAACCTATCATTTTCCGGTCAATATTATTGTTCTATAAAATGTATAGAAGGGTAAATACATTAAATACAAAATTAGTATAGTAAAATATTAATTTAGATCTATAAAAACTGCAAATTAAAGTATAACATAGTACTTAAAAGCTAAAAATCATCGTGAATTTCCAATTATCTACCTACATATTATTGATATTAAAAGTGTTTTATGTATTTTTACAAAATGGTATAAATCAGATAATTTGTATCATACACAAAATTAATAAACTTAATATTTGAAAAAAATTATTAAACGAATTCAGTATTTTGAGGAACATAAACACGATTCTTGTCTAAAAATGTATGTGGAGGGAAATGGAAATGTTAGGTTAGGAAAGAAATACATTTCTTTATTATTTTGATAAAAATGTACAGTGAAAATAAACGATGTGTCATTTTTGGAGGAAAATAGTCCCACCCAAATATCCGTATTATAGCGATCCATATATAAGTCTTTCAGATGGTTCTATATATAATAGCGGGTTTCTATTTATATAATGCATACTTTTAACAATATTTTATGACGATCATTTATTACACATTTACTCCAATCATAATAACATTACAAATTACGAATGTTAGTAATTAAACATAATAAATATTAAGCATTTAAAAAAAATTAATTATATCTTCTAATCAATCGGAAATTATTAAAACAATTACGTTATCTACATACTTACGTATATGTTTATGTTTGTATATTATTTTTATAAAATAAAAATGTATAGGTACCTTCCAGGGACGTACACACGGGGGTGTTTTAGGTGTTCAAACACTCTCCGAAACATTTGATTTTTGTAATAAAAATGTAATACTAACAAATTAAAATAACTAATGTAATAAAATTTGAATAAAAATAAAAATACTTAAACAAGATTTATAAATAAAATAAAATTATACCTATTGTATATTGACGCGATGGGTACAAGATAATTTGAAAAAAGTTCTATTTTTTAATAACTGATTTTCACCCCCCCCCCAACCTTTTTTTATTGCGTACGTCCATGAACTACCTTCAGTAAATATTATTTCTAACTGAATTTTATTAGCGAGTATTTACATGTCGTGAAGAATATAACTTATTGTTTATAATAATTATTTATCATGCATAATATTGTAGTTTTATATAAATTATTACGAATAATTATGTAATTATTCGCTGTACTTCTATGTATGTATTAAAAACGTACCTATAGATAAACTATACCTACGCATTCAATACGATGTACGATGATGCTATTTTAATGTATATTATAGTTACCTACTGCACGCTATCATACTGTATGCTGCACCCGATATAAGACTATAACAACTATAACTGTATATTGTATAACATAATACATATACCAGTTGGCACGTGCACATGTCTGCTTGTTTTAGTCGCGATCGATGCATAAAATTAAAACAACCATTATGTAATATACTAATATAGTAATGTTTGTACTTGCGGCGATTACTTTAAATCTATAGACACAACATTATATTATGTGCGCACGTGAACCGGCGAATTTCACAGATCCGGGTTTAAGTCAGGTTATGTTTAGTCTCGTTAAGCTGCGTTATTTACAGTTAAAATATATTTTCGGTACAGTGTCGTACCTAGTTAGTAATTTTCTTTATTTATATGATGTGACACATGAATTATATACCAACATCCATTTTTTCACTATGAGAAATTAATAATTATGCAATATGCTTTATTTTGATACGCGTGTATGATCTCATTAAAATAACTGTTATTTACATTTTTTAATTTTTTTTTTCTAATCAATTAAACCACAATGAAATTTTTCCACGCAAGGATTATAGTATGAGCACAGTTTGAGAACTGCTGATGTAAGCATCAGACAAAGTACGTTGGTAAAAAAGTATAATATATACAATGTCTGATATGTTGTATAATATACTGTATACCGAATTCATTGGCGCTCGATAAATTGAAACAGTGGCGTAGTTATGGAGGGGATATGGGGATAGATCTCCCCCAGAGTTTTATTTTTTAATGTTCAATGCATTGACTTATTGAGCCCCCCACTTTATATTTAACTAATAAATTATATAACCCTCCAGAACAAAATCATAACTATGCCACTGAACTGAAACGAAATGTGATTCATTAAAATAAATAGTTTGAAAAAAAATCGTTGTAGCTATAGTTAAATAAAACTGCATATTTCACTAATATTATATATTTTTATTCTTGCACGTGTGAATGTTAATCTGATTTACGTATAGTGTAGGTTTATAAGTGAAATTTATATTATAGTACAGAGAGTGGTACCAAGTAGCTACTAACAATATAAAGGTAGGTTAGTAGTTTGAAAAATTGTACTTATTCGAATAGTCGCCGTATTGAAGAAAGCCTGTTATAAAATAACAAATTTAAAAACTGAGGAACTAGCTCTTATTGTATAGTACTTACATAAATACCTATAGCTATCAAAGCTATGTAATGATTTATTGTTGAATTCAAGTTTAACTAATACATTACAGTGACTTGATGACGAAATATACTCAAATCTTGTTGTACAAGTACATTTGTAATATTTTTTTTTGTTTATTTTTTTCTCATCTTTTAAAAGTACTAAACAATTTTCTTCTTCTTTAGATGATCCTTTAAGGAATATACTACCTATTTGCTACCAGAAACTGTCTTTAAAGTTAATAATAGAAGCATTTTTCTATTAAAAAACACGTCATTATTAAACCAATTATTATTTCGTTCAGAATCTAAAACGTAAAACGTATTTGATATTGAAAGTCACTTTCTGAACTAATCCATTCTTTGCTTAACCAAAGTTCAAGGTGAATCATATATTCATATACATAGGTATAATATTACTAATCAAATTAACACACAGTTAAGTTTCACCTAATGAATTCGTGTAAAAGATTATTCAATAGGTTACCGAGACGAGGTTATCGAAATGTTCACTTTGCGGAAATCACGCGAGGTTAGATTGATAGGTATTAATTATATATTTTAATATCTAAGTGTTAGGTACCTATATAAATTTATTTTCAATTCTTTTGAGTAAAGATCTATACTTAATTAATATAACTTTGCTTAGTGCTCGGTAAAATATTATTACGTGGTATTAGTTATCAGAAAAAAGCGGATATTCATAATAATTATAGGCAGATAACATATTATATTAATTAAAAAAAACATTTTTAAATTTTTAAGACCAGACAAAAAATAAAATTGTTTGAAATATTGCAAATAATAATATATAAACGTTTAGTATTATAAACGATAACAACTATACACAATACGTCAATACAATGTATAATAATATGAATTATTCGTGTATCTGCAATGACGCAGGGAAGTTTTTTCTCGAAATTTCATTTTGATCTGTATGCTTTTATCTGTTTTTGTGTCTTTAATTGGTCAAGAATTCCTTTTAAATGAATGCTTACTGGCTACTGATATAATTTTCAAATGTATCTGATCTTTTTATAAATTATAAGAATGCTGTTTGTATAGTATCACGTGTTGTGGTATTGTGGTATTGTGGCCTGTGTAGTTGTAGATAGTAGTTATTATTATACATTTTTATTTAAATTGTGTCTACTATAGTTTATAATAATATGATGAAATGATTTTATTTATACATATGTTATGCATAAAAACCTTGGAACTTGCTCTGTTATATAGGTTGTATATGCCATATGGTCATTGAATAGGTTAGGTTACTATGATGAATCAGCTAAATTTGAATTCAATGAAAAATGATTGTATTAAAAACATGGTTTTCTGTGGAGAAGACGATATATACCTCCATATATTTATGAGGATAGTAATACTAATGTTACTTACTATAGTAGCTGGTAGCTATACCACCCGATTTAGACCGTATAGAAATAAAATAATATAAAAGACAGCAGTTATATAGTGTATTTTGGTTTTAGTGTACCTCAGTTCTTAGTTTATGGTGTACTATACTATGTAGTTAGGTATACTAAATTAAATTACCTAAACAATATTATAATAAAATTAGAACACAATTTTTTAGCTTAAAATCCCTCCTGAAATTAATTTCTAGTTACGGTCCTGATACCTACTACCATTGTTGAATCCAGACAATTTCTCTGGGAGGGGGCTCACTTTTTTTCCATGGGTGAATGGTGATACAGTCAGTAGATAGTTCCTATACTAGCAATACGATATAAAAACATTGAAATAAATAAATTATATTTTATTGAACGCTATTAAGTGCGGTAATCGTAACGAGTATTGTGCATTTAATAAATAGGTACATTTTGTTGAAAGTTGTATTTGTCAGGGGTGCGAATGAAATTTCAGGGGGGCATTTGCCCTACCCCCCTCCAAAGTATACCTGGATTCAAAACTGCCTATTACTGTAAATGATGTAAATTGGGTAATAACGTAAATGACTAGCTAATATCATGAATGATTTACATTAGTATCACTAATGTAAAAATAAAATATTTTGCTAACATATTATTCACAACTATTAGGTACTAAGAAATTATTTGAATGTCCAATATTTGATAGACAATATTGATGGTTTTGTCTAGCAACATTTTTTTTTAATTTCATTAGAAATTTAAAACAACGCTGTACTGTGCAGATACTACGTGTTGACTGAAAATAATGAACATTAACGTTATTTCCTAAACAATATTGTATACTGTCTAATTTGATCGAAAATATTGTTATTAACTATAATGTAGTTATTAACATTAATTCCATAATTCACGTCTTCAACGGAAACATATCCCTATTTTCTTGATTTGTTATCACTTTTTAATTTTTTCTGATTATTAAGAAAAGTAGGTACTATAGTACTACTACTGTAAAGTACTATTTTACTAACCAGAAATAACATTTTTCACCTAGAAACGAATACTTTCTACGTTCCGAATCCAAGCACATTACTGATTCAATAAAATTATAAAATTGTTTAAGTTGGTCTCGAATATGTAATTTTTAGTCGCGAAACAGTTTAATTCCATAGCTGACTTTTGTAGAACTATATGACAATGCACTTATATACATTTGAATAGTTGACCAACTAAACGATTTAAGTTTGTCACAAACTATTCGATCGCGCTTACAAGCTATTCGTACATTTCAACCGTGGCGCAACTAAAAATTACATGTTTATGACAACAAACTGCAATGAAAAATTATGTGTATAATATACTAACTTGTTGTCCACTTGTATTATTGTTACAGGTAAAAATATATTTTATTCGTCTATACATTCCGAGAAATAAAAATGACATCGATACCGAAAAACGTAAAATTACGCCGAGAACTAGGCCTATTCAGTGCCGTCTGTCTCATTATCAGCGTAATGTTGGGTGAGTAGTTACATATTATATAAATAAGAAATATAAATTTATGTATTAACCGACTTTTATTTGACCTTAAATCATAACAATGTACGATTTTTTTCTTTGTAGGATCAGGAATATTTGTGTCTCCGGCCAATGCGTTAAAGAACACAGGTTCTGTGGGCATGTGTCTGGTCATTTGGGCATCTTGCGGGCTGTTATCGCTTTTGGGTAAATATTTTTTAAACTGTAATTCCTTTAGATCATACAGATAATATGCATGTATTCTGAAGTTATTATTAGAATAAATGTACAATCGTTTTATTGTCAATAATTATGTTTAGGTGCCATGTCGTACGCTGAACTTGGCACGGTGGTCAATAAGTCGGGAGGTGAGTTCAGTTTCTATCAGTCTGCATTCGCTGACATGCATAAGTTCTGGGGACCTCTACCGAGTTTTATATACTCTTGGGTGAGCATCATGTACGTTCGTCCAGCCGAGGTGGCCATCATTATTTTGACGTTCTCTGAATACTTCATCCGGCCGTTCAGCATTCTGACTGACATGACGCCCGAATCCGAACACACAGTAAAAAAGACTGTCAGCATACTTGCACTCGGTAAGTGCAGACATGCAGTGTTTAAATCTTTTCTTTTTTTTGTTATTATTAACTAAGTACAAGGAATAATATCTTATGATATTTGTATCGGTTTTGTTTTAAAGGTATCATAACTTTTATCAACTACACTAGTGTCAAGTGTTTCATAAAAATCCAAAATGTGTTCACTATATGTAAAGTTACTGCCTGCATATTTGTTATAGTAGGTGGAATATATCAACTTTATCTAGGTAAGTGACTAGTATATTTTAACGACGGTTTTTGATTTCGAATATTGACTTAATTAACGTATTTTTTATTATTGTTTATCGCTGTAGGAAATACTAAGAATTTGATGACCGGTTTCGAAGGCACGACATTATCCATAGACACGCTGCCGATAGCTTTTTACAGTGGCTTATGGGCATACGATGGATGGTAAGTTATCGTGACCCCCGACCGCTGTTATAACTTGAATTGAAAAGAAAATAGTAAAGGTGATTTGTTTCGCCAAAAAAATTGCGTTCCTAGCTTATTTATATACGCAATTATATTAACTAGAGTTTTCTTCCCATGCCCTCTTCATTACTCCCTCAAATGTAATACAATAATCTAACAAACATGTCATACCATATTATGCCAGTTAGTGGTAAACTTTTGAAAGCAATTGAGGTAATACTGGTATTTTTTTTAAAATGAATCAATAATAAAGTATAGTTTTAAATATTTTAATTTGGTTGGTTTTTATAGTATTATGTGTATCTTTTGTGTAAAATACCGTTTTGCATATTATACTGAGTAGGAAATATTTTTTAAAAAATAAAGAAACTAAAGAAATGGTATAAAAAATATAAAAAAAAAATTATTTACAATAATACATACACTCGACAAAAAAATAGCTGCATTCGTTATAAATTCAGAACTCTTAATATGAAAGGCCATATAACCGTATTATGTTTTAATAAAACGCGTGCATGTTGCAGGACGGCTACAACTGTGGTGTCCGAAGAAATCAAGAATCCTCAAAGGTACATACAACTTTTTTGTGTGACTATACATTTTATTTCTATCACGGCTTTCTGTGTTCTTTTTTCTATACAACAACAACATTTTACTTGTTACAGGAACATACTGCTCAGTATTCTTCTGGCGGTACCGTTTGTTACCATGATTTATGTTCTGATGAACGTGTCGTACTTAACAGTCCTGTCGGTCGCAGAAATGACTTCAGTCCAGGCGGTAGCAGTTGTAAGTATACTACAGCAAAGTCGATACTCGATTTAATAATTGTATTCTTTTACTTAAAATAATTTTGAACTTTTTAATATTTAGGAATTCGGAACTCGAGCACTGGGAAGTTTTAGTTTTATTATTCCACTCGGTGTAGCAATGGCAACATTTGGTTGTGCGCTCAGTGTCCAATTTGGAATAACCAGGTTAGTCACCGGATCACTGTTCAAAATATTTAATTTCATGCCATACATATAATGTACATTTCACTATGACTTATTTTTTTTTAAATTATCGTTGTTGTAGATTGTGTTTCGCCGCGAGTAGAGAAGGTCAAATGTTGGAAGTTTTCTCTTACGTGAGCGTAAAAAAGCTAACGCCCGCTCCCGCTGTAGTTTTACAGGTATGCCAATAATTAAGACATTGTACTTTATAATAATTATATTAAATTTTAATTTTAATTTGTATTTTACAATTTTACAACAATTTAATGTTTCTTTTTCAGGGCTTGCTCACGTTAATTTGTCTATTATGTGGAGACATTGTGGTGTTAATAGAGTTCGCTAGCTTCTTAGTGTGGATGTTCTACGGTATCTCCATGGCAGCATTAATAGTGATGCGTTATACCAAAAGAGACGTTAAACGTCCATTCAAAGTAAACACATCATTATATTGTCGTACTAACGACATTAATGCTATCTATCACCTCTATGGTGGTGCCAAATAATGTCTCTCCCGTGTCCTACTATGGACTTATAGGATACTCTATACATCGGGGGAAAATAACGTGATGAAATTATTCATCTTACATCGATTTGATAGATCAATTATATATTATTGCTCCGGGTCGTTATAAAATTTCGTTTGTCACCTATATGGTGGCGGTACAGTTCGTAATATAATTTAGTAACGTTTTCTTCAATGTCCTACTATGGGCTTTATATATATATATGACTCAGTGCGTCGAATGTGTACATGCTGCAAAATAATATGATGAAAATATTCATCTTATGTGTGTATATTGGATCGAATAAATCGATTGTTCAGGGTCCTCAAAGGACTTAAAATTCCTACCGCATCTAATTGGATGCGGTGTAAAATTATATTAAAATAATATTATATTTTATTAATGTTCCGTGATTTATATTTCTTTCACTAGTGTCCAATTGTTTATAGGTATAGATAATAATATTTCGAATAATTAGGAGGGTATTATAAAACCTTTGTTCCGCCTGCACGACGATGATCAAATATATGACACGGCATGTTTACGGTAACGAAATGAAATCCTATATATATATACAGCTCTACACATACACACAAACTCGCAAACAATATATATATAGGTAAAATCAAATTATATATATGGCGTATAGGTATATGTTTATAGATGCCGTAACTGCCCCGCAAGAAGTATGTAGCTTCTACAAAAAAATTGTATCTTTTGTGCATGCTACGCAAATCGGTGGAAAGCTCATCGTTTTTAATCTATACGTTTTATTTTTTGTTCGATCACGCAGGTGCCAATTGTAATTCCGATATTCGTGCTCATTGTGTCTACCGTTTTATTCATCACGCCCATACTCAGCGATCCCAAGCCACAGTTCCTCATTGGTCTTGTGTTCATTCTGTCAGCGTTTTTGATATACATTCCATTTGTTTACCTGAAAAAGAGATTATCGATAGTCGGTACGTATATATAATTGTAATATTATAATATGTTATATGACGTCGTGCTTTGTATAAATGCATCGGCGAGTTATCGACATAGTAAATACTAAAGAGCCTATATATTATATTATATAGGCTCTCTAGTAAATACTATTATGAGTACCAAATATTTCGTACACGTGACGTTGTACCAAAAATCTCGATTTTCTAAGATTTAAAGTATGCGTTCTTAACTAATATAATTCATAACTTTTTTCTATTTTAAAATATAAATAAGTTTAAATGATTTTTAAAAATACTCAGATTGTGTGGATCTTAAATAATAATATATATCTAGTATTTTATTTATTTTATTCCGATTTACGGGATGATAGTAGGTTCCCTATACTCTGTCTAGTGAGAGAAAACAAAATATGATTATCTTACTCAATGAGCTATCATCGAGATCAACTCACATAGCAGTGTATCACATGAGAATGTGGCGCGTTTGTGCAGAATAACCGATTTTCGTCGGACCGTTGCGTGTTCTCTCGCTAGATTATAGAGTATATATTGTATAGCTGGTATACTATCATAAAATCATCGTTTGTTAAAATTATAATAATTATTCGTTTCCAAATAGTATTTAATGTTTGAATAATCATAGGTATACTTATTTGTTATACTGAAATTTCGCTTCCAAACAATGATTTTTCTCCGGCAGAATATAACACCTCCTTCCTAGTGCACTAAAAACAAAATAAACCAGCTTTTATCTAAACATAAATAGATTAAGACGTTTGTAGACGTTATATATTAATAGTCAATAGCACGGTTTAAGATAGTATCTAAAGCCGTGGTCAATAGCCCTTTTTAAATCGTATATATATATCTATTCTTTTTATTTTATGTAAATAGATGACTTCACTAAGTTCATTCAATACTTAATGGTTGTCGTGCCACCGGAGAAAGATGAAGGGGAGGCCGAGGAAAATCATACCGTGGAAGGCGACGAGGGTGAAACTGAGGCTCCCATGATTGCCGCGGTGGTGTGAAAATCGCCTTAATATAATATATAACAAGCCTCACTTCCGAAGGACACAGTACTTCCGGATGGTCGCGTTTTATATTACTGTACCTATAATATTAATTATGATTTATACGACTGTGGAAACGGAATGCTAATTTAAGGTTTATTTTACGTCATGTCCACGTTATATATACAAGCAGCGAATCTGTGATATTAGGATTAACAATTTTATAGTATGTATATATAACTATCCTCAAACCAGTCGTATACTACATTAAGAATAACGCCACCTAAATTGTATTAAAGATAAAGAAGTCAATTATACTACTTATCATAATAATTTATAAGTATATTTACCTAACGTTAATGTCGTAGGTACATATATATATATATATTTATATGTGTATTTAAATTCATCTTTTGTATTATTATTATTATTATTATTATTATTATTATTATTTATTATTTATAATATTTATATAAAAGGTTTTCGCCTGTGTACTATGTACATTTACAAATTGGAAATTACTAATAATCGTCTGTATACAGATATATTATATGTAGGTATATATTATATATATAAACAATATAGTTCACATTTGTAACAATTTCATCATAGTTTTATCAACATTTTTTATTTTTGAATAAAAATATGACTAAAAAATAAAAATATTTTTTTATTTTTTTATCAAATGTGTATAATTTAATATCTCACAGCTTTTGGCTTGTGAATGGTGAATAGTTTAATATTAAATTCTTATATGTAAATATATTTTTATTGTATGATGTATTTTTCTGTTCTTTATTATAATATAATTTAATCTATAATAGTTGACCACCACATATTTTATAATAAAAAATAATAGATTGAAACTGTTGTAATGTTTTTTTTGTTATTTGACACACTTTTATACTTAACAACATAATTAACATAATTCAGCGGGATTGGTTTTAAATATGAACATACAAACATATGATTATATTATATCAAATACTAATAACTAATAAATTATAATAAAACTATATACATGGCTAAGTAAAACTAAAAAGTGAAAAAAAATGATTCAATAAACTTAAGTATAAGTTAAACTTTGATCTAATTTAACCAAACAAAGTATAAAATCTAAGTTAAATTAAATTAATTGAATGAAAAAGAAATATAATTATTTTTTATTTTAGTAAACTAGATATAAAACTATTAGTTTTGACAATTACAATTTATATTGTTTGACAACAGGGGTTATAACAACCCCGCAAAGATTGAAAAATTTATATCACAATATATTAACATAATAAGAAGAGAAAAAAAAATTAACATGATATAGGTAAAAATGATACGAATAATAAATAAAATATAATAAAAATAACAGAAATAAGTCTATTAATATATTGTAAAATTAATCAAACCAATAATCAATAATAATGAAGTGTTCGACGACATTAAATTTACAATAAATACAGCCTTAAGCTTGAGTACATTCAGTTCAGAAAAAAGAAGGAAAATTAAAGGACTGAATTATGAGTTTAGAGTTGAGATTAAATGTGAAAGGATGTCACAAGTATGTCGAAAATATCAGTTATTGGTGTTTGACGATTTGTTTTTTGGTGTTTGGTTCAATATGGAAATTAGCGAACTAAGACTTTTTAGGAATCTTTGTGGTAGTTCTTTTGAAAGCTGACTTGAATGCTGGGCATCCATTAATATTTAATGTGGGCAGACGGCAGTATAGCCTTTGTTGGTGCAAAAGACCTTTTTGAAACTCTATATTTAAAAATGATCATAACTTACTTAAAAATAATAATATCAATAAAAAGCTACGTGGAGCCGTAGATAATAATCTTACTTTTAAATTATATAATAGGTCAATTTACTCTAATATCAAAACTAACAGCATACTTTTGAATCTGGTGAACAAAAATTTGCTATGTCATACGTGTGTAAGACGGAGACTACACATGCGGGTACGACGCACGTCGTCCTCCTTAATGCATTGGCGTAGTGAGGGTGGAACAGGGGGGCACTCCCTCCCTGCGTCTCAAATTGAATTCTATTTTTTTATAAAAAAGAGTACATTTTACATTAAAATCACTTTAGCGATTGGTATAATAGTTTGATTTTGCAAAGACTCTAGACGATTATCATTGATATAATTTAAAAATAATAATGTAAATAAATGATTTAAAAAAAAATCGAGTTTTAATTTCCCTCCTCCTCTTGAATGAAATCCTAGCTGCGCCTTAATGTAATATTGTGTAATTAAATAGCTAAATTTTTAATGTAATACCTATATATTATATATGTATTATATAAAGCATTCATAAAAAACATATTACCTATATGATATAAGTATGAGGGTTACCGAACTGGGTTTACTGGTGCTGGTCGTCACGGAGTCTTCCTTCCGTTGTCTTTTTTTTAGTGTCACACACATTTTCCTAAGCACGCGTCACTGATTTTATTACCACAACACGTACGAGAAAAACTAGTCAGCAGTCAAGAGTCGATCAGTTCACCATTCCTCGTACTCAGTTTATTAGTCGTACTCATCTAAAAAGCTATAATTCGATAGACGGCTATCATTACAATAGTATACATTATATTTTACTGTATGTTCTCTGTGACTGTAAAAGGATATTTCTTATTTTATGTTACGAGTTTTGAATGTTATAGGTACCTCTAGTCTCTACATAGTGGCGTAATTTGGTCATGTTTGTAGGGGAGGGGATGAAATATTTTTACATTTTACTTATACCCCCCTTCACAAAAAAATTGTATTCATTGTAGTGAACCGGTCTCTGTAGAGATTAACTCAGCATGATTTAACGACGAGGTCCACTTTGTCGTAGGTCCGCTTCGGTGATGAGAGGTTTATACTTTGTAGTAAATAAACACTTAATAAAGTTAAAATATAAAGTTTATTTACTAAGACAAATTTAAAATAGCCTGGTAAGTCGTTAGGTCTATGCGTAATTGTGGTTAAATCATGTCTAATTCTAACTAGCAACTATACGACCCTTTTTATATACAGAAAAATAATATATGTGGTACCTCCCCGATGCGCTTGCGATGGTAAACAGAAAAAAACAACTATATTTTTGTTTACCATTTAGCGAAAGGTTAGGTAAACTTAACCTGTACATCTTCGTGAAAAGTCATAACCAGAAAAAATACTACCTACGATCTAAAAATAATATGTTAATTGACAAAAACATAAAAATAGTACGAGTATAATAAAATAACTTATACAATTATTAGTAATATACAGGCCCGACTCAAGGGGCAGGCGACATAGGCCCACGCCTAGGGTGGCATTTAATATTTTTGTATATAGATAAAAAAAAATGTTCGATGTAGTATGTAAGGAGTGGCAAAACTCAAGTTTGCCTAGGTGTGTTTAAACACTTGAGCCGGTCCTGGTAATATAGTATCCTAATTGCTCAAGGTGAATACCTAAATAGTAAAAACCGGGTTACTGCATTATCATAAGCATCTCTTTTCAGTGCAATTAATGTATTTACGCATCATGTGACACGGAAACAAATAATTACAAAAATTCAACAATATCAGTAAATAAACGTAGTTAACCAGTCTTTTTTTAAAATACGACACCCAAATCACCCTCCACTCGTAATTACGCCAATCGGTATACGTATATGGTGTATATGTAATAGTGAAATGTGTGAAGCAAACGATAATGTTATTTTACAACAACTTGAACACGCATATCCATTTTTGATACAATTAAAAATAGCTTTATAATATATTGGATTAAAAACCACGTTGTTAGTTAAACATTGCTTTTTTACCTATTATTGAAGAAATTAATAGGCACAAATTGATATTTTCAATACATATTATACATAGTCGCAATGCCATTATTCAAATATTATATTCCTATTAATATTTGGAAGAAAACGTGGATGGATAAAGTTTAATCAAAAATTCAAAAGACTAACTGAAAATATTGGGTGCTCCAAGTTCTAGCATCGCTGATTTTTTTTTTTTTTTATCAAAGTTATACCAGTGCATATTATGACTGACCGTGAATAGGTCATATCAATATTATACTCGTAAAATATTATTTATCTAGTTTATAAGATTATTTCATTTTTGTTATTATTTTATTAAGTCATATACCTAAATATTTGTTTAAGATTTAATTGTATTATAATAGATAGGTATAGTTAAAATCACTTCCAGTTCGAAAATATAGTTGGAAATTTATTAAAAGTTTCAATGAGAAATAAACATTTTTAGCATCAATATAATATATGATATGAGCTATAAATAAGCGAATATAATATAACAGGAATTTTTAACAATATTTTTTTTTGTTTTTAACCTAACTTTTCCATATTATATACTCGACAATTTATCTTCCGATCTATCAAAAAATAAATATATATAATAATATAATCTTATAAATTATTAAACTATAATTTAATATTTGTATAACCCAAAATTAAGTACCAGATATTTTAAAGTAGTGTTGATAACAAGTATACACAGAAAATTTCTTATTTCATCTCACAATAATTTTTGTTTAACACTGGGTATTGTAAACATAGCAAAAACTTTTAAAATAATCATTACCTAAAACATTTAAAACAAGATTAGGTAATTAATTCTACTTAGAATCGAATAATTTTCTTTTTAAAAATCAATTTGGTTTTAGTCCTAATAAAAGCACTGACTAAGCCATAGCAAACATAATAAGATCTACTTTGTATTAGATAAAGAAAAAACTAAAAAGTATACATTAATTTACTTAGATAGTTAGATCTAGTTAAAGCGTTCAACGCTGTGAATAAAAATAAACTTTAAATACAATGCAGGAATGCAGAATATAGGTATATCCGGATCTGCTTTAATCTTAAGAGGACGTATATTTTATTTTCATCTCAGAGTGTTGACATTTTTAGATCCGATTCCGTCCTGCATAAGTTCACATATCCATATAAAATATTATTAAATTATATTAATTTTATGTATAATAAATTTTAATAAAAATTTAAAACTTATATTATTATAGAGCGTCACGACTTGTGGTGGAACGGGTTTATACACTTTAGGGTGGGTCAGGGGTCATCTCCCAGCGATTCATCATCGCTGTTGAGAGGAAGTGAATGATTACATACATGTAATTTAAGGGTGGATGGAGGGGAAGCGTGTCGTTTAAGGGTGCACGGAGGGGGGTCCCGCTGCGCTCTCTGGCGATCAAATTAACCGACCACTGCTGTGGCATACCTAAGGTATTGATCTCGGCGATTTTACCAAGGCCAAATTCGTGAATCGCTGTCGTCGCCGCCGCCACTGTGCCAATGCATCGATAACGAAATATATTATACACTAACACAAGACACTTCGTACACGTCTTACCCACTGAAATACGTATAGCGCCCACGCGCACCCACATCACGTCACATACCTGCAGCAGTTACTGCTGCACTATGGGTCAGCCGCTGTACTTGTCGCTGTTGGCCACCACAGTCTTCCTGGCCACTTTTTTGGCCACGTGTCCCGTGTCGACAGTCGGTTGGCCGGTTGACAGCAGTTTTTATGACGCGATCAAGCGAGTAGTGTACGGTAGCGATAACGTCGACGACTCTGCCGCTGCCGCCACTGAATCATCACCTCCACCGCCGATTTCATTGCCGTTGTCGTCACAGGCGAGTATATATTATTATGATATATATTAGACACATATGGTTTAATAATGTTGATTGACGATATTATAAATAAGTAGGACATAAGGTCGATTCGTACATTTTTCATTCTGTGTCATAAATAATCCAATATTTCACTTTTTCCATCCATTTTATTTTTTATGACCTTCGAGAATTATTTTTTACTTTTTACCAACACTTATGGAACCCTATTGTAAGAGGCGTAAACTATATAGGATTGCAAGGCGCGGCAATGTTTCGGGGCTCCGAACTTGGGGGGCCCTTGACCTTCATAAATACCATTATTGTATAATGTATATACAAACATTTAAATTTTGTTTTAAAATTCGCGTTATAGTCGTTATACCATCTTAGAGAGTAGAGAATAAAAAGTGTAAAACACATATCATATTTCATACAAAAGTATGGGCAGGACTTTTACATTATGTTAATTGAAATAAATGTAAACAAAGAAAAATGAATCAAAGTTAGGTACATTAAACTTTATTTTATCGATATGAATGTATGTATTTTTCCCGAAAGTCTAAAAACCTGAAACCTTTTATCCGACGATTATTGTTCCCAAAATAAAAAAAATTTAAAAATTTTGTTATTACGAAGAACTACAGTGGCGTATTTGCTATATATATTATATTTTATATCTATATAACTAAAATACATTAAATACAACTATTTCTATACATTCTAATCTATATATAATAGGTTATCATTTGTTCATGCAATAAAGAGAGTATTTACGAAAAAGTAGAGTAGTATCTTTCCTTTATCACACTTTACCGTCGTTATTACGACATATATGCGGATATGCCTTTTTAATATTTAATTACATTACATAATTTATTACGTTATTATAATACTTATTATTAATTTTATTAGTTAATTTTTATTTTTATACGTATTATAATTTATTGACTTTAATATTGATTCAGGTAAAAGGTGTACGGGAAAAAAAGTTACGGGTTTACGGACTTTTGGGTAACATACCATTCGGGAAAAATACCGGTATAGTTTATTATATATTTATCAAAGACAAAACTTAAAGTTGTATATTGTATTTAATTTTAAATATAAAATATTGTTTTACTCAATCATAACCCATTACGCATTTATGCATAAACTTATATTTTTAATAAATGGCTCTTAATTGATATGAACAAACACAGGACATTAACAGGCCCGTAGAAGTAGAAGGATGGCCAAGAAGTCCGATACCCCGCCTCGGACAAGTGAGCGGGGTAGCAATAAACACGGTCGGACAACCTGTGATTTTTCACCGGGGAAGCCGTGTCTGGGATGAGAAGTGAGTTTAACTATCTTGTCCTTTTTTTCCAGAATTTGCATAAAATATTTATCAAAATTGTTTAGCTCATTCAATGAAACATTCCACTACCAACATATAGAGGAAGGTCCCATTTTAACAAACGCCATTGTCACTCTGAGTCCGAAAACTGGAGAGGTTTTATCCAGCTGGGGAGCAGGTTTCTTCTACATGCCTCATGGCATCACAATAGATCGCCAAGGGAACGTATGGGTCACAGATGTGGCTATGCATCAAGTGTTTAAGGTTAAAAAACACCACTTTTATAATATATTATAATTTTCTGCTCAAACGCATTTAAACTCATTCACAACGCATGTTGACATATAACGGAATAATGGTGATAAAAAAATAAACAGTTTTCGCCCGGAGCGCCCAGAGCGTCATTAACCTTTGGCAAGAGATTCGAGAACGGCAAAGGATACAGGACATTGTGTCAACCTACTTCTGTGGCCATCGCTTCCACTGGTGAAATTTTCATTGCAGACGGATACTGCAACTCTAGAGTCCTAAAGTTCACAAGCAGAGGAGAATTGCTACGAGTTTTTCCACATGCCAACGGTAAATTACTTTGCAATATTTAAAATAAAATAAAAACTAATTCATTTTGAGCCATTTTCATTGCAAATCATGCTGTAATATCTAGTAGTTAATTCAGTATTGGGAAAGTTTTGTTCAAAATTTAAAAAATAATAGGTAAAATTTTTAATTCGATACCTTTTCTAAAAGATAAATTAACTTGGATTGAACTTTTAGTTTAAAAATAAACTTTCGATTTTTATGTCATTTACAGTCACAATAAAATATAAATACTAAAAAGCATATTTAAAAACCAACAAAAAGTGACGAAAAAAACGAGAATTTTTAAGGACCCAGATTTTTAGTAAAATGTATTTAGTTTATTTTTTATATATATATATATATATATTTAGTTGCATGTTGAAGTTACATAGTTATTACAAGACTAATAATTATAGAAAAATTGTTGATCTAGACGGCTAAGAAGTTCGAAAAATAATTGTAAACTAAAAGTATTCAGTAACAGTTACTGCTTAACAAAAACCATCAGTTTAATTTAAAAAACCGAATAATGTATTTGATTTTATTTTATTTTCTTATTTTCTATTAGTTTTCTTGTACTTATTACATTTTATTTAAAATAATTATAATATACCAAAATAAATTAAATTAAATATAAATAATATTTAATAGTAAATAAGTATGGTATATATTAATATATGGTATACTTACATATTAAAATAACATTACATCTTTCTTTAACTTAAATTTGAGATTTTTTTATTTTTCCTCCCCTTAAAGTGTTACTTATGGCCTATGGGCGCCTATTTCCCATTCATGTACTTCTTAAACAAAATTTATTGTGTTTTTACTTGTTTGAATACCTATATAAGTACCTATAATTAGGTATTAATATAAATTTCAATATAATAAAAAAAATGTGTATGAAAAACGATTCATAAAATAATTTTAGTTATGAAATGCTCAACAAATGATTAGGCAAGAGCTAAAAATTATCAAATAACTATACCCATATTTTTATACTCTGTATAGTCCGATGATAATCATATAGATTTTAGATGATTTATAAACGTATAGTCGGGTATAGGAGTATAATATTTTAGAATCTCAAGTACCTATTTTGCAATTATAGAGCAGGGTACCTAGCGTTTTATACTTGTGTTAAATCCACACAGTGTTATAATTTATTGTGTTATTAGAATTTTTAAGCCTTCAAGTACCACACAGTCTGGCGTTGCTCGAACAACACGACCTCATCTGCATTGCTGACCGCGAAGATATGAGAGTCGTGTGCAGAGGCGCCGAACTTTCGACCGAAAGTAAAGAACAGGCTCCGTTAACGATTCAACAGCCAGACTTGGGACGTGTGTACGCGATAACCAATCACGGTATGTGTTTTGATGTAGCAAAGGGGTGGAATAGCTGGTTTATTAATGTGTCATTTCGCTGTTTTGCTATCTTACAAACGTTTTTTTTTTTTTTAATTTCGTTTTAAGGCGATCTGATTTACGCCGTCAACGGACCTACGTCACCTCTGATACCGGTACGAGGATTTACCATAAACCCTATGACCGAGAACATTGTTGATCACTGGACACTATCAAAAAATGGAGTGAGTTAATGCGATAATCGTCTAATATAATAATATATTTTTTAGATAGGAAATTATTTTATCACGCATATATAAACGCATATACCTACCTACCAAATGAGTTTGTAAATATTTTAATAATTTGTCTCGTTTAAATCATTTAATGTCATAAACTCATAACTCATAGGTAGGCATGTAAACACTGCCGAGCTGCACTGCTTATACGTCATTATATTATTATAATATAGTAAAAAACATTTAGTAATTACTAATTAATACCTACCTTATTATTTTATTGCTTCTTGTTTTTCAGGCTATTAATGTGCCGCATGACATAGCGATATCGAAAGACGGATCGTCGTTGTATGTAGCTTCCATCCATCCAAACCGTATAGTGAAATATACGATGGCATCAGTTACTCCATTAAAATCCGAATAATTCTCAAAACTCAAAATATTCTACACACAAAACTACACAATAACAATATTTATTTTATTCCATAGAATTAGGACACAATATATTCATTATTCGATTATTGTTTAATGAATATACAACAGTATATTGGATGATCCATTAAATTAACGATTGAACAATTAATTTAATAAAATTATTAAGTATATTGTTACAAGTACCTAGCCAGTAGAATATATTTTCCTAAATATTGTTCGGCTTACTTATAATAAGTATAATTTAAAAAAATAGGTACATAATGCATACGCATAGTGTGTGATTATGCGAGTATCGGAGTATGTTATGTACCTAAGTACCAATAACCTACATTGAAAATATATTGAATAGGTACGTTGGGAATAAAATTATATTATTTTGGTCCCTAAATTATTATGCTGCAGTTGGCAGTCGTTCGTGATCACTATTATCTATCGCCTAGCTGTTTTCATATTTCATCTATCGAAATTTGATAATGTATAAAATATAATAAAGTACAGAATTTTACCTACATTTATGAGTATTCGACTGTACAAATACGTATTACACTAAATAGTTGTTTAATATTTATTCATTATAGTATCAAACAAAAGTATAATGATATAATAAACAATAATATGTGTAAAAATATATTATACATACATATATAAATGACCTTTAGACATATTATTATACAAATTTGTAAAACATATATTATATTATATTGTACCATTAAATAGTAAGATTTTTTAATAGGTAGGCATACTATACATAATATAGACCTGACAGTGTTGTGGAGTATCTATTTGAGTAAAGTTATTCAAAAGTTTTACAAACATTTGATTTTTATTTGAAAAAATGGTTGGTAATGACTAGTGACTCAGGCCCGGCGAGTTACCGAGTTAAACTCGGTGGACTGACTTAGTAATATATGGCTGAAAATCGTTGAATATCCCAAACTCTGTTACTCTTAACAGCAACAGCTCAAAATGTATTTGAATTAATGGCTATATATTATTGAAAAATTTGGCGCTAACATTTTTAGAGCCGGTTAAAATCCTAAAACTAGGTGGGCCGATACTTTGCCTATCCGGCGCTGCTAGTGAGTAATATTATGAGCACATTGCCCACTGATTTCAAACGTTTCCGATTCATCATACCACATTTTATATGCTTTTTGAGATACCTACTGAAATGTAATTAATGATTACAATATAATAAAACATAATAATAACTTTTTATAATTATTTTAAATTATTCATCTGATGCTTTGCACTTCATCTTATGGCGATATAATATAATGTTTCTTATTTGTGATAAAAATTAATTTATTATAGTTTTTGGATTGTTATAAAAGTGGTATTTTGATTCAACTGTTGTTTATTAGTTCGACTCATTAAATTATTATATGTATTAAGCTTTTCATGTAAAGTATATGCTCTTGGGTATCTGTTTGGAACTTTTACCCAGAACTTTGGTAAAAAAAAAAAGATTTTTATAATGAAATATTTGGGTACAAATTTTAGACTCGTTGATTCTACAAATAAATTGATATAAATGATAGTTTTTTAGTATAATTAATTGAAAAAAATAAAAATACATACATTGGAGGAATAAGGTAACTCATTTCCTAGATACTCCAGAAGATCACTCACTACAAAATATCTTTTAGCCATGCAAAATAAAATTTTTTCGTAAAAGTCACAGATTAAAATTTAATTTTTGAATACACCTGGATACTAATTAACACCGATGCACCTGAAATGATTTTACATTGTAAATTACTATACATTTAATTTAATAAAATGGAAGAATTAACAAAATTGTAAGTCAATGTTAAATCAAAATTTTAAATTTCAAAACTATTAAGAAAAAAATATCTGATATGTTGAGTTATGGATAAAAAAAACTTGGATTTTAGCATGGATAGTAAGATTACCCTTAGTCTACAATAAAATGGTTTTGTATTTTAAATTATAGAATTTTATTTTATTACATATCTTAGTGTATACCAGTCGTAGTTTATTTAATTATAAGTCTCAATAGATGAAATAATCTACTGAGAGAATTACATAAAACAGTATAATAATAATATATAACAAATAACTGGTATTGCATTATAAATAGTTTTATAATTAAAGTTTCCTACTCAATAAATACATTAAATATCAATAGTCAGACAAGAAGAATGAGCCTTAGAATTAACTGTTTTTAATAGATTTCTGAGGGTAGAGCCAGGACCACACTCAAAGGTATCTGGGAAATCAGACCCAACTGGACGTTCATACAATATGTGTAATGTCTGTTCCCACTTAACAGGTTTGTATATTTGTTTAGGTAAATTTCTATAAATTTGAGCACTGTTATGATAACGTTTTCCATCAATATTTGAATGAACGGCTATCAGAGGTTCTGCTATTTTTATGTTACGCAATGCAGCTGCAAATGGTTCAACAGCAGGGCGCATGAGTTCCGTATGAAATGCACCAGAAACATTTAACCTTTGCATCTTTCTTAGGTTATATTGTTTTAAATTTGATTCTAAATACTTTAATGCCTAGAATAATTATAATAAATCAATAAATATTTTGTATACAATATTATGCTACTAATTTAATATTTAGTTACAATCTTGTAAGACTAGTTAAAGTGAATTTCAAAAAAAAAAAAAATTCCCATTATAAAAATTAATCCATTTTAATATAACATGTTTACTCTATGGCTAAATAAAAACTAATAGTAATTTAATATATGAATATAAATAAATAACAATAAAACATTAATAATTTGTAAAACATAGGTAAGGTAGGAATATTTAATATAATTAAGGAATAATATTAAATACAGTGAAACTGCAATAATATGACAAACTTCCATTTAATTAAATAGTTCTGAGAACCACAACTAAGTAGTAAGTTAGAACAAAATTTATGTAATTATATTTGATGAATGTCTTTAAAACATAATTTCTAAGCCAATGAATAAAATGCAATCACTTTTATTGTTTTAATGGATATAAATGATATAATAGTTTTTGACTGGATTTGACTTTTTGACCAATCTTAACAAGGCACTACATAATAATAGTGAAAATAGGCAGAGCCGCCCAAAATTATTCAAAGCCCTCAAAAAATAATAATAATAATATATAACCGATATGTCATACCCTCAAAGACATTGTCCTCAATAGTTTTTGTAATAAGTAATTTTACTTTAAGGTTACTCAAAAATCATGAAAAAAAACGATGTTAAGTGAAAAAATGTTATCTATGTTGAGTGTGGGTCTTAGAGTGAAAACAAATATTGCACTGTTGTCCTCTTAATTGTACAAATAATACCTTTTATACCTAAATATTTTATTGTATTATTAAAACTATTAATTATCATTAAAAAAAAAATTAATTTTTATATTGTGGATTTTTGGATTTTTTTCCAAAGACCAATTAAATACTTCTTACTTCTAAATGTCCAGCAACCACTTTACAATCAGGATTCAAATAGTTTGATATAGAACAAACAGGTTTTTCAATTCCTTTATCCAGACACCAATCTCTGGCCATTTTCAAAGCATATTTTAATTTAGAATCTGGACTTAAATAAATGTTTGCCATCCCACCCGGTTCAATTTCAGATGCATAATGCATTGCTTCAGCACGTACTTTTACTAAATTGACCGCTGAAAAAATTAAAGAATTTTTTAGAAAAATAAAACTATGATATAAAAAGTTATTTATTACCTTGTTCGAATGAAAAGCATCCAGCAAATGTAAGCGCAGCAAATTCTCCAATACTATAACCAGCAACAGCCATACAGTTTTCAATGGCACTAAGTTTCTCTTCTTTTAGTTTCTCAACTGCACCTAAGGAACACACAAAGATGGCTGGTTGACTATAGATGGTTTGATCCAATTTAGATTTTGGTCCTTCCAAACAAAGTTTCAATAGATTATACTTCAGTATTTCACTGGCTGCTTCGAACATCTCTACAACCTGAGGAAACACTAACAGATTTTTTCCCATACCCACAAACTGGGTACCTTGGCCAGGAAACATGAGTATTGATGTTTCTTTGGGGTCAACCTTTGGCCGTAGAGCATGCTGCGCTTGAGACTGGTTTTTGTGAGGTACATATGAACCTGGTTGTAAACAACAAATAAATTAAGAAAAATACTGTTCTAAATATGTAATTCAAACCTTTCGGATATGGGGATGTTGTCCAGTTTTCAGTGTCTCCTACAACAGATGACTCTTCTGGGACTGTCCCATCTTCCAACAATTTTTTTATGTCAGTTTCATGTGTGTGTTTTGAATCGTTGTCAATTGACATGAACCTTAGTTGTGGCCCATAATTTAAATATTTTGATTCTGACGAAGAACTGAATAAGGTATTTATTAAGCGTTTAGTGGACGTTTTTTGAAAACAGCCATACAATTGATGACACTTTCCAATTAACACCATAGTGTTCTAAAATGTTCTTCAATCGAGATCTATATTTAAAAAGTAAAAAAAATACGATTTTTAAACATTCACAATCATAAACAAATTGAACAAATTAAATTTTGAAATAATTAAATAATTAGTTAATATTAATGAATACCAACGAAAACGAAAATGTAATTCTGTGATACTGATATCACAAAATATTTTGAAGCACGTGAGAAAATACCACACAAAAATCTTTTGTTATCTATGGTGATACCACTAAGCACGGACAATATAATATTATATCAAAGAACAAACGATAAAAGGCTTTATCAGTATTATCATGCTGACTAGTGACGGGTGACGACTTATGAAATGATGACTACATAAAAAAAAAATTTAAAAACCCTTCAAGAGTTATGGAGTATTGAAATTTGAACTTTGAAGTGATTTAATAGGTACGTAAATGTAAACATGTTCATTTGGCATGTATTCAATGTACATGTTTTAATATTTACCGTAAATATTTGCTACCTAGAGGCTAGAATGAAGATACTCTTATATCGTATCATTCCTAGTCTACCGCTTTAACAATATGTTTATTAATTTATTATTCGATGCCGATCTTGACAGATGTGAACCATGGGCATTCGTTTTTTTGGACCAATAACACTCATGAAAATCACGAGCAGAATGAAGCCTATGTACATTGCAGGACCATCGTGAAGTTTTATAATATATATACTTAAATTTTTATTTCATTATTTTATTATATTGATGATATAAGATTCTATAATAATCATGAGGTGTTTAGCTCTGAAGTTATTCCAAAGCAATGGGGTAATGTACAAATATTATTCTGTGATCTTTATATTTTTGTTTGGAGCACTGTCAAGTATTGTTTTTAATAAATACTGGAACTACACTCTGTACGTTGATGATCAAACCAGACATCTGATTGTACGCCGCCCTTTTTCTATTATTGATTTTGATGATCATGAATATTTTGATTCGAATCAAGACGCCCACGAACTAATCATCAGAGAAACAGATGTGCATGTTGTGTGTAAGTTGGAATAATGATTCATTCTTTTTTTGATGTATATTTTTAATAAATCTATATTGTATAGCTGATCAAGATAATGTGGAAGCGTTAATGTCACTGATTGCTGCCAACGAGATGAAATCAATGGGTAAAGGTGAAAAAGCGTTAAAACTTATCGAACATGGTATTGCACTTGCTCCAAAAAATCCTGATTTATTAAATGGTTATGGTGAACTTATTGAAACACTTCGAGATGACATTTTAACAGCCGATCAGATGTATTATCAGGTTTGTTAATATAAATAATCATAAACCTGTTAATTTAATCATAGTATTTTTAACAGGCACTTATATATAGTCCAAAACATAAAGAAGCATTAATCAATCGTAAAAGAACTCAAATTATTGTTGATGATTTGGATTGGCAACAGCTCAAGCGTATTGACGAAAAAAG
Source organism: Aphis gossypii (assembly GCF_020184175.1). NCBI lineage: Eukaryota > Metazoa > Arthropoda > Insecta > Hemiptera > Aphididae > Aphis > Aphis gossypii. The sequence continues at coordinate 13,865,366 of NC_065531.1, read as the reverse complement.
AGATAAAATGGCTTTAATATCAGATTCTAATATGGCTCTTAGAAGAGCAAAAAAAGAAGCATATTTTCAGGTAACTAACAACAAAGAAATAATTTAAATTATAATTTTTAATTACAACATAATTCCTTTTTTATATATGATAAATAATAAAAAACCAAATATTTAAAAAATTTAAAATACAATACTACCCTATTTTTTATTTTATCTAATTACTAAAATTCTTTTTATACAATTCTCAAATAAATCTTTTTATAAAAATGCCAATTATTTTTATTTAATTTTAAATTATAAAAACATCTTTGAAAAAAACCTTTCATTATGTATAATAAATATACAGTAAAACCTCTTCTTCTATTATCCATCTGTATCTGAACCCTGATGGTGATAGATAATAGTATTAAATGGATAAAAGAAAAATAATATTTTTATATTAACATATAAGTGAACATATTTGATTATTAAATAAGATTATTTTAAAAATGGTTCATTTTTATTTATTTATATGAATCATGGGCGTTTTTTTAGATAATTTTAAATAATTATTTGCTGAGTTTGTAACAACTCACTCCTTTTTCGTAAGTGTTGAACTATTTCATACTTTTTTTCCAAGTTATTAGGCAAATGTTTTTGTTTTTCAGACATTTTTCATTACAAAAAACATACATGAGTATGGAAAAAATTAATTAAGTACTGATTGTATAGTGTATAAAATATGTGTACGTCAAGGTACATAATATATGTATTCTTAATATTCATAATAGTAAATGATGATATGTTGCAGAAAATATGATATAGCTTATCTATAAACAAAAATAAGTGCACATATACTCTTTACCCATAATACAGCTATATAATATTCTATTTACTATTTATGATTGTTATTATATTACTCTCATGAAACTATTAAAACGGTGAGTGGTGTATAACAGAAGTTGACAGATAATCAAGGTTTTTTCTGTATTTTAATCATTATCATCACACATGCTTATTTTACTTATTTTACTTATATTATATTATTATTTACTTAATTGTTTAAGTTTTATGTTTCATAATGAATGTAAAAAAATAATTGTATAGGTATGTTAGGTATTATCATTCATTAATTATTAAATAGTAAATTAATAAATACAAATGTTTGCTTCAAAGTATCAATTTATCTCTACAATATTTTTTAGAAGATACAATAGAGTTTATTGATGGTGCATGACTACACTTATTTTAAAATTAATATTATTTTAAATATTTTTTTTTTCTAATTTGATAACAAATATTTATTTACCAACATCCCAAAATATGCGTAGTAGCATATTCTTTTCTAGTAAAATGAAACCATTAATATTAATTTATTTAAATTTAAACATTTAAAAAAAATAAACAAATTTAATTTCTGATTTTTTTTTTTAGCACATTTATCATACTGTTGGCATTGAAGGAAATAGAATGTCTTTATCAGAAACTAGGTCTATTTTAGAAACTAGAATGGCCATTGGTGGTAGAAGTATTGCTGAACACAATGAGATAATAGGTCTAGAAGCAGCTCTTAAGTACATAAATGCAACATTAATCAATCGACTTGGTAATATATCTGTTGATGATATTTTGGAAATTCATAAACGAGTAATGGGATTCGTTGATCCTTTAGAAAGTGGAGTTTTTCGTCAAACACAAGTATGTATTACAGTTATAGTATTCTTTCAATAAGTTTTTTAAACATTAATTAATTTTTATTTGTGTTAATTTCCTTAGGTATTTGTTGGTGGCCATGTTCCTCCGGGACCATCTCATATTGGAACATTAATTGAAAATTTTTCTTTATGGCTCAATTCTGAATCTACTCTCAGACTGCATCCTGTAAGATTTGCAGCTCTGGCACATTACAAATTAGTACATATACATCCATTTACTGATGGTAATGGACGAACTTCACGTCTGCTGATGAATATGATTTTAATGCAAGCTGGCTATCCACCAGTTATTATACCAAAAGGAGAAAGACATAAGTAAATATAATATTTTAATATTTATAAATAAAAATTATTTCATTTTTTTCATTTTAGATATTATCGAACTTTGGAATTCGCAAATAAAGGAGACATTAGGCCATTTTTGAGGTTTATTGCTGAATGCACTGAAAGAACATTAAATCATTTTTTATTGTCTACTACAACCGAATTTTCAACTGACATTCCAGAATTAGATTATGATAATATAATTATAAATGAATCTTAATTTTGTCCTAAGTCTAAAAATGTATCAGTCACAAAATTTATTGAAAGTGAAATTGGTGTAGTATTGTAAATATATACAAAATTGTATTTATACTAAACATTTAAGTCAATTTTATATACATTTTCTGATGTATATTTTTAATCTCAATATAACTATGTATAAAGTCTTTGATGACTATGTTATTAATTAAACCTATACTCTATCCAGCAAGAGAACGCGGGCCAAACAAAATCAGTTTTTCTACGCATCCCAAAACTTCACCTTGTTATATGGAAACCGGTTTTGATAGCAGGGTAATGCAAGAGGATGCGCAGAATTGGTGTATTCTCTTGCTGGACAGAGTATAGAACGTTAAATATATTCCTCTTATTATTTAATAGTAATTATATTTTATAAGAAAATTAAATTAAATGTATAAATCTTGTTTTTATGAGTCACTACTAAGTTATAATTGTAATGGATAAACAAAAATGTATCTTATATTGACTAACATAATAATATTAGATTATTATTTACAATACAATAATCTTTCTTACATAAATATCTTAGAATTTAAAAAAAATGTTTGTATAGGTAGAGAAAAAAAAATTAATTTATCTTATATTTTAGCTATAGGTCTGAAAATTAATTGGGTATTGTTGTTAACCAAAGCAAATTAATATTATAAAATATAACCAATAAATACCTATGTACTTTATTGTATATTAAATATTTAATTAATAGATACAATTTATTCTTATTATTATATTGCCTGTGATATATTTTTTATGTTAACAGTTACCTATTATTTCTTGTTATATAATATATTCAATGTTGATTATTTTTAAGTTTTAGTTATCTTTGTTGATATGTGTAAACTATTAAATTATGTTTAATTTCCAAACAAATGATACTTTTATTTATAAAAAACATGTTTATTTTTTAATTTACATTTTTGATTATTCGTGTATAATTTTATTTTATAATACATATTATTTTGGACCAAAATGTATTTATTATTTACATTAAATATATTTGTAATAATTTAATCCTAAATTTTTATTTCAATATAATCTGAAATGTGTGGGTACGCTACTAATGGTGTACATTATAAATACATTTTTAACTCATCCCTTATGAGTGTTTTAAATACAATATGGCTAGGGGGAACTAAACTGCATTTATGTCACAGCACCTTATTGAACATAAACTACGACTACTCAATTCTTCAGCTTTGTCATTATTAATTTAAAATAAATAAAATTTACAAGACTGAATATTTATTTGATTATAATTCGATTGTAAGAATAAAGTATTAAGATAGTGATAAAAAAATATTGTTTATAAATATATAATCAATTTAAATCAATTTAAATTTTCTGATTGTTTAAAATTATAATATTAATAATATTGTACTGTAGTAAAATATATAGAACATAGAAGTCAATTTTATAATTGACTTATAGTTAATACAGTAGTACAATTAATGAAATAAATAATTTTATTAATTATTACAAGTGTAACCTTGAATATTATAATTCAGAATTTTCCAGAAAACTGTATGTCAATTTTTTAAACCAGTAATATATTTATGTCATAGTTTAACACTTTTATAACTAAAAGTTAATAGTCTTTATAAATCATTACATAAAGGCTAATACATTAGATTATTAGACTTAATCATTTAACAGACATAATAATATAGTAACTCGTGTTTCGTTACATATAATTTTCAAGTCATTGTGTTCATTATTTTTAATTTTAAAAGCAAAAGTTGGTTGTTGTTATAGACTTAAATAGTTAAGTTTATCTATAATCGTTATGCTATAAGTATTAATTTCTTTGGTCTACCTATATTTTAAACTATAAATATTTTATTAATAATTATTTGAACTTAGAATATTTTTACCAGTTTATTTAATTTAATTTTTTGGACTTAGAATATTTTTTCACACTTTAAATATATTCCATCAGCATTTATTATTTCAACTTCCACCTCAAATATATATCACTATTTTTCTGCTGAACGAGACAATAGACTTATACAAAATCGTGAAATAAATATAAATTTAAGAAATGTTAATGCATAGTTTAATAAAGAATACTCTGCAATGAATTACGATTTTATTATTGATTACAAAAATGACCGATGGTTTGATTAGGTGCAATTTCAATGTCTATTGTTTGTGAATATTGTTTAGCTCTAAAATGGAATAAAAACACTAATTATACTTGCTATTATAAATTGTTAAAATAATTTATTAGTTTATGCATAGCTGCTAAAGTATTTCATATTAGATTATTTATTAAATATTTCATAATAAGTTATAATAAATGAATATTTTCGAGTAATTTAATTGGTTTTTATTTGATATTTGTAAAATGGTATAAAAATCCCAAAACGCTATGGTAAAATTAATTTAGGGCGTGTGAAAATCGTGACTATGTACTTTCGGTTTTTGTGTGTCTGTGTACAGCATAACTTGTCTAAATAATACTTCAATTTCAAACTTCGGGGAGGTGCTTTCTGATTGCAAACTGAATATCTTTGGTGCATTATACAGGTCAAAAGTAAATATTATCCAGCAATTTTCAAAAACATCGGGAAAAACAAAAAAAAAAGTGACGGCAAAACGTTTTATACAAAACAAGTTTTTAACGAAATCGATTTTTTTATAATTCAAATCTGATCACTGTAAATACTTGAAATTTTCACCAAATGTTTAAATAAGAATTATCTATATACAGTTAAATTTTCAAAGTATTTTAACTTTTTTTATACTTTTTTTTTAACTTTTAGTTAATGTTAAAAGTTGTAATTAACTTGTTAAAACAGTCGGTAATAGTAGTGTGAATATTAAAATCCAAACTAACGTTACTGCTGCCGAACTGCACTCGAAAACGATAAAGCATTAGCGAACGATACATCGTTAGGGTTAGGAACTGGTAGACGTATCAATATTGCATACACTAAACGCCGTGCTACATTCAAAATGATAAGATGACAAAAATACTAGGTATATCTAAAATATAATATTATACCTATTTGATAATTTTTTTAGGGTTCCGTACAGTAACGGGACCCTATTAATTTGGCTCCGCTGTCCATCCTTCCGTCTGTCACCAGGCTGTATCTCATTAACCGTGAAAGTTAGACAGTTGAAATTTTCACAGGTGATGTATTTCTGTTGCCACTGTAACAACAAAATATATGTTATACATTTATAAAATATAATGTAATAATTATAATATTATACGTAAGAAATACCGGCTGCTTGTAACCAGCCTAAGTCTTGGAACAAGCAGTGGTAAATAAGGATTAAGAATCAATATGAAAAAAACGAAGATAATGAAATTATTAGAGAGGGAAGAAAGTGCGGATAATGGTGTCAATGAAGACGTACGTAGATTTTGAAAAAGTTAACGAATTCCACTTGAATTGGCACTTACTAGCCATGCCGATTGTCAGGAACGATTGGTCAAGACAGATTGGTTTAAGAATAACAAAAGCGAAAGGGCAGCATCTGCACTAAGTAAGTTTATAAAATCAAAAGTATTTTAAGATAAAATGAAAGCAAGGTTGTACATTGTGATAATAAGACCCAACTTAACTTATAGATACGAAAATTGGACAACCACATGTAATACAGAATGAAGACTAATGACATTCGAAAATAAAATATGGAGAATAATCTGCTGTTCAGTCTATGACAACAGAACAGGTGCGTAAAGAAGAAAATTTAATCGGGAACTACAGGATGAGTTGGGACTGGCCTAAGTTAGTAGCTTCGTAACTGGTCAGCGAATACAATGGGTTAGGCACGTGATGCGTAGAAATGAGGAATGACGGTTAAGGCAGTGCTGGAATGTATACCTACAGGGAAGAGGCCGCGTGGACGGCCTAAAGAAAGGTGGTTGGATAAAGTGGAAGAAGACCTCAAGAAAATTGGAGTAGGAGAGGAGAGAACAATAGTTTATAACAGGGATGAATGAAGGTAGATCGTGATGGCGGTGAAAACTCTTCAAGAATAACAAATGCCAGCAGAAGAAGAAGAAATGGATATTCTAGTACAAGATTAAGACTGGTTAGATATTATAAATCAATATTTTTAACAAACGCAATAAAATGGGTCAGGAATATATTGTTATACTGTGCAATAATGATAATTAACTATAAAAAGCTAAGTTAAAACAATACAAAATTTAACTGAATAAGTTTAATAAGTTAAAAACAAAAATAACTAACTAGTTAAGTTAAAAAAAATTAACTTTTTAATAAGTTAATGCCCATCATTGCTAAAAAGTATGTACGTATGTATGTATGTATGTATAATTTAATGAAGTATTACATTTTACTACTATGTATATTATTTTAAATATGTATCTATAAATAAATGTAAATATATTATGTATAATATATTTTTTTTGAGTTTTTTTCCGGGGTGTGTTTTTTAGTTTGGGGTTTTTTTTTCCGTGGAAATTTTTTCCGCCTCCCGTTCGTGATATCATCATTTTAAACAGTGAAATTCGAATCAACTGATATTCGTAGTTATTTATTCGGTGTAGTACTACATTCGGTGAAATGACTTTTCGTAGCTATGGTGTTATCTCGGATTAGAAGGTTTTATATATCTGTGAAATTGATAAATAGTAAAATTAAAAATATGCTCTACAGAATAGATTACGATTTACGGACTAGTGACTACTGACTACTATAATAGTATGAGTTTTTTTATATTATGTTCTATTAATATTATGGAAGTGGAAGTATTGAGACGAGAGCTTTTTTCATAGGCATGTCGATTACTGATAACGGATGTTAAAATTTATTATAAATTTAGTGCCTAAATAGTAAATACTAAATGGTAAATACTAATTACTAATTTCAGGTAGTATTTATCTGCCTATTACCTGTACATTTTTTCTATTTTTTTCCGCTATTATCCGTATTAATAAAACGTCCAAATAATAAATATGTTAATCTCAATCTTAAATTCTTTTAGTGTGTTAAATGCCTAGAATTGATCGTTAGTTGGTATTTTAAGTATCGATTGTCTTTTTATTGTTTTTAATGTCCTCGAATTCTTTATGTATTAGTACAACTTAATAATAATCGTCATGTTTAAGACTTTTTTGTTTACCGTTCACTATTAAACATAACATAACATCGATTTACATAACTTAACTCAAAATGATGAAGATTCCTGTTATGGTGGGCGTTTTATCGTTGATCACCTTGTTGAAGGTAAGTATTTTACTTGATGATTTTAGACATTAAAGTTCACATACCGTAACAATAACTTTCATTAATTTTCAACTACCTAGTATTAATTACTGTAAAAATATATTTTTTATTATCAGAGCTCTTAACCTGATTTATGTGTTGGCACATTCACCACTTTATTATTACAACTAATTGTTATTAAAAGCCAATAGTAACCATTTATAAACAACAATTTTCCCTTCATAAATCTCAAAATACCCGGTTTAGCACATATATAGGGGTAGCTATTGCGATAAGAATCTTCTTCGTAATATACTCTTTCGTTTAATAAAACAATCAAGAAGATCTGATAAATAGTTCCAGAGTTTACACTGTACAAATATTTTCATTTCACATTCTAGTTAGAATGATATACATTACAGTCAAGCTATATAACATTTATTATTTTAAATACAATAAAATAGGTGAGAAAATAATTGAAAAATGTTTATAAACCATGTTTTTTTTCAACATTTTATTAGCCAACTAATTTTTCAGGCTGAATCATATGAAGACGCCCGTTGCAAATGTGTTTGTACTATAGTGAATGGTACAGAAATGTATAATAAATTATTTATAGCTAATGTTCTTCCTAGCAAGTAAGTTAAATTAATGTTCATCATAAATTGTTAATTTATGAAATTAACAATAATTATCCAATTGTCTTTTCAGTGATTGTAACGGAGTAAGTTTACCTATTATTGGTGAAGTGAATAATACAAAAAAAGAATTATGTCCGCGATGCACTTGTACTTATGAGAGTAGAAACACTACAACTATGAAAGTAACGAGTTTGTGTAACTTATGTTAAATATGTTATTAATGGTTACACATATTTTTAGGTGGTTGTATTGATTGTGCTGTGCGTGGTATCGTGTTTGGTGATGTACATGTTTTTCCTACTATGCCTGGAGCCTATGATAAGAAGACGCAAGCTTGTTGGCGCATACGTTGAGCACACCAACGAAGAGGTATGTTCTTTATTGGAGGCGACCATGTCCGATAGCGGTAGTTTTGTAAGTCCAACCCCATTCTCTCCCAATTTTTCTTACAAAATATGTAATAACAACAGTTATTTCCTAACGTTCCGTGATATGCAAAAGTATTTCGACATGACCATGTCAAAATAAATTGGAAAAATTACAAAAATACATCAAAAGATATGGTTTATTCAGTAAATATTGTTGTAGTTGGACATACTTGAGTTTTGTATTGTTGTGCTTAATTTGTTTTTTTTTTTTTGTCATTAGAATGATACACCAATTTTTTTACCATTATTAGCAGAATGCCTTGCTTTTCAAATAATAAATCAATATTATAAAATGTTTTTAACTTAATCATCGTGATCAGTTTGCTTGATGTTGTTATCAATGTTCACTTTTGGATAAAATGGATGTGTCCATTGCACTATGTGGGCCACTTATTACCTGCTTTAAAAATATTAACAACAAATTATTGAATATTGTGATTCAAAATAATTATCAATTTTTATTTTTAGTAGTATAAATAATTCAATTGCATGTGTGTTTGTATCAATTTTTTAATATAAATAATTAAATACATATTTTTATAATTTTTTTATATTTTATAATAATATTTATAATTAAACAGTGTATTAACAAATACTTTTTTTACTAATTACTTTGAAATATAGGATGATGTTCCACCTGCTGTTTCGTTAAACACAAGGGGAGGAAGTGATCCAATGGTTTCTGTAGCTAATAGCAGTAATGTTCTTAACAGATTTGGACATCAACAAGACAAATGGAAGAAACAGGTGAAAGAACAAAGAAAAAATATCTATGATCGTCATACTATTCTCAATTAAATGTTTAATTTTAATACATTTTTTAATTTGTTATTATTGTTATTTTTACACAATTAGTTAATATTTAAAGACAATTAATTTAACTCTTTCTTTAAGTTTTTCATCATAAATATTAAATGCTGCTGGTATTTTTTTTACATATATAATCAGTTTCGTGATGATCTATTTATATATTATCATTAATTTGATCATCAAAGAAAAAATAGGGTTTTTTTAAAAAAAAACCATTTTAATTTTAATTATTTGTGTATTATGTATTGTATTTATTATATTTTAACAGCCGTTACCTTACATTAAATTAAGCATATTCGTACGGCTTACATGTAAACTCCCATTGTGTGGCCATTGCCATCAATGTCTTAAACATATTATATTAATTACTATTTATACTAGGGGTTTCCAAACTTTTTTATTCAAGGGCCACAAAAAATATCATCTCTTAGCGGGCCAAAAGTTTATACACATACAATTTTTAATTTTTAAATGTTAGATATATCATCTTGTATATTTATTATCCTATGAGGGCCGCGGGCCGGTTAAAATTTGTTCGAGGGCCGTAGTTTGGAGATCCCTGATTTATACAATAAAAATAATAAATCCTATAGTGAAAAATATTTTAATGTTTATTAAATTACATTTTTGATTCTGAGCATTGAGCCATTGAATATATTGAATATTGATTTTACAGTGACATGTTTTTTATTTTTATGTTATCACCCTTTGTGGTCAATAAAAAAGTTTTGATTTTCAACTTTGAGGATGGTTTATGTTAACAAATTGAAACAAAAAATAGAAAGTGGGTAACGTTCTGCTGTGCAGTAGGTATTATATTCATTATTCAATGCTATTTTGTCAAAGGACAGTATTAAGCAGTTCATGTTATAAATACATAATAGCAATTGTTATTTTTCATCCTATTTTGAATTCAAATGTTTATAAAGAAAAATTGTGCATACATATTTAATATTTTAGAGTATTTTATTTTAGTATGAAGAATAAGGAACTCTAATTTTGGTAATTCACCGATTTAATCCAGGCCTGTTTCTAGTCTTCACATACACATGTTTTCAGTATTCAATGAATACACATTAAATTTTTCATATTAAAAACCAAGAACTGTAGTATGTATGAACAGTTGGCAATTAACAAACCGCAAAATGCAGAAAACTAGACGGTCAAAATATTTCAAATAGATTGTATAATTTATTTATTTTAATGATTTGTCAAAAAACTATTTTTGTGTGTCCCTCATTTATTTATTATTTTAATTTTCCAGACTCCAATAGAAATTACTTAACACCTGCTACATACAATAAAAATTAAAAAAATAATTATTTTAAAATATATTTCCATGAAATTTTTTATTAGCAAAAAAAAAATTAATCCCTACATAAATGTAATAATTATTTAAGAGTATTAAGAATAATGATAAGACAAAATTGTATGTTATATAAGACTTCAATATATTATTCATATCCTTGCACCAGCTTGGCAACTTCCCATCTCGGTTTCAATGCAAGATTTTGTACTTCTACGGAATCTTTGGTAATAATACCAATTTGATATTTATCGTGACTCCTTGCATCTCTGTAAAATATATTATAATACTTAATCAATATTTGTTAAAAAATAAAAAAAATAAAACAAAAGGTTAGGTAAACCTTAGAAACACCACTTAGAAAGAGTTAAAAATCATTCAAATACCTGTAATACAACACTTCCATGCACTTTTTAAGCAGATCGACAGCTTCATCTTTAGTTAGTTTAGAATTGAATTTTTCACGCTTCTCATCAATAGCTTTTCGCATTAATGGTAATGCAAGGTATGCACCATAGCCACTGGCAATTTGATCATCTACAAATGCAGTTCCCAATTTATCGATTTCACCCAAAAAGGGAACATCATTTTGGACTCCAGCCACTAAGAATGTAGACCAGAGAGGCTTCATCTTTGTCCTGCGGTTGTATAAGACACGAGATAACCATGTGTGCAAAGCTTTTGGTTTCATTGATATTCCGTCATTCAGACTCTTTTCAGTCCTCACTTTTTCTTCAACAACATCTCGTATAAATTGGTAATCAGAATATTCACCAGCTGCAGCTACAATAATATTTTGATTCACCTGTTGATACAATATAATCATATTATTTAAATAATCAATTGAATTATAAAACAAATCTTTTAGCTAATAATGATTAAGAGGACATCGTACTCATAAGTGTTATTTCCACTTTACACCCATACGACAGCAAATTTTCATTCATCAGTTTCAATAGTGTGTAATTAGTTTTGATATTAGAGTTAATCAACCTATTATAAGATTTAAAGGTAAAATTATTATCTAGGGCCCATGTAGTCTTGTATTGATATTATTATTTTTAAGTAAGTTATGATCATTTGAAAAAGTAGTTTCAAAAAGGTCATAACTTACTTAAAAATAATATCAATAAAAGCCTAAATGGGATCCTAGATAATAATTTCACCTTAAAATTTTATAATAGGTCAATTCACTCCAATATCAAAACTAACAACGTACTTTTGAGACTGACATGGGGATGCACCGAGTCAGCACAATCTCTTATTGGACAGAGTATAAGAATACAAAAATTATCATACCGTCAATATTCTGGGATTATTCTGGAAACAGGCCATTGAACCATATGATGTAAGTGTATCTGCAGCCAAAGCTACACCAGATTCAAACACAACTCCAAGAACAGAAGTAGTAGTAGTGATTGGTGTCCAACCATGCTGCACAACATCATGAGCTAGAAATCAAAAATTATTTGATAAATATTATAAATAATATAATACCTACTTAATGAGATAGGACTATATACATAATATCTAATGATTTATTTATATACAGTGATCTCTCAGTAACTTTGCAAATATCATACCAGAAAATAGATTAATGGAATACTGACTTTTTACCTTTTTAAATTTATTTTAAAATTGCAAGTCTCTCAACTAGATATAAAGTTGTTACATTTTTATTTACTGGAACATTTGTTTTATTATAACTACTTATATTACAAACACACTGAGTACAAAAAGTAAAAATATCTAATCAAACCATTGGTATATAATTAATTTTATTAATGTACAATTAGGTACTTATTATTTATTCATTATTACAAACATTATGAGAGACAAATCACTAAATATGTCAGTCGTCTGATTACCAAGTGACTGTACTCATTAAAGTAATGTCAAATGAGCTGTCTGGAAAAAGGAATTTCAGCACAGTGGATAACTGTAGGGGATATTTAACAATTAGTATTAACTTCAAAGCAGCACAGAATTTTACATAGCCTCTACTTATATAAATTAGATACAGAAAGGGATCTGTCAAACAAACTTATTAGATAATTTTTAAATGAAATAAAATCTGCAAATAGTGAAGAAACATTGAAGATGGGTTGGTACATTACTCAACATATTGGGCTATTTTATATCATATAATTAATGTAATTAATGACCGGATTAATGACACAAGTTAACTAAATAAATATGCTATAGTCACTATATCTAAATAGTTAATTACAAACATCAGTAGGTAATCATATTTATTGAATGTTTTTTAAAATCACATATTGGTAGCACTAAACGGTGCAACATAATATTTAACGTCCATTTATGTTTTTAAAAAAAATTCCAACACCAAGTTTCTTACATAGTTCAATATCTTCAGGTAATTTTGAAGGTATTTGCACTTTAAGTCGATCATATCAAAAAAAAAAAAAAAAATTGCTATTTAGGAAAATACATTGTGATTTAAACAAACCTGTACGTCCAGTATCGGGGACACTCTTAAAGTTTCCAGGAATCCAGTTTTGACTTACAAACTCCATAGCAAAAATTTAAATTTAAAATACTAAACTTTGAGTTTACTGTTTAATGTTTATTGTGATTTGTGATTTGTAAGCTCAATGTATTGTTAATCAAAAAACAAAATATTTAATCGTCATTACGATAATTTCAAACATAACCTTAAAAAAACTCGTATCACTGCTGTGGTTATCAAGGATTATTTATTATCTTTATCTTTAATCGTGATAATAATTAATAAGTGATACACAATTTAAATTTTAAATTTTAATATATAAAAAAAAGTGGCTTCTTATTCACGTAACCCCATAATGTTTATTAATGTTTATTACCCTAATTTCACTTATACTTATTGTGCTTAATTGTATAGATTGTATATTTCTTGTAAAAATAAAAAAATATAAAAAATATAATGAAATTACACTCTAAATAGTGAATTAGTGAAATTTGAACTATAAACTCTTATAAAAAAAAATTGTGACTAACGATTTTTAATTTTTTTTAGCTACAATAAAAACAACTCATAAGGAGCCTTGTATTAAATTTTCAAAACTTTTTGGTCATCCAAAAATTTTTTATCGACACTTTAAAAAAAATTTCTCAAAAAAATCGAAAATTTCAGTGGTCTATAAATAACTCAAAAAAAGTCAAAATTTTTTGAAAATTTAACTATATACGGATACCACTGACATTAACATTTGGTGAAAATTTCAAGTATTTTCAGTGATTAGTTTTTGAATTACAACCATAAAAAAAAATCGATTTGGTCGAAAACTGGTTTTGCGTAAAAATTCCCGTTTTTCCGTAATTTTTTTTTGGTTTTTCCCGGCGCTTTTGAAAACTATTGGAAATTTTTTACTTTTGACCCCCCAAAGTACAAACTACATTCACTTTCCTATCCGAAACAGGGTCCACTTTTTAAAATCGGAGCACTTTTACTGCTCCAAAACGTGGTGATAGATACAAAAAAAAATAAAATAAAAAAAAAAAAAACACACATCATTGTAAAATCAATACATTCTTCACTCCGTTCAGAATCTAAAATGTAAATTGTCCTGCAAAAATAAAAATTATTGTGAAGAAAACTACTGTTGACACCATTAAGAAGGATAAATTTATTAAAGTAAGATTATTTTAATTTTTTTTTTTTTTTGTAACCTGTAGACAATTGATGTTGCAGAATTTGCCCAATTTTTATAAATCTTTTTTTTAACTTACATTCAATAAATGGTACAATGCATATTTTATTCTTTTCATTATAATTATTTATTATCATTGAAATAGTTAACAAATTGATTATAAAAATAAATATTGTTTACAAAAGTAATGTAACATAACACAATACATAACAGTATAAGATAATATTATTTATCATAATTGTATGAGGTTTATTTAAATCATAATTTATTTATTTGTTAAAAAAAAAAAAAAAAAAACAAAAAAAAAATTTATTTTATAACAAATAGATAAATTATGATTTAAATAAACCTCATGCAATTATAATTAAATGGTATTAAATATTTCATCTGATCGCTTGATCTCATGAATATAATTTTCTGCTAGTTGTAAATCATCAAGAGATTCTTTAAATTGTCTTCGTTGATACAAAATTGAAGATCTCTTGATTAATGAATTTATCACCAACTATTAGAAAACAACATATAATTATTATATCTAAATTATATTATATATAATTATAAAAATATAGGTCAGTTTTGTTACATTATTATATTATAGTATTAAATATTTTATATTATATTATATACCTCGTATAATTAAAATTTCTGGTTTTATAAGTAAAACTGAAATTTTTAAAAACTGAAATAATTTAAATTATAAAAAATATATATTTAGCCCTATGACCAGTGATCTAATTAGAGATTTTTTATAAAATATAATTTAATATTATTTAAGTATATAAAAATGATTAATTAAGATTTTAAGACTGGGTCAGATGAGAATTCAATAAATATTTAATGAGTCAATAATGAGTATATTATTTTAAATACTATGATTGTTTGTAAAATAAGGTATCTAAAAGATACAAAATCTGTTAACTCTGGCATGTCATTTATTCCCTCATCGAAACGTGTCGACAGTTTAAAAACAGAAATACAGATGTCAACGATGATCAGAATGTTGGATAGCCATTGGTTTCGAACAACACAATTTAAAAAGTGAAGAAGATAATGCCTGAAGATTGATGACTATTCAGGAGCTGTATGAATTGATATCTGTTAGTAAAACTATAATTGACAAGATTTTTACAGAACATTTGCATTATCAAGATGAATTCTCAAAATTCTCATCCTCACACTGCCTGAGAAACAATATACTTAATCAACCATTATGGATAGAATAATATTAAACATCCTCAAAAAGCTTTTTAACCTAGTACCAAGTGTTAATCATCCCTATTCCTGCATTGAAATCATACCTATCTGGTACGAGTTCTATGATAAAGTTATTAAAAAAATGGTCTTCAAAATACAAAAATACATATATTCATCACAGTGGAGATTATGTAGAAATATAGTAAAGAGAACCAGAATTTCTAACAATGTATAGTTTATTTCAAATTTATTTGTCAATGTTTATCCCTAATTTTTGGGGTTTATTTTGTGTATTAAATAATTGATAAAATTAATACTTTTATTGGAGATATAAAAATAAGTATATATTTAAATGTTGTATACGCGTGTAAGTTTTCTAGACTTATAAAACTAATCAGTTTTATTACCTAATCAATTGTATAAATAAATCCGAGAAATCATTATATTATTCTAATTATTCTAATGAAACAAATATCTAATTTACTAATACCACTATGATAATCTTATTATAAATAATCAGTTCTTTAAACAATCTCTTTTGACAATCTATACTTAGGTTACAAAATAAATAATCTTAAACATAAAATAAAGATAGAAGATGTTTATTTATTGAAACTGAAATAAGAAAAAAAGAAATATTTAGAAATTATGAATTTGTTGTAGGGAGTAATAACATAATAAAACCATACATTTTTAAGTGTGTATACACACATCACTAAATATAGTTTAATTTTATACCTTTTTAGAAGCACTTGATGTTTCTACAACAGTAGTGAGATGTTCAATTGCAGTCACATAATCTCCCCGTAGTATGGCAAAAGTACCAAGAAGATTTAATGCCAATGTTCTTCGAATTTTTCTCATCAACCTTTTCTTCTTATTTTTATTTTTTTTCTTCGCCAATTCTTCTTTACATGCCTCCTCAACGAGTTCATATTTTTTTTGACGGAGGCATGTGAAGGATTTGGCGAGACCAGTTCTTAATAAGTTCGACGAAAAACAAACATTAAAAATTATGTTGTAAGTTATAACACATTTTATTATAAATGTAATACTGCAATGTGTATAATATATAAATATATTATAATTATAATTCAAAGATATATTATGCTGTATATTAATACAACTTTTTTTCAAAAATAAAAAGGCTGGCTGAATCGACTAAGAATCATTTAAAATAAACTCACTGAATTTCCGTTTCCATTAATGCGCGTGAATATGTATCGTCATATGGATCTTCGCTAAAAGAATTCAAATAATTTTCAATGATGATTTCATCAGGCAAATCGAAGTCATCATTGTTCTTTTTTCCTACATGAACATTAAAATATTGTAATAAACACAATAAAATATAATAAGATAAAAAAAAAATACAATTTCTAATTATATGAAATAAAGGTTTTCAAAAATTAGAAAAAATAAGTCTAGTTGAGTAATTATTAAGTTCTAACTTCTAGATAAGAAACTAAATAAATATACCACATAAAAATATTGGACCTATGGTCGAATTATTGTCAACCATTCCTAATTCTTCAAGTTTTTTTTTGTATATTGGTATGATTTCATATTTAACTTGACGATTCTCATTATTGTACTAAAAATAATTTAAGAAATTATATGAAATAAATGTTAAATAATTAATAAGTTTATATTCAGTACCAGTTTATTGTAAGCAGCAGCCAAGCCCGCAAAGCCCACCGCAATACCACCAATGGCAATACTCATTTTCCAGTTATTGGATATCATGTTATTGAACCACATACTTGTTACAGATTCAAAAACAAAATACGACAGAAAACGAATATTGTTATAAAGTGAACTAATTAAACACAGTGAAATAAATAATATTTATTTTGTTGATATTCCTATAACGTAGTCCAGGACGACGAAATAAAATATAATCAAACTATAAACATAGATGAAAAAATAAATATTATAGTAAGTATCTATTATATTATTATTATTATTAAAAATAATAAAATAAAATAAATAAGTAGTTTAATTTATTTATAAGTTATATTTATCCATAAAATTAATCTTCTCCTTTATCCTTATATAATAAAATGTGAAGGAATTCGCGACGTTGGCGATGCAGCAAATAAGGAACGCCAATTAGAAAATTAGATTTTTTTCTGATCGCTGTTTTCTGAGCTCCGTGGCCGCGTCGTTATCGAAACGAATAGTTCTCCTCTAGTTAATAACACGAGTTTTGAAAACAATTTTTACAATTTTCGCCGGATTTTTCAATTTTTCCGAACGCTTTTCACTTCGTTGTTTGCGTAGCTCGCGTCTCTTAAAGGCCGTGCGTATACGTGTTTTTCGTCGTTTGTGTTTGGAGCTGTCACGATCGCGGTACGAATCTATAACAACTTTAAATTACACTGTCGTTTATCGATTTATATCTTTACATGACTGATATCTAGATATTCAACTAGGTATAATTTTCTGTAAATATTTATTTTTAAACGTACAAAAAAGCACTGGAGAAGCTATAAATAGCTCAAAAAAAGTCAAAATACTTTGAAAATTAAATCACGTAAAGAAAACGCAAATCTTAATAACTGGTAAAATTTTCAAGTATCTACGACTTATACCTTTTGAATAATAACAAATATTTTAAATCGTTTGAGGATAAATCGTTATCGTTACGCTATTTCGTTAAAATTTAAAATTCAAACGCACTTAAAATTTTTCCTATAATGATGCTTTGAGTTTTCTCTATAGATACTTGAAGGTAAACTTATGGAAAACTTAGTGTTGTATTTTTAATCCTTAGTTATAAACACAAAAAATTTTATGATTTTTCAACTTCAAATAATTTGCAAATATTCATAATTTTAACGAATTTTCGTCAAAATTTGAACTTCAAGTGCTAATAAAAAAAATTGTGCCTATGTATTCTTATAATTTTTTAATCACTATAAGAATAACTTATGAGGAACTTTGTATTAAATTTTCAAGTATTTTGATAGGGCCAAAAAAATTTTATCGACACTTCAAAAATATTTTTTCAGAAAAATTGAAAATTTCAGTTGTCTATAAATAGCTCAAAAAAAGTCAAAATATTTTGAAATTTAAATCACGTAAAGAAAACGCGAATCTTAATAACTGGTAAAATTTTCAAGTATCTACGACTTATACTTTTTGAATAATAACAAATATTTAAAATCGTTTGAGGATAAATCGTTATCGTTACGCAATTTCATAAAAATTTAAAATTCAAACACTCATAAAAATTTTTTGTCTGAATCCGGTAGAGTTTTTTTTACAGATATTTGAAGAAAAATTTATGGAGAACCTTGTACCAAATTTTCAAAACTTAGTTATAAAAGAAAAAAATTTTATGATTTTTCAACTTCAAAAATACTTGCAAATTTTCGCGTTTTCGACAGATTTCGTAAAAATTTGAACTATAAACGCTTATAAAAAAAAATTGTGACTAACGATTTTTAATTTTTTTTAGCTACATTAAAAACAACTCATAAGGAATCTTGTATTAAATTTTTAAAACTTTTTGGTCATCCAAAAATTTTTTATCGACACTTTAAAAAAAATTTCTCAAAAAAATCGAAAATTTCAGTGGTCTATAAATAACTCAAAAAAAGTCAAAATTTTTTGAAAATTTAACTATACATGGATACCACTGACATTAACATTTGGTGAAAATTTCAAGTATTTTCAGTGATTAGTTTTTGAATTACAACCATAAAAAAAAATCGATTTGTTCGAAAACTGGTTTTGCGTAAAAATTCCCGTTTTTCCGTAATTTTTTTTTGGTTTTTCTCGGCGCTTTTGAAAACTATTGGAAATTTTGACCCCCAAAAGTACAAACTACATTCACTTTCCTATCCGAAACAGGGTCCACTTTTTAAAATCGGAGCACTTTTACTGCTCCAAAACGTGGTGACAGACACAAAAAAAAAAAATAAAATAAAAAAAAAAAAACACACATCATTGTAAAATCAATACATTCATCACTTCGTTCAGAATCTAAAAATGTTTTATATCAAATTAGTTCAGACTGTTTTAATATATTATATAATTCAAAAACATTTTCACGTAATAAGTAATTTTTTCCTTATTTTAATATTTCATAGCAAAATCTGCTGTCATATAAAATTTGGAATACCCTATATTCTATATTCCAACTGTATTAAAATAAACAACCAATTTTTCATTGAGATAATCACCTTTAGGCTATAATACCTCCTAAAAATTATTTGTTACGAATAATAGTTAAACTACAGCAACCGGATGCCAGCCGAATGGGATGCTTTTGAAATCAGACAGAGGAAAATGCCCGCCTACCCCTCCCTCTAAATGGTGTGCATTTGCTTAAAAATAAGGGGGGAGTGAAACGACTGACAAATTTTACATTTTAATTGCTGAACTGCAATTTTTTTTCAAATGATTATTTGATAGTTTTTAGTTTGTACTATTTATTCACTAATAAACTATCGGTTGTTTATTCGATAGTTTTTACTATTCACTTCAGGAACAAACTATCGGTCGTATTTTCGATAGTTTTTAGTATTCGGTCCCTAAATAAAACTATCGAATAAATATTCGATAGTTCACATGGACTATCGATCATCATTCGATAGTACAAATTATTCGGTAGTGCCCATCACGCTGCGTGACAAGACGTACAAAAAAGAGTGACGAACGTCCGAAACCCCGAACAACACGTTAACGGCGTTGTGTTCGTCTTTGCCCGGAGCAGGGCGGCAGGCGAGTCAGTGTCGCCACCATTGCGAGTGACCTAGCGTGGTCACCGAACAAATGTCCAAAACCCGGGGACAATTTGTACGTGCAAAAAGGTCGAAATTTATTTTTCTAAGGTTGGTACACCGATCTCCCGAAATTTGATTTTGGTGATATCTCGCTGTTATCAAAATCGGGAAATCTGTACCAGCCCCCACCCGTAACACGGAATCCCAAATGGGATCACTGGACCTATGCCATCTGTACACTAGGTCAAACGTACACTCGTCCCACCGCTTCTGTGGACCGTAACTCCGGAGAGTTGTTACGAATATACGTTCTGTGGTGATGAACCACGATGTAATATGTGCGTGTGTGTTTGTATTCGTGTGCACGCGTGAATTGACAAGAGAAAATATAGAATTTTATCGAACGTTGAAATTTCGACGCGCACTCGGATGCTGTGCGCGATACACTGAGCGGAGCCGCCACGCGCAACCGGTATATATACAAAACGCGCGTACGATTACAACACGTGCACGTTCCGTATACGGTGTCGCGTTTTTAAAGTGTCGACGTTAGCGGTCCGGTCACGATCAACTAAACGTGGTTTCACACGCGGTTCGGCACGGCGTTAAGTGTAAGACTACGACGGTGATGGTGACGTCGACCACGAACGGACACCGATGTCGATGTCGCAGCGGTAGCAGAAATCGTCGTTTGTGTACGTAATGATGTCGGGAACTATAGCAGTCGTTGACGTCGTCGCCGGTATCGTCAATTTCATTTCATCACTCGCGCCTAGAGATGTAGCCAATCCGGTTGCGTGGACTCATGAACAACCCACATTCTCCCCATACCGTAAGATGATCGTATACTTATAATGATACGTATACGGTTTACATACGGAGCACGCGGACGATAACAAAACGTACATGCGCCGAAATTACTACCGAGTGTAGTGATCTCTCACTATCGTTTATAAATGAGTGCTTGACATCTGCAGTTGGATCAAGTTGTCGAGAAAAGATTACGGGTTTTAAAAGTGAGACAAAGACACAATGTTAATATAAGAGTTTATTAAAATTAAAGTTACAATTTGTTACAATAAAACAAGTGTATAAGAATTTGAGGACAGCACGTTAAGTAGCTGCCCGAGAAAAAGTTTATCTAACATTTGGACATAGACTAGCTCTATGTAGATGTGAAACTAATTCTAAAAATTAAGACGGACAGAGACCTGTATTTAAATGGTTCTCTGTACCCCCTGGTTGTACATGATAGAGACTAGGAGATGGACAAAAAGGTGTGTTATAGAATGTTGTCATTGTAGCTACAAAAGTGGTTTTGCGCTCAAAACACTTAACCCTGGATCGGACTTGTTGTTGTGCTATTATACCAAGGCGTGCGCATCTATGATTTATGTGCATGACTTGTTTGTCAAAAGGGAAAGAAAAAGTTGTTTGTGACTGTGTTTTCCCATACGCTTTGATTCTTGGAAATTGCCATCAAATTTAATTACGTAGGTATTGCTACGACTCTACGAGTACGATAATAAAATATTTAAATGCGAAGAACCTTGAAGTACATGTAGATAAGTTAAAATAGAAAAGAAAATAGTGAGACGACTCCGTCGGCTTACTACACGAGGCATCTATCGTAAACAGCGAATTTACGTGTCATCGTCAGCGGTCCGATCGGCAATGGTTCGTGACGATGACACACAAATCGGTTTTTCGCGATCGCATCGAATACGGGGCCTAGCATGAAAAATGAATTTACGTGTCATCGTCAGCGGTCCGAGCGTTTTGAAACGTACCGTGACCTTCGATACGATAAACCACTCGGCTTGACCTTTAAATTTATTCATTTCCATGTACTCATTATACAGCAAGGTGGCATTTCACGAATGTGCGCCGCACATATCGGTCCACGCCCGCTCATCCGACTATGTAGTAATAGACACGTCTATTAACCGAGGTCATATGAATAACAAGTAACATCGATCAGTATTGCTTTTGACAAGGTTAACAACCTCGCGCGATGGTCGTGGATTTACACTACGACGGTGACGTCAACGACACCGACGACGACGACGAAGACTACGACTACAATTACTACTTTGACGGCTATGAGTTTACTTACGATCGGCGTAAACGGACAACACCGATCGCGACGTCGCAGCGTCGGTAGAAACCGTTTCGGTAATAGTCCTGGTCGTGATATCGGGAACTGTAGCGGTCGTCGTCGCCGGCGTTATCACTCGCGCCTAGAGATATAACCAGCCCGGTTGTGTGGACTCGTCAAACCAACCGCCCGAGACCGACGGGCGAGCCGGGGCTCGGCTCAGCCGTACGGCTTCACGGCACCGGTCGTCCGCAGTCCTGGGTAGATTTTAACGGGGACCGTCAACCCAATGCAGCCGTTCGTTCCCCGTACGATCCGCCCGAGACCGACAGGCGAGGGTCGTCCGCGTTTCAAGGTCGTGTGGTCGCGATCCGATCTTGTGTCGGGTGGAAGGTTAATCCGCCGACATGACCGGTCTTCGTTTCGCGCAACCATTTCCGCGAACGAGAATGAGATGATAACGCACACACACACACACATATATATATTATAAATGATATGGTTTCAAAACAGAATAATCGTATGTCATTCAACGACTTCACAGCGACCGAACGTGATCGGATCCGGGTTAGAGACGAACGCGTTGTAAGACCGTAAAAGTGACGCGCGAGACGGGTAGTTTTTACACGTACCCGTAACACGGAACCCCATACGGGATCACTGGAGCTATGCCATCCGTACACTAGGTCAAACGTACACTCGTCCCACCGCTTCTGTGGACAGTAACTTCGAAGAGTTGTTACGAATATACGTTCTGTGGTGATGAAACGCGATGTAATATGTGCGTGTGTGTTTGTATTCATGTGCACGCGTGAATTGACAAGAGAAAATATAGAATTTTATCGAACGTTGAAATTTTGACGTGAACTCGGATGCTGTTCGCGATACACTGAGCGGAGCCACCACGCGCAACCGATATATATACAAAACGCGCGTACGATTACAACACGTGCACGTTCCGTATACGGTGTCGCGTTTTTAAAGTGTCAACGTTAGCGGTCCGGTCACGATCAACTAAACGTGGTTTCACACGCGGTTCGGCACGGCGTTAAGTAAGACTACGACGGTGATGATGACGTCGACCACGAACGGACACCGATGACGATGTCGCAGCGGAAGCAGAAATCGTCGTTTGTGTACGAAATGATGTCGGGAACTATAGCGGTCGTTGACGTCGTCGCCGGTATCGTAAATTTCGTCACTCGCGCCTAGAGATGTAGCCAATCCGGTTGCGTGGACTCATGAACAACCCACATTCTCCCCATACCGTAAGATGATCGTATACTTATAAGGATACGTATACGGTTTACATACGGAACACGCGAACGATAACAAAACGTACTTTCGCTGAAGTTACTACCGAGGCATCTATCGTAAACAGTGAATTTACGTGTCGTCGTCAGCGGTCCGATCGGCAATGTGTCGTGACGATGACACACAAATCGGTTTTTCGCGATCACATCGAATACGGGGCCCAGCATGAAAAATGAATTATCTCTCCGAAAATTTGGTGGGGGCAGTCCTGAGGGGCCCCAAGAGGCGTCCACCAATTTTGGTCAAAATCGCTTCACGGGGAGCCGAGATCCCTTGGAAGGGATTTTAGACCCACCGACTATGAGGGGACTTTTTAGAGGGTTCCAAGACAGAATGATTGCCGTTGAAACGGGCTCTGTAAGTCGAATCCCCAGGGAGTTATACTTAGCTGAACAACCGTCAAAAAGAGAGAGGGGGAAGGTCACTTCTCGTATATAGTGCGCACACGCGTGTTGGTGCCGGTTTTGTTGTCCCCGTCAGTCCGCGACGCTTAGGTAAGGGAAGTCGGCAAAACCGATCCGTAACTTCGGGATATGAATTGGCTCTGAGGAGCGTGGCGGATCGGGTTCGGGTCGTCGTAGAAGCAGAGGCGGTGCTGGCAACACCCCGGCCGTCGCCCGTGCGCCCGGTCTCCGGACCGGGAGCCTCGAGGCGGTCGCGGACCCGTCGCCGTCCGCCGACAGTGGAACCACCGAGCTTCGTAGCAGGATCGACCGCCATGTAACGGTCAACTCAGAACTGGCACGAACCAGGGGAATCCGACTGTCTATTTAAAACAAAGCATCGCGATGGCCCGGGATGGGTGTTGACGCGATGTGATTTCTGCCCAGTGCTCTGAATGTCAACGTGAAGAAATTCAAGCAAGCGCGGGTTAGGTAAAAATCAGCGATGAAAGAAGACCTTGTTGAGATTGACTCTAATCTGGCATAGATAGGTTATACAGATACAGAACGGGCGGACGATAGCAAAAACATACTCGCTCCGAATACAACGTCTAGTGTGAAAAGTGAAATTACGTGTCGACATCAACGGTTACGAATCGCGCACAGGTCACCAACTAATAAGAACACGGTCTCGCACGCGTGTCGGAACGCCGTAGAACCTACTCGGGCAATAAAATTATTTATTCGATTTTCAAAAACGGCAAAAAGTGTAATCGAAGCGGGTTTGGAGCCCGATGTCGAATAATTTTTGCAGTGTCCCCCAGCACCGGTTTAACGACCGGAGGGTGAAATCTGAAATCTGTGGGGAAGGGTCGCGGTGTGAGGTCCGGAGCCGTGTTTTCGTCAAAATACTTCAAAATGGCGGATTCGCAGACGTCCGCACGCGTGTCGGAACGCCGTAAAACGTACTCGGGCGGTTATAGATTTGGATTTTCAAAAAGGACAAAAAGTGTCACAATCAACACTGCCCCTTTGTAGTACATAACGAAATTATTATTTCCTGCTCGATGGGTATACGACGTTCAGTTTAAGATGAAAATAACTCGACAACCTCAGTGGTGCGATCACCCATGGACCTTGAAGGACAAAGCAATATTGTTATTTCCTGCTCGATAGGTATACTGTGTCCGGGTTAACATGTGAAATTATTTGACGACCTTAGTGGTCCGTTCGCCTATGGATATTGAAGGATACGCGCACACACACACACACACACACACACACAATCATTCATTCGTACGTGATAAAAATCAAATAATTTTTCCAACAAATTTATTAAGTAGAAATAAAAAAATAAAATTAATTAAAAACAATTACAATTAAACAACAACAAAAAATACAATAATTAAAATATTCGCCGATACCGTAGTTTTATTTTCATCATTTAACAGTCAGTCGGTTTTTCGACGGGTTTGTCTTTTGGTTTTTGTCGCTTACGTTGTTTAGCCAATGCACCGAAGCCGGAATTCCATGCGTTTCTCCGGCACAATTCGTCGAAAAACTTACGGGCTTGTAATTTTTTACCGAAATCTGGTGAGAGTTTATTAAACGTGTTCGGGTACAGGTCTGACAAAGTTTGCATTTCGGGGAAAAGTGGGTCCAAAAATTCATTGTTGGAATCGAACAACAACGGCTGTTTGTACCTATCGTTTACTTTTATCTTTATTATATCCCTTATCGTTTCGAACGTATTGACCTTGTCCCGAATACGATAGTACAACGATTTTATGCACGTAAAACAACAAGATACGGCCATGTTTTGGTCTACGACTATGTTTCGAGTTTTGTAATTGTTTTTGGCGCACAGTGCACAATACACTCCGCAACGTGATTTTTTCTGTAAATGTCCGTTGCTCAAGACACCGAACGTACGTACCCCGTCTATAAGTATGTCAGTCTCGTCGTGTTTTAAAGTAAACGGCTCGAATTCGTCTTGTTTTCGCTTTCTACTGGGTACGATCACGACTGTTTTGACGTTAGCGTCGTCGTTGTTGTTGCCGGGACGATTATAGTTAGGATGTTTGTAGTCGTCAACGGTGATCGTTGCCGTCCCGGAGACCGTGTCTGTGTCTGATGTCGATGATTCGGGTGCGTCTCGTATAAAGTCCAACGTCTCGTTTGGTCTAAAACTTTCCGAGTTATCATCATGGCGTTTTACACGACGCTTCATTGCCCGAGACACGGACTCGTCCGTTGTCTTCCATCTGTGGTGTTGATCACGCAAGAGCCCTTTCAACTCTTTTCGTACTTCGCGCACGTCGTCGTCGTCGTCGTCGTCACTATCACTAACGTTACACCATGGGCTCGTTACGTTTTCCGTGTCCGATGTTTCAAGATCGTCGACGGGCATCCGGTCGAAATAATCGAAGACGCTGACGTCGTGCAGACAAAAGTCGTCGTCTTCAACACCGTCCGTGAGCCAAGGTAAACGTTTTTTAGCATTCGAAGTGATAGATGTGTTCTCCAACACGAAAAACTGCTCGAAACGATTCAATTCGTGTAAAAACAAATTCGACCACTGTACCGGCGCCAACGCTGGACCTTCGCGCACCAGGGCGGGTCCCAACGCGTACGATAGGTAATTGTGGCCCAACACGAATAACAGTTTCAATGTCGTCTTATCGATATTGAACCGCGTTTTCGGTGTTCTACTCAACATGTTCGCCTTCAACAGTATTGCCCGTTTAAAACTCTTTGTCAACCTTCTTCGAGTACACAAACGGTATTAACTTGGCCTCGTACCAGTCAATATAATTTTTCGTATGTAGTTCAAAAAAGTCTTCTTGCATTTCATGATCAAACCTGTCGAGTCTACTATACACACCGGTCTTGACCAAATACAGTCCAAACCAATATGCTGGTATCATAAACAGGTTATCGATTTTAATGCAGAGTTTCAAAGGAACGTCCGATTCTCGGTTGAAAAACCGGCTCAGCAATCGAAACACGTCCATTTTCGTAAACACGGCCGTATGCTTTGTGTACGTGTCGTTCGGCGAGCGCATGGTTTCGAAAAATTTACTCCGCCGTTCCTTGTCGCCAAAGTTGAATGGGTGTGACATTGTAAACATCCAACGGTATATGTATTCCCGGTTTTTTACAAGCGTGTTGTACGTGTGTGGAAATTGAAGGTGATGTAGTTTCATGTCCGAAAAAAAACCACCCAACAGTTCGTACACATCGACATCAGGTTTTAATGCCAAGAACGCGGAAACGTGCTTCTTCAGCAGTAACAACGATACGGCCGTGATGTGATCCGGATCTCTGGGCATCACGGAATGTTGTAAATCCCTAAGCGCCATCAAAATCGTTTCGGGCCGTGTCACAGAACGTTCCACCAGATCCGTTATGTTTCGCACGATGTGGACCAATATTTTTTTTTTACTACTCCGCACCACGGTTTCGTCATAGTCGTTCAAGTCTTGCGTTTCGAGTTTCCAATACGCTAAACATAACATTTCCAGTTCGCCTTCTATGAAATCGTACGGTTGATCTTTCCGGGCATCCATGAATCGACGGGCCATGAACTCCATTTCACGAATATACACGGTAGGTATAATCCCATGCTGTAAATTATACACGTGCATTCTTGACATGGTTTGTGTGTCTTTGGAATATCGTCGGCACGACTTCCACGTTGGCGCTGTACGCTGATAGCGCAGCGCCCAATGCGGAACGCTGTACCATTATCGTTTTTCCGTTTGTCAAATCGTCGGTCAAACATTTCGACAGTGTTTTCAAGGCGGTCATACTCTCTTCGAGATTTTTCGACGGAAACCTCGACGGGTAGTGATTACAATCGAAAATTTTCGAATCCGTATATTTGGAAATGAGATTTTTGACGAACACGGTATCTTTGATTGTCACGAATTTCTTACATTTCTTTCGGATAGCCATAATAACCTTTTGGTCGGCTTTCGAATACACTGGAAATTGGAATTTCTGCGTACACTTTGAGTACGCCAAATCGTTGTTAATGTTGTAAGTATACCTAACGTCAATGTCGTCGGGCGCACAGTCGTCGACAACCACGCCCGTCAGTAAATCCTGAATATCGAGTGGGGGCGAGTCGGATACATTACGAGATCGTGTACGTCTGCGTTCTCCGTAACCAACTATTGCCGGCTCATCGTCAGAACTGTAAGTTTCGCTGTCAGAAATGTTGTCGTCGTCGTCGTCGTCGTCCGAAAGGTTGTCGTCAGCGTGTGTTCGTTCGATTTTTTTTTTATAACGTATGGCGTTTTCTAATTCGAAGTCAGAATCACCGTCAGATTCATCGTCGGAATCACAGTCAGAATCACCGCACGTCGTTAATCGCGGCGGCGAAGACGTCATCAGAACGCCGCCATCGGTGTTCGACGGTAGTGCAGCCGCCCGCCGTTGTGATGGTACGCTTGAGTCTGGCAGAGACACTACGTTGCCGCCATCGTCACCGCCGTCGCCGTTGGCGTCCTCGTCATCGCCGCTGACGCTTAGACACCGGTCGTCGTCGTAGGAACCCATTTGGATCGAACCACCGACACCGTTATAAATGTCTTTGCCTAAAACATGTGTTTTAACACACACACAAACACGTATAATAAAAAAAAATACGAGACCGTGAGATTACGTTCAACTCTTACCGTATTTTCTTTGTTTAAATGACGTCGGTGGGCTTGTCATACTATCATCGCTGCTGCTACTATTAGTGCTGTTATTAGTGCTGCGGTTATTGCTGCTACTCGAACAATCGGCGCTATCGGTACCTTCTGTATCTCTTATATGTTATTTGGGCACACCCTTGCACCGCCGAAACATCGATTTTTGGGCCATTTTACCGGTAGATGGCAATGACTTTTGACAGATGGTTCCAAAGAGATTGTTGGACTCATCGTTACCTAAATTATAAACGAGATGTATTTGGTCAAGACCGGTGTGTATAGTAGACTCGACAGGTTTGATCATGAAATGCAAGAAGACTTTCGTGCCGACGATATTCCAAAGACACACAAACCATGTCAAAGATATGCACGTGTATAATTTACAGCATGGGATTATACCTACCGTGTATATTCGTGAAATGGAGTTCATGGCCCGTCGATTCATGGATGCCCGGAAAGATCAACCGTACGATTTCATAGAAGGCGAACTGGAAATGTTATGTTTAGCGTATTGGAAACTCGAAACGCAAGACTTGAACGACTATGACGAAACCGTGGTGCGGACTAGTAAAAAAAAAATATTGGTCCACATCGTGCGAAACATAACGGATCTGGTGGAACGTTCTGTGACACGGCCCGAAACGATTTTGATGGCGCTTAGGGATTTACAACATTCCGTGATGCCCAGAGATCCGGATCACATCACGGCCGTATCGTTGTTACTGCTGAAGAAGCACGTTTCCGCGTTCTTGGCATTAAAACCTGATGTCGATGTGTACGAACTGTTGGGTGGTTTTTTTTCGGACATGAAACTACATCACCTTCAATTTCCACACACGTACAACACGCTTGTAAAAAACCGGGAATACATATACCGTTGGATGTTTACAATGTCACACCACCCTTCAACTTTGGCGACAAGGAACGGCGGAGTAAATTTTTCGAAACCATGCGCTCGCCGAACGACACGTACACAAAGCATACGGCCGTGTTTACGAAAATGGACGTGTTTCGATTGCTGAGCCGGTTTTTCAACCGAGAATCGGACGTTCCTTTGAAACTCTGCATTAAAATCGATAACCTGTTTATGATACCAGCGTATTGGTTTGGACTGTATTTGGTCAAGACCGGTGTGTATAGTAGACTCGACAGGTTTGATCATGAAATGCAAGAAGACTTTTTTGAACTACATACGAAAAATTATATTGACTGGTACGAGGCCAAGTTAATACCGTTTGTGTACTCGAAGAAGGTTGACAAAGAGTTTTAAACGGGCAATACTGTTGACGGCGAACATGTTGAGTAGAACACCGAAAACGCGGTTCAATATCGATAAGACGACATTGAAACTGTTATTCGTGTTGGGCCACAATTACCTGTCGTACGCGTTGGGACCCGCCCTGGTGCGCAAAGGTCCAGCGTTGGCGCCGGTACAGTGGGCGAATTTGTTTTTACACGAATTGAATCGTTTCGAGCAGTTTTGCGTGTTGGAGAACACATCTATCACTTCGAATGCTAAAAAACGTTTACCTTGGCTCACGGACGGTGTTGAAGACGACGACTTTTGTCTGCACGACGTCAGCGTCTTCGATTATTTCGACCGGATGCCCGTCGACGATCTTGAAACATCGGACACGGAAAACGTAACGAGCCCATGGTGTAACGTTATCGAACAGTGCCTAGCTGCGTGATCCGGGCGGAGGCAGTTGTAGCATAGTCGTTTTGAACGCACGTGTTCTCTGCGTACGCTGATGGTCATTCCCAGGAACCCTCGGCAAGCGTACAACGGGTGTTGGCCGCCACTGCATGTTGTACATGATGAGATTGACTTGTCAGTTGTGGCGAAGGCGGTGGTGTAGGATCGCTTTTTTGGTGCGTACTGATTAGTGTTGTCGTCATATGAGGTTGGTCGCGCTGCTTGACAGTAGCTTGATCTTGTTTCAATGGACTCCAGAATCAGGCATCGTTGATTCAAGAATATCAGATAATCTTGCATTGAAGGAAGTGAGTCGCTGGAGCGGCTAGATTCCCACAGACGGTGTGATTCCACGTCCAATTTTTCTACCATTAGGTGAATGACCAGGGCATCCCAATGTTCTACCGGAAGCTTGAGAGCCTTCAAGGCTCGTAGATGACTATTTAAACCGTTCCGATGCCTTCTCAAATTAACTGACGATGCTATTGCTATTGGTGACATACTGCATACTGCATGGAAGTGGATTCCGACCATTTTTCGATTGTTGTCATATCGTTCGCGTAACTGTTCCCAAGCTGACAAATAGTTCGCAGATGAAGTTTCCAAGGACTCAATGACTTGAGCCGCCTCGTTTTTCAATGAAGATTTGAGATAGTGCAATTTTTGGATATCCGGAAGGTGGTTGTTGCTATGAACAAGTGATTCAAACGTGTCCCTGTAGCTCAGCCACTGTTTGTAATCTCCGTTGAATTCCGGCAGTGAGATTGGCGGCAGTCTTATAGCTGATTGGGTGTCATATCGTCCCATGTTGTCCGCAGAGCTTTGGCGGCTTGAGGCTTCGCTTGCTCTCCTTTGATTTGTTTTTGCAGATTCGAGAAAAACCATAGCTGGTGAAATAGTCTCATAGTAGGCTGTTTCTACAGCCAAGCGTTCTTCTAGTTGTTCTTCACGGGGATCCAATATTTCTATACGCGTTTGACTGTTGAGGAAGGCTCCGTAAGCAGCTTCAAGCCTCGTAGTTCGCATTCCTAGTTCCATGATCGTCGATGGATTTGAAAAGTTGCCGTTGTCAAAGAATTTCTGAAAGGCAGTGATCTGCCGCTTCATTGCTCCCCGACGACTGACGAGATCTCTTAGTTCGGCAGCCATCCTGATCCGGCTCGAAGATGACCAATGTTGTGTACACTGCCTTGGTTGAGTGGACTGTATCCTCTATTAGTTGCCGGGCGTTCGCTCTTGTAGCTTGGCTATGTTATTGCCTACGGTCCGACTGCGCAAGTCTGCCCTTGGTGGATCTTACTGCAGTCGTCACGTAGGCAATGGTCCCTTAGCTGCGCAAGTCTGCCCGGGTGGGTCTTGCTACAGCCAGGTGCCGTGTACGTTCAGAGTTCCCAAAACCGCGCAAGTCTGCCTGGGTAGGTCTTGCTACGGTTGAGGTAGTCTGAATACTGAATGATTTTGTGCTCCGCACTGGTATTTATAGACGGCGGCGTTGTGTAATCGCTGAAGTTGCCGAAGCCACCCGAGCTTGTCTTCGATTGTGGTCGTAACTACGCCCTCCGTGGCCTGTGATTCGTTGACGTCTGAAGATACGCAATCGCTGGCTTGTGATTGGCTAAAGCGCGTGGGCACGTCCCCGTCTTATCATAGAACGCGGGACCGGCCGTTTTTGTAAAGTGTGGCACCATAGCCAGCGTGCAGACCCGGGCTCCTCCGGCGCAGAGCGCGCGGGTCGCCGAACGCTTTGTCCTTGCTCGCCCATGAGCCCTTATACCGTTATTGGTGTAATGAACATTTATGACACAGTACATAGATTCGGCCCTTTACAGTCGGCGGGAGGTTAGTAGCTCACCTGTACGCCTCCCGACGTCAAACGTGCCCGTTGCAGCGTTTTATTCGCGACGATCGACCAGACAGTGTGCCGACCGACTGTATACCGAATCTCATGCGGTTGTGCAACGTATTTTGGCCAACGGCCCCGTACAAAATAATATAAATGTTAAACAGAAAATATACCTTTTTATTTGTAGACAAACATAATAATAATCGGAGAATACGTCGACGTGTGGCGCGAACAGTGTGTGTGTGTGTGTGCGCGTATCCTTCAATATCCATAGGCGAACGGACCACTAAGGTCGTCAAATAATTTCACATGTTAACCCGGACACAGTATACCTATCGAGCAGGAAATAACAATATTGCTTTGTCCTTCAAGGTAAATGGGTGATCGCACCACTGAGGTTGTCGAGTTATTTTCATCTTAAACTGAACGTCGTATACCCATCGAGCAGGAAATAATAATTTCGTTATGTACTACAAAGGAGCAGTGTTGATTGTGACACTTTTTGGCCTTTTTGAAAATCCAAATCTATAATCTAGGATCTCGCGATCGTCCGACTAGTCAATATCTAATTTTTCAAAGTAGTTATTGTAGTAGTAGTAGTCGTCGTCGTCGTCGTCGGTGTCGTTGACGTCACCGTCGTAGTGTAAATCCACGACCATCGCGCGAGGTTATTAACCTTGTCAAAAGCAATACTGATCGATGATACTTGTTATTCATATGACCTCGGTTAATAGACGTGTCTATTACTACATAGTCGGATGAGCGGGCGTGGACCGATATGTGCGGCGCACATTCGTGAAATACCACCTTGCTGTATAGTAAGTACATGGAAATGAATAAATTTAAAGGTCAAGCCGAGTGGTTTATCGTATCGAAGGTCACGGTACGTTTCAAAACGCTCGGACCGCTGACGATGACACGTAAATTCAATTTTCATGCTAGGCCCCGTATTCGATGCGATCGCGAAAAACCGATTTGTGTGTCATCGTCACGAACCATTGCCGATCGGACCGCTGACGATGACACGTAAATTCACTTTTCATGCTAGGCCCCGTATTCGATGCGATCCCGAAAAACCGATTTGTGTGTCATCGTCACGAACCATTGCCGATCGGACAGCTGACGATGACACGTAAATTCACTTTTCATGCTAGGCCCCGTATTCGATGCGATCGCGAAAAACCGATTTGTGTGTCATCGTCACGAACCATTTCGTTCAATTCTACGACATTTAGAAACAGGTCTCGCGTAGCGCGCGTTTTGAAACGTACCGTGACCTTCGATACGATAATCCCGGCGGATAAACACACACACACAAATTCATAATACGGTTTCAAAACAGAATAATCGTATGTCATTCAACGACTTCACAGCGACCGAACGTGATCGGATCCGGTTTAGAGACGAACGCGTTGTAAGACCGTAAAAGTGACGCGCGAGACGGGTAGTTTTTACACGTACCCATCACACGGAACCCCATACGGGATCACTGGAGCTATGCCATCCGTACACTATGTCAAACGTACACTCGTCCCACCGCTTCTGTGGACCGTAACTCCGGAGAGTTGTTACGAATATACGTTCTGTGGTGATGAAACGCGATGTAATATGTGCGTGTGTGTTTGTATTCATGTGCACGCGTGAATTGACAAGAGAAAATATAGAATTTTATCGAACGTTGAAATTTCGACGCGCACTCGGATGCTGTTCGCGATACACTGAGCGGAGCCGCCACGCGCAACCGGTATATATACAAAACGCGTGTACGATTACAACACGTGCACGTTCCGTATACGGTGTCGCGTTTTTAAAGTGTCGACGTTAACGGTCCGGTCACGATCAACTGATCAACTAAACGTGGTTTCACACGCGGTTCGGCACGGCGTTAAGTGTAAGACTACGACGGTGATGGTGACGTCGACCACGAACAGACACCGATGTCGATGTCGCAGCGGTAGCAGAAATCGTCGTTTGTGTACGTAATGATGTCGGGAACTATAGCAGTCGTTGACGTCGTCGCCGGTATCGTCAATTTCATCACTCGCGCCTAGAGATGTAGCCAATCCGGTTGCGTGGACTCATGAACAACCCACATTCTCCCCATACCGTAAGATGATCGTATACTTATAATGATACGTATACGGTTTACATACGGAACACGCGGACGATAACAAAACGTACATGCGCCGAAATTACTACCGAGGCATCTATCGTAAACAGCGAATTTACGTGTCGTCGTCAGCGGTCCGATCGGCAATGGTTCGTGACGATGACACACAAATCGGTTTTTCGCGATCGCATCGAATACGGGACCTAGCATGAAAAGTGAATTTACGTGTCATCGTCAGCGGTCCGATCGGCAATGGTTCGTGACGATGACACACAAATCGGTTTTTCGCGATCGCATCGAATACGGGGCCTAGCATGAAAAGTGAATTTACGTGTCATCGTCAGCGGTCCGATCGGCAATGGTTCGTGACGATGACACACAAATCGGTTTTTCGCGATCGCATCGAATACGGGGCCTAGCATGAAAAATGAATTTACGTGTCATCGTCAGCGGTCACACACACATATATATATATATATAAATGATATGGTTTCAAAACAGAATAATCGTATGTCATTCAACGACTTCACAGCGACCGAACGTGATCGGATCCGGGTTAGAGACGAACACGTTGTAAGACCGTAAAAGTGACGCGCGAGACGGGTAGTTTTTACACGTACCCGTAACACGGAACCCCATACGGGATCACTGGAGCTATGCCATCCGTACACTAGGTCAAACGTACACTCGTCCCACCGCTTCTGTGGACCGTAACTTCGGAGAGTTGTTACGAATATACGTTCTGTGGTGATGAAACGCGATGTAATATGTGCGTGTGTGTTTGTATTCATGTGCACGCGTGAATTGCCAAGAGAAAAGATAGAATTTTATCGAACGTTGAAATTTCGACGTGCACTCGGATGCTGTTCGCGATACACTGAGCGGAGCCGCTAAGCGCAACCGGTATATATACAAAACACGCATACGATTACAACACGTGCACGTTCCGTATACGGTGTAGAATTTACGTGTCGTCGTCAGCGGTCCGATCGGCAATGGTTCGTGACGATGACACACAAATCGGTTTTTTCGTGATCGCATCGAATACGGGGCCTAGCATGAAAAATGAATTTACGTGTCATCGTCAGCGGTCCGAGCGTTTTGAAACGTACCGTGACCTTCGATACGATAAACCACTCGGCTTGACCTTTAAATTTATTCATTTCCATGTACTCATTATACAGCAAGGTGGCATTTCACGAATGTGCGCCGCACATATCGGTCCACGCCCGCTCATCCGACTATGTAGTAATAGACACGTCTATTAACCGAGGTCATATGAATAACAAGTATCATCGATCAGTATTGCTTTTGACAAGGTCAACAACCTCGCGCGATGGTCGGGGATTTACACTACGACGGAGACGTCAACGACACCGACGACGACGACGACGACTACGACTACAATTACTACTTTGACGGCTACGAGTTTACTTACGATCGGCGTAAACGGACAACACCGATCACGACGTCGCAGCGGCGGTAGAAACCGAAAAATTAGATATTGACTATTTTTTTTTGTAGTCGGACGATCGCGAGATCCTGAATTGGGTACAGTGAAAGATTTGGTATTTATGCATCTAGTTATGGCATAGGTGATACAGGTCTCGCGTAGCGCGCGTTTTGAAACGTACCGTGACCTTCGATACGATAAACCACTCTGCTTGAGTTTTAAATTTATTCATTTCCATGTACTTATTATACAACCTACGCGACGCCCCGGGTTTTGGACTATAGTCTAACACGCTGCGTAGTATCCATTATGAATAAATAATTTGGCACTCTGACAGCGGGGTTTGGGTTATAGATAAAAGAATAACAAGGTCGTATGTAACTGTCAATGGACGTGCGCGATAGGTGTGCCGACATCGCCGTGTAATAAATTAATTCCAATTCTACGAATTCTAGAAACAGGTTTTACGTGGCGCGCGTTTTGAAACGTACCGTGACCTTTGTTACGATAAGCCGCGCGGATTAAGTTTT
This sequence comes from Aphis gossypii, assembly GCF_020184175.1. Taxonomy (NCBI): domain Eukaryota; kingdom Metazoa; phylum Arthropoda; class Insecta; order Hemiptera; family Aphididae; genus Aphis; species Aphis gossypii. The sequence goes on along the minus strand of NC_065531.1, from coordinate 13,829,042 downwards.
AAATTTATTCATTTAAATGCGCGCGATTGTCGTGATTTATGATCGAGTATAGGCGAAAATTTGGCAACAAACCAAATGTTTCGAATAAGGGCCTGAACAGACGACAGGTTTTTGCCGGACGGCAAAAATCGGACGGTCTTTATTTACATTGAGTTAGATTAGAGTAAACAGACGTTGAAGGTTTTTGCCGGACGGTCAGTTCACCGCAGAACTCACCGGTCCGGCTAAATTACCACGCTAGATGGTATCCGGCGGGCAGACGGCAAAACACCGGAAGATAATTACGCGTCATAGTAAAATACATATAAAATGATATGACTGAACACACGTCCGGCGATCTCCGTCCGGTGCTCCGATGTGTATTTCATTTCTTACATTATTTTACAACTATAATTTTTAGGTGGAGCAACTAGAGAAGGTATACTTACTACTTGGTCCCCTCTGACTAAAATTTAGCATTTTAGACCCTCCAAATAATATCCCTTTATTGATTTAGATATATGTATAAAAGCCATCCATGGGTTATTTTAAATTATAATTAATTAATATATAATTAATTGTAGTAGGTATATACTATATAGACAGTATAATACAGTAATGTAGCGTGCAATTACTATCCATGCATGGGCATGTTTGCTTTTGGTATGAACTTGCATAATATTGTCAAAAACTGGATACACTCGCATGTATTAATTTAACTCAGTATTTATTCATATTTCATTCGTACACAATCAAGATGAAATTTAAAAAAAATATATTTTTTTAAAATGGATTCATTACCTGAAAGTGTTATGGAAGATTTGGATTATGAAAAATTAATAGATGTAGTGCGATCCCATCCTGCTATTTGGAATATGACAGATCCCGATTATTCCAATAAAATTAAAAAAGATAATAGCTGGAATGACGTTTGTAAATTATTTTACGACAGTTGGGATGATTTGTCACTGAGCAGTAAAAAGAAAGCAGGTAAGTTTGTAATATACTGTCGTTTATATTATATAGTCGTTTATTAGTATCGTTTAGATTTTAATAATATAATCTACAGAATCATTATTTATAATACTGTTAATATATATATGTTAACAGATGATACTTGTACTAAATTTATTTTATTATTTTAAAAAAAGGAGTTGTCTTTTATGTTAATTAAAATAAAATAAATAAATAAATTTAATACAGAGAATTTTTTTTTTTTTAAATTACAAGTATTATAATTATTATCAAAAACCAGGAACATATTAAAGTTCATTTTTAAATTTTTGTCATTTGCCATGGAAGTTCTCCTTCAGGACTCATAAAATATGTTGCAAAATTATCGCGTACTGTTCTTGCGGGTCTATGTGTATTATTTGGAAACTCCACAGCATTAAAATCTTGATAAGATGTCGCATCTTCAAAATTGACACCATCACGTTCCCTTACAAAGTTATGCAGTATACATGCTGCTTTAAGCACATGGTTCACGTTATCTGGTTCCAATGCAATTGGTGTATGGAATAATCGCCATTTGTTGGCTAATATACCAAACGCACACTCAACAAATCGTCTACCCCTGCTCAACCGATAATTAAAAATCCGTTGATTTATGTTTAAGTTATGACCACCAAAAGGTCTCATTATTCGATCACATAATGGAAAAGCTCCGTCTGCTAAAAATACATAAGGAAAAGCTGATCCATTGTAACCTTCAATGTTCGATGGTGGTGGAAGATCTAGTTCTCCACGTTGAAGTCTCTTACCAAAATTACTGTTTTGAAAAACAAGTGAATCCGAACCTTTGCCATAAGCACCAATGTCCACAACTAAAAATCTATAATTTGCATCAACAACGGCCATCAAAACAACAGAAAAATAGTCTTTATAATTAAAATAATCTGATCCCGTATTCTTAGGTTTTCTAATTCGGATATGCTTTCCATCAATAGCTCCGAGGCAGTTAGGAAAGTTGGCTTTTTTTGCGTAAATTTTGGCTATTTCTAGCCATTCTTCTCTTGTCAATTCTGGCATGCACAAAGCTTTCATTTTTTCCCAAATTATAATGCATGTTTCTAAAACTATGCCACGGGCGGTACTTGCACCGACTTTGAAATTTACCCGAAGTTCAGAAAATGAACAGCCAGTGGCTAAATATCTAATAAAAAAAAAATGTACCTTTAAAACCTTTATTTTTAATTTTTAAGAAGAGTATATTTATAATCTATATAGACATTAGATAAGGTAGAATAAGTAAGTGTGGTAACATAAAATAATATTAATTATAGAATAGAAAGGCTAACAGTAGTGCTACCTGACAAGAAATTAGGTTTTTTTTTATTATTATTTAATTATTTTTAAACTTTAAAACCTTATAAAAAAATTGTTGCATGTATATTTTTTTTTTTTTTTTTACCTTATAGTATATTGAAACAATGAGTGAAGAGCCTTTAATTAAATTTTCAAGCATTTTGACCCAACAAATACAATTTTATCGATATTTATAAAAAATAAAAACATAAAAAACATAAAACATTTTAATGCTCGTAAACAGCTCAAAACAAGTCAAAATATTTTGAAAATTTTTTTAAGTATAAGAAATGATAAATTAAACATTTGGTGTAAATTTTGTGAATCTATGGTCATTTGTTTTATAGTTACCTACACCAAAAAACCAAAATTAGTTTTGTTAAATACCAATTTTGCTTAAAAATTCCCATTTTTAACTATTTTTTTTTTATTTTGATGGTAATACTGAGAATTTTAAATTAAAAAAAATATATTGGTTGCTTGTTTTGATGATGTAGAAACAGATTTGAAAAAAAAATGGAACAATGTACGTGACTCGTATAGAAAATATAAAAGAAAGACTAAACAAAGTTCGGGCGCAGGCGCAAAAAAAACAAAAAAATATTTATATGCCAATTTTTTGGATTTTTTAGACTCAACATTTGAACAAAGACAGTGAGTATAATATTTTCAACAACATTATTTCATTATATTTTTTAGTTACCTATCTATTTGTATATTGTTATTTTATTTTAACAAAACATATTGTAAAATTTAATTTAATTATAAATTATTATTGAATACTAATTAACGATATTTCTTCTCAATTTTATTATAATTATCTATTTATCTTTTTAGGACGGATTCTAATTATTATGAAGGCAATGATATTGACAATCAATCAATCTGTTCGGACCAGTCGAATGATGTCGTCAGTCCTACCGAAACAAATTCTAAACAAAAAAAAGTCGACCACAAAAAAACAACGAAACGCACTCGTGAAAATGAAGAAGCTCAAACTATTTTAGATTTTATTAAACAAAAATCAAAATCCGAAGATGAAGATTATTATTTTGCCATGTCACTAATACCGGAAATTAAAAGAGTTCCTTTACAATATAAGTTAAAGCTTAAAGCAGAAATGAATTTACTTATAAGCAAGTATCAACATTTATCTGAAATTGATACCAACCAAGTATATCAACAACCAAACAATAGCCAAATTCCAACTTATCATCAAGCTCATCAACCTCAACAAAATTTATACTCATCAGACTACAACAACCAAATACTTTCAGATGCTTATATACAAAATCAATCTACAAATTTCTATTTTCATCAAAATTTCTCTCAAACACAGCCAACTACATCTTCATTAATTCAACAAAATCAACCATTGCAGTATAACCAATCAAACACAACCGTAGCATCTGACACTTCAACTCATGATTATTCGAAATCGACTTCAACAAATTCATTTCAACGTTCTCCATATGATCTATCATCTACTCATCCTTAAAAATAAAACTAACAATTATTTACCTATTTAAGAAATAAATAAGAATTATAACTAACATAATATTAAATGTATAATTAAAATTTTTTAAATAAAATACTTTTCTAACATTTATCAGATTGAAATGTGTGTGAGTAAAATATTTTACTATACATCTACCTTAATGATATAATTAAACGTTCCATTGGACCAATAGGGATCCTCATATCGGTTGATTCCTTTGTTAAATCTATTTTTAAAAAATTGTACAGTTCATCAAATGTAGACATAGACATTCGTGTGTAACTAAAAAATTCATCTAAAAAAAAAAAAAAAAATTAGCTTATAAAACAATTTTCGTTATAAGTAACTTGTTTTATTATAATATATGTAATAATGTGACTTGTGAGGAAATATATTACCCAACAAATTATAACATAGTACCTATTATTTTTGATGAATAATTAATAAATAATAAACTAATAGTCCTAATACTAAATACATGTAGGTATTGCTTATATAATTTTATAATCTATTTACTTACCTATAATCTATTAAACTTACCTTCATTAGTTCTTAGCTCATTATAAGTCGCTATAAATTGCCCTTGACTCATCCTATTGGATAATACCGGATGTATCCACCAACGACGATTTTTAATTTTTCTTTTTTCTTTTTTTTGCAAGTATTGCAGTGCAATTAATGCTAGTGTCGTGGAGTCCATGGTTATAACTTAACATAACACTCTCAACTGAGCTCACAACAAAAATAATTTTTAACTTTACTCTACCTGATAATGGTTGATTTCTAAAATTATAACATACAAAATTGCCGGACGGCATACCTTTTGAGATTCGAACGTCCGGCGTTCGCCGTCCGATTTTTGCCGTCCGGCAAAAGCCTGTCGTCTGTTCAGGCCCTAACATACAATAACCTTCGACGTATTCTCGGTATTTCAGAACCCAGTTGAATGACATTGAGAACGATAAACAGGAAACACAATTGTAAAAATCTCAGAATTATAAAACTTGCTCCCCTGAGCGGACACGTACCTGTCACGGACCACGCCTAATACGTTGCGTAGTGATCGTGATTTATTGGTTTTTTTTCCGCCGAATACGGCGCCTGCCATTATAAGTGAATTTACGTGCCGACGCGTCACCATTATAAATAAGTTATACAGACATATTTAATAATTGTGTTCCAAATTTTCTAAAATTTCGGTTTTCTATTCCAAGTGTTACAACAATATACAATACGCGCATACGATAACAAAACGAGCGCGCTCCCGTATACGGTGCCACGTTTGAAAACACGTGGCACGTTAGCGGTCCCATCGAGATCAACAAAACACGGTTTCGCACGCGTGTCCGCACGGTGTCGGGTAAAACTACGACGGTGACGTCGACGACGCCGACGACTGCTACAAGTGTTATTTTGACGTCTACGAGTTAACTTACGAATCTACTCACGATCGGCGTAAACGGACACCGATGACGCTGTCGCAACGGTAGCAGAAACCGTTTCGGTAATAGCTGCGGTAATGATATCGGGGATTGTAACGATCGTCGTCGTCGTCGCCGCCGCCGCCGGTATTGTCAATCTTGTTACTCACGCCTCATTACGGTCCCCTCCCCACCCCCTCAACATTATACCGTAAGATGATCATATATTTATAAGGACAGGTATGGACAGGTTGTATAACGCGGAACGCGCGGACGACAAGTAAACGTATTCGCTATACGGCGTTAGAGAATTTACGTGTCGTCGTCAGCGGTCCGATCGACAACACGGTCAGTGACGACGACACGAGAATCGGTTTTTCGTGTTCGCTTCGTGAATACGGGGCCTAGCGTGAAAATAGAAATTACGTGTCGTCGTCAGCGGTCCGATTGCGGCAATGGTTCGTGACGATGACACACAAATCGGTGGTCCCCGCGTTACGGGTACGTGTAAAAACTACCCGTCTCGTGCGTCACATTTATGGTCTTACAATGCGTTCGTCTCTGACCCAGATCCGATCACGTTCGGTCGCTGTGAAGTCGTTGAATGACATACGATTTTTTCTGTTTTGAAATCATTGTGTGTGTGTGTGTATGTGTAACGGTAGTGTATATGCGGGACCGAATCGCGGAACCCCATACGGGATCACTGGATCTATGCCATCCGTACACTAGGTCAAACGTACGATCGTCCCACCGCTTCTGTGGACCGTAACTCCGGAGAGTTGTTACGAATATACGTTCTATGATGATGAAACGCTGTGTAATATGTGTACGCCAGTGCACACGCGAGGAGTTGAGAAATGATAGAAATTTGTAAAGTTGACAATTCGGTAAGAGCGGGTGTGCGGAGACGGCCGCCGGTTACCGCAGCGGAGACCACGCAGCCGGAGGTCGCGGCGGAGACCACCGCCGGAGACGGCCGCGCGTCACGACGACCGTTCTCGTCGACGGACCGTCTGGGCGACCGTCCGCCGTGCTCGCTGGCGAAACGCGACCGCTCACGATAACGTTTTCGTGATCGACTCGTATGCGACACGGGGCACCGTCATCGTCATCGTGGATCCGATAGAAATTAACTTTTGAAAAGTTAATTCTAATTCATTTTATTATTATTATTATTATTTTTTTATAAATTATAATTAAAAATGTGTCCAAATAGTCGGACTCAGTTCTCAAAAAAATAAAAAACATCAAACCAGTTCGTTTTTGGCAGAAGTGTGAAATGTCCATTTATTTGGAGCAGTGTCCATATTATTGGACCGCAAAAATCACAAGACACACTGTTGAGTTTCCGCCAGCCACTAGTTGTGATAATAAATTACGAAATGACAAGAATATTAATAATAATGATTGCAAGACAGTGGTGTACCCATTGAACTCTATATGATAACTGGAATGCTCACCAGTCATAAGACCAATGTAAACATAACCGAGATAGCGTGTTAGAAAAAGACAGCAGATAAGAATGGTGTTGCTATCTTTTTTTATCACACATGGTTATATGAATTGATTACCAACACATTTTAAATTCGTTATTCGTTTAACGTTTTGACTTTTGTTCTGCCTTCTGCGTTTTAAATAATAACTTTAAAAAAGATATTATATTAAAAGTGCAAAGACAATTTTTGGATCAAGTAAAAAATATAAATCCCATACATCCAATTATTGATACGTGCACTTTAGAATTACACGAAATGAAAATAGTAAAATTTATATCTTCATACTATTGTACTTTAAGAGTCCATACTCAGTGTAAAAAATTGACACAACAAAATCAAGGTTTAAAATCATCTCTTAGGCACAAATTAAATAAACTTATTTTATTTAATCATGTTTAACCTGAGTTTTATAATATTGGTTACATGTGTTTACAAAGTTATTTTGTGTGTTATAATATATAACCAGTTTATATTTAATTATACTTTTGAATCCAATTTTTAAATTTTTTTTGTATACAATACTAGGACTTCAGTACTCTTGTCATTGAAAATTGTGCATGTTAAATACTTTTATATAAGCTTGATTTATTTTACAATTAATATATATTTTCATTGCATGCTTTTATTTCAACACTACTGCTCATGTATGCACTTATTTATCATAATATAACATTGTTAACTTGTAGTGTATGCTTTTATTTTAATATGCTTTATGCTTAATGCTTTAAAATTTAATAAATCTATTTATTTTAAACTATTATATTTTACAATGGTATTTAAATGAATATTTTGATAGTTTATTTTAACTGTAATACCTTTTTTTATTAATTTATAGTTTTATTGTCAGTACAGGAAAAATATCTAGCTGAAGTCAACTTAACATAACAGATCATATAACTCCAAGGTTATGAATATAGTTAAAGTATCTACAAAGTATCATAGTATCTTTAAATATTTATTTATTTTAGGAAATTTTGGCCATGAAGTATAACAAAAATGTATTGCAGATTTTGTTTACTGGATATTTCCAGTATTAATATTTCCTTAATTATAAATCTACAATATTAAGCCTAAGTTAGGAAAGTAGTAAGTACAATCTAAAGTAAGTAGTAGATATAGCTCCAGGTAAATAGCGTAAGTACTTGTTATATTATTTTAAATTATAATTATAAACTAATAAACTATTTATTTATCATTTAATTATTTATATTTTATTAAATTAATAAAAAATATTTTGTGGAAGTTAAAAAAAATAATGAGGTGCAACTACATTATAAGAACCAAACTAGAATAATATCGCGGTAAAATATGAAATTAAGATATTAGCGCCATGTGCAAGACAAAGATAGTAACACCATTAGTATGTGCTATCTCATTCTAACATCCTCTTTCGGGCAACACTGCTTGGTGAGCATTCCAGTTATCATATAGAGTTCAATGGGTGTACCTGAATTGCCTACCCAAAACGTCGCTGAACATAATATCAGTAATGAAAATATGTGTATGCAATATTGCCATTTTATATAATATTATATAAACAAATAGAAAAACTTTTCTAAAAAACATTAGAAATATCGACTATTATTAAATATAAATATGTTTTTTTGAAATAAATTTAAATGGCTGTTGCTCATATCCAGGTTTAGGTACACGATAAAGGAATTCTTAACGATAAATTATACGTAGGTACCTATGTACGTTATTTTATGATTCTGTGTTTAAAAATTGAGTAAAACAGTTTGCATAGAATATACTAGAGAAAACGTCGTTAACTTAATATATTTATAATATTGGAGCGCATTGTATTTAAAATATTATATTACTACAGCAATGTTTGTATAATATATAAAGAGGTTGAGGTATGTGTGCTTATTTATAGTTTTGTTTATGCGAATAAATGTTTTAATAACCGATTGTGTTTCGCTAAATTGTAAAATAACACGGAAATTTCTTCTGGGTTTTCGTGTGTATACTTTTGCGTACCATTACATGTATTATACGCTTGTAGAGTTATAATATTTATTAGTCAACCACTACCACGCGTCGGGATCATATTGGCAGCGCTATCTACCGCTAGGTGCTTGAACTTTTCATCGTGTGGGTGAATTCATTCTGATTTGTTTTGCACCTAAGCGGCGCAGTCGTATACGTTTTTTGTAATTATGTTTTCCATTCCGATCTGTACTCAACCTTAGATTATCTATTTTCTTTACAAAATATTGCGATAATTTCACATTATATTATTTATATTACAGTTGTTTGAGTTTTTTTCCACAAGACAGATTAGCAGTTTATTTAGTTACGTGATCTACATAATATTGTCATCTTGATATCGATAAATACATACACAATAGGTACAATAAGTGTACCTATATTATGTACATTTTATAAAGATCCAATCAATACAATACGACAAATCCGATTAGTTATATAAGATAACCGGGTATATAATAACGTAAATTTAATGGGACAAAAAAAGCCCCGTTTGAAGTTTGTTGGGACAAGATGATATTTAAAAATGGCCTTAGGAAAATCGAAGACTCAGCGGATAGGTATCTTGTGGCTGTGTTTCGACATATTTCTGGTTGTTTTGTTTTTTGTGTTTTTTACGTAAACCTTTGGTATAATTGTATAAAGGCTAATACAAAGGGAAATTGGCAAAAAAATGTGTTTTTAAAAAAAATATATAACACCATGATATTGTATGCATTTAATAATTTTACTATTCGTTTTTTTTCGTTATAGATTATATACACTTCGAAATTTGTCAAAATATCGTTTAATCGTTCTCGAAGAAAATTAGAATATGAATATTCCATTCTTGGTGATATATCTCGGGGTGATCTTTCAGCAAAACCTGATGTTCTTATGTTTCATCTTATATAAAGAACAAGTCTGTTTTAAAGCTTAAAAATATCGGTTTTTTAATTAGAAATATATAAGAATTCAAGGACGAAATCTGTTTCAAAACATCACGTCTCTCACTTGTCAGGTCAATACTTGAATATTGTTCAGTATTATGGAATTCGTAGCAAAAGGTCTAAACGAATCACTTGAGCGTGTTCAAAGAAGATTTTTACGATGTATTGGCTACAAACAACAGCTTATTACTGGTGACCTTCCTTTTTTGTCTACACACTACAGTGTAACTAGACACTAGTTAACACCACACGATTTAGTCTTAATATTATTTTACTTTGGATTTAGTCGATTTTTATTTAATAACCGTAAGTAGGTACATATACAACAATAGTCACTAGCAGATTGTGTTAGAATTATTTAAATTCTATTCTTCAGCGTTCAGCCTATAGCTTATAGCCACATTGGAGTTCGTAACATTATTACCTATACTTATATTTTTGAAATGTTGTAAAAGCAATTTATGACGTGAACTTTGTATGTTAAGTCTTTATGATACTTGTTAAAATTTTAAGTTAAAACACTCGTAAAAAATTGTTCTAGCTTAATTTGTTTTTTGTATAAGTCTATAACTGGAATTTACACGTAGTTCAAATTTTTTCCCTCACATTTATTTTCTGATTAATCTTTAATCTAATCCACAAATTAAGATATATTTTAATTTAATTAATAATTCCGAATTCGTAATCTAAATACTCAAAATCTATCACGTGTGAATAATGAACACGTTTCAAATATTTTGTACAACAAATCCTGTGAAACAAACAGATTATGAAGTAAATTTCTACCGGAACTAAGTTGTAAATGAAAAAATAATCCATCGGAATAAATTTTTGGGCAAACATAAGCATTGTAAATGGGAAAAAGGTAAAATTTGGAAATTTATATCATTGGGAAAGGTGGATTTAGGAAAAAAATTGTGGAACAATAGGTAGTTAGGCTGGGGCTATACACGGCGTTTTCAGTCGAATTGAAAATGCATTAGTTTATATCTGAGTAGCTATACCAATGGACGTAATACGTCGCGTTATTTTGGCGTTCGCCCGCCAAAAGGAAACCGACCGGCGTTTTCCGCCGCGGGTTGCAACGCGGCGTATTACGACGTGTATAGCACCACTGCCCCAGCCTTATCCTATGCACACCAGCAGCTGCTATGCACAGTTGAGTTTGTGTTTACTGTTTAGTAGATTTTTTATTCCATGACTTTTGATTAAAATGGTTGACTATTAATTGTGTTATTCCGTATTCGAGTATTCGACGGCGTACGCCGTAGTGATCCGTAGGACCGTAGTGCCGAAACTGTTTAGTGACTACTGACTAGTAAATATGACAATTTTGTTATGCTAGTAAATACTGAGTAGGTCCACAAGTACAAGTAACATAGTTGGAACGAACGAAATACGATGACTCAATTTCTACCACCCAATTTGTTGGCGCTTTTCGCGCCGAGGGATCCAGTCCCTTACCTGCCGCCAGTTGCCAAATTACCGCACGAGAAGAAGACTCGCGGGTATCTGGGCGTCGGAAGTTTTATGGATTTATTCGAAGTGAGTAACCTAAACTTAGCTTTGCCCAGTGCTTTTTTTTCATATTTTCCTATTCTAATTATGTAATTTTTTTATTAACAAGGATCCCGAAGACACTCCTCCTCCAACAAAAATCGAAACCCGAGAAGAACGACTAGAACGCCGTCGTCGAGAGAAGGCTGAACAGGTAGCATACAAGTTAGAACAAGAAATTGCTTTATGTAAGTACATAATTAATGCATTTTTTGTTTATAATATACTTGTTTGTTGTGAATAAACATTTGTTCTTGTTCTGTTTTAGGGGAACCACATTCAGTTGCAAACGCTACTACAGATCCATTCAAAACATTATTTGTTGCTAGAATTGTAAGTAATTTTATAGTTTGTACAGATTGTTAATTATTCTTTTACTACTTGGCTTTGGCTCTATATGCATAATTATAATAATTGAAATAATACATTTTTAATCACAAAAAATAAAATTTAATACTTATTAAATTTAAATCATACAGTACTAACAGTACCTAGTAATGGTTTATAGTCCAATAAGAATTATAAAAATCATTAAATTCAATTTTGAAATGTATAGTATATTATTATTTATAGACAGAAGAAAATCACTATATTTTTAATAATTTAATGTTATTACTAAAATAATAAAATATATTTTTTTCCCACAAACTTACCGAAACACTAAATTAACATACTTCAAAAATCAAGACTATACCATGACATTGATCTTAATCTTATACTAAAATATATTGTAGGTATACCTACAAATTTAATAAATATTGTAATACCGTACTTTATTAATGTTGATTATTATTGTAATGTTATTTTATCATCTGATTTTGTGACTAATTTTAAAAAATTAATAGCAACCAGTACCTATAATAGCGAATAAGGAAGTATAGCTTATTACTTTAATATGGATATCTTGAGAAGTCAATATTATTTCCAAATTATATTCAATAAATATAAAACTGGGCCTACCTATTAAATTTTAATTAATGAAAGATATTCATATAATATATAGGTATTTATTAGGTAATTGTTTTTAATATTATTGCTTATTTCAGAATTATGATACATCTGAATCAAAATTACGAAGAGAATTTGAACTTTACGGTCCTATAAAAAAGGTAAATTATTGAAATTATTTAATTTAAATATTTTGTATTTGATATTAACTTACTCTTGTATTTCATTTTTATAGATTGTTGTCACACATAATAAGATTGATGGTAAACCGAGAGGGTATGCTTTCATTGAGTACGAATATGAACGTGATATGCATTGTAAGTAATTAACATTTAGATTAATTTTTATATTCAAAAATTGACCTGGTGGTCTCAAATGGCGATTGTTGAGGTTAAAGTCTACCAAAATTGATTTTACTAGCCTATGAATATTTTGGAAATTTGTTTGTTGTTTTTCAACCGACACACCTGGGCGTTCAATTTCTAGTTTCACAATTATTAAATAATTTCTATTTTATCCACTAATTTTAATTAGTTTTTTACATTATAAAAAAATGCTACTTTGCTCAACGATATAACAACCCATACACAAACAAATAACCTATTTATAATTTCAATAACTGGTTGTTTAAAAAAACATTCTGAAGTCATTTTAAATAAGCAAACAAAAATTATAAAAATTTCAAAATATGTATGGATTAGTATAATCAATTTACTTTTCAAATTTAACTTAATATTATTTTGAAAAATGTCAAGATCTAAATACTCGCCAGTTTGAAAAATTATTTTTTAAATATTTGTTTTATATCAACCCTTGCGCGTTCTTAAAAACAATGATCTTTAAAATTCAAAATTTAAAAATAAAAACATTCTGGTACAGTTTTAATAATTGTATTTTGTTCTTGATGCAGTGAACTGTGAAGAGCTCGCTGATTGGAGCTTCTTTAATGACCCTGTGATTATACGTAGACGACTTTGTTGATAATAGGTTTGTATGTGTGGTAAGCCCAACATACAAATTATAAAAATAAATTAACCCATCATTTCAGTTTCCAAAAATTTTCTCAAGTACAATACATTCTTAAATGTACATTACTTATTAGTTATTTCAATAACCCGTATTTATTGGTAAACGAGTGTTATTTAATTTTTTTTTTTTATTTAACTTACATTAGTTAATTTAATATACTAAAAATAAAACAACTTATGGGACATTACACAACTTAGGGATATTACAGAATATGGTAAACTGTAATGTTAATAACATTACAGCATATGGTAAACTGTAATGTTATTTGTTTAAATAATAGTATAATATTTTATATTTTATTTTATTCTTTCGTGCATGAAAATATGCAAAGGTAAGATTAATGTGATATTGGTGGAAGAAAACGTGATATTTTTATTTCATTTACACTTTCTTCTTATTCTTAATTTTACTGGGTTATAAAATAATTTGCGCCCATGTGTAAGTATTGGCGTCCCAGGTAAAGTAAAAAAAAAAAAAAAAAAAAAAAAATCGACAAATTTTGGATTCACTTGGCATTACAAACTGCGCTAAAAAAAATCAATCTGGGAATAGCAAATAAGTATAATTGGTAGGTACTTAAATATTTGATTATTTTCTAATTTTTCTTTGAGATTTACATTTTTGTTTTTATGAGGTTGGTAAGTCCTGGTTCTGATGTACTTTAAATTTGTTCCAATACATTTCAAAGATACAATCTGTGCTATCTTATCAACTCTTCAATTAACAAATTTTGTTCAAGAATTTCAATAATTAGTTAAACATTCTCATTTGAATTGGGACGGGTACTATTCAATTTTTCTTATCGACAGCAAGGTTTTATATACAATCTTAGTTCAGTCTAATTGTTTTCCCCCAATAATATTTATTATAGCTGCATATAAACATGCTGATGGAAAAAAGATTGATGGACGAAGAGTATTGGTGGATGTTGAGAGAGCACGCACAGTCAAAGGATGGCTTCCTAGAAGATTGGGTAAATTAATTTTATTTTTAACCTAATTTATAATAAAAACTACTGTAATTTTATATTAATAGATTTTCATTTAATAATTTAGGAGGTGGATTAGGGGGTACACGACGAGGTGGACCAGAAGTCAATTTGAAACATTCAGGTAGGGAAGATAATGAACGAGAAAGAGAAAGGTATGCCCGTGAAATGGCTGGTAGCCGTTCTGGACGTAGTGTTACTACAGAAAGAGATCGAGAACGTGATTATCGTGACCGAGATAGAGATCGTGAACTTGAACCAAGACGTCCTCGTAGTAGAGACCGTGAAAGAAAACGTCACCGTTCTAAGTCGTATGTATTAATTATATTTATAATTAATATATAATAATTGAAACCATTGGTAAAACTATCAAGTATCAAATACCATGTATATGTCTGATTTCTAAATTGTTATTACATTTTTGTTTTTGTTGTAAAACATAGTATGTTTAGGTATTGTGTTATTAAATTATATTTTTTAAATAGTTATTTAACTGACGCAAAAAAATTTGTATCTTTTTTCATAAATCTAACGTTTAACATTGTTACAAGTGTTTATTTTTAGATTTATAACCTAAAATTACCTTCTCAACCTTTTTTGTAATAGGGCCCCCCTAATTTAATGTAAAACTATCTAGACCCCTCCCTCAATCTAAATCATTAATTATTTTTTCTTAATGAAGTACTAAATTTACATGCGCTATTTCACACAAATAAATTATTAAAATGTAAAGAAAATTACTAAATAATCGTAAATATTTTAAATGAAATAAATATTTTCAAGGCCCTCTAGTTATTCATCCACAACCCCCAGGTTGAAAAGCACTGACCTAAAACATCATGTTTGACATTTAAAAATATAGTTTTAAATTTTTTATTGAAATTAAATCTTCGAAGTAGTTATCTAATTTAAAAACTAACATGTTTAATTATTTGTTTTAAAACTGAATTATCGTAGTATGTAAGTCAAACTAGTTTGAATTACAAAATAATTGTTTAATAAGTTTTGTAAATGTATACTAAAAATTAATTGGTACACTATCAAATGAAAAGTTTGAACAAGTATACTTAACCATTCATATTTGTATTTTACTTTTTTTTTTTGAACTAGTCAAATCAATCTAAACAAAATTTTCAGATACTTCCAGTTTTGTAGTTAATGTTATAATAATTACTTATCAATAATTTATTTTCAAATACATAATTATACACATTTAAAATACAAATAAATGTATTCTTTAGTTCTTAAAGTACAACTGTTGATTGGCACTTGTTACTTTACTCCATTTAGAAAATCAAAAACATCCTCTAATTTGTTCTGCAAAAATACCTCTGATAGGTGACAGAGTAAAAACCAATTTTAAGGTGTATAAGTTCATAATAGATAAGAAAATTAATGTTAAATTTTACCAATAAAATATAAAAATAAAAAATTTAAACAAAATGTGATCACTTAAGTGCATTTATGCTGATAAGTGAAAAGTCACAATAATTTTATTAATATATTCAAACTTTATTATAGACGTTCACGTGAACGCAAGAGACGTCGTAGTAGAGACCGTGCTAGGGATGTAGAGTATGATGAAGTTGAAGAGGTTCCTGTTTCCAAATCTAGAGATAAAGATCATGATCGTGAAAGAAAAAGAAAGCGTAGCCGTTCTAGGGATCGTGAACGTAAGAAGGATCGCAAAGAAAGAGATCATCATCGCCGAGACAAGTAAAATGTCATTTTAATTTTAAGGCTATTTCATAGACTAACACTTATATGTTCCACAGGAGTAAAGATCGCCGTGACAAACATGATAAAGACAACTCTGAACGTGATGACAAAATTCACATTAAACAAGAACCTCTTGATGGTTAGTTTTTTTTTATCTTAGATTATGAGCAATGAATTAGTTTTACAATGATGTATTTTTTTTTTTTATATCTTAAAACACTGCTTGAAAAATGCTTCATCTTCAATGTTGAGGGTTGTTTCCCCATTTTTTATTTCATTTTAAATATTACATGTTTCTAGGACAGTAGATTAGGAAGATTTTTTAATTTATTTTTTAATATGTTAACAGTTATGAGAGACATTTATAACTGGTCATTATAATTTTTCAATTATTGATTATTTTGTGATGATTTCACATTTATTAGGCCCGTTTCATATAGACATGTATCATACATGCGCTTTTTTAGTTTACATTGATAAAGTTTATACACGTAATACCGGAGAGTGAAATGATCCATTATCGGAGTGGCGTGTATGAACTTATTCAATGTAACTGAAAACATGCCCTTTCAGTATGCGTCCATGTGAACGGGCCTTATTGTTTTCAATATCTATTAAATTTAGTATATCTGAAAAATAAGAAATATTTACTATTTAACATGATAAAACTAATATGATAAACCTATAGGTTAGAATGGTTAGATAATGTTATTAGTCATTATTTAAAAAAATTTAGTCCAAGAAAAACTTACTGATTAAGATATAGCAGTTAACATGTCAAATAAATTAAAATTATTTATTATTTTTAAAAGGTTAAAAATGTTTACTGTTCATTGGTATTTATTATGAATAATATTAGTATTTTGAAATATTTATGTATTTATAAATTCTTTTGTTTTTTTTTCAGAATATGACAATAATTATGACAATTACAATAACGAATATGATGGTTACAATAGTCCCCATGATGATTACGATCCAGACATGGTTAAAAAGGAAGAACCCGATGAAGACAATTCTAATGGTGGACGTTACAGTAATAATATGATTTAATAGACTGTATCGTACTATATTGACTATTTTTTACATAAGTAAATATGTAAAACTTAAGAAAAATGGAATTAAAAAATTAATAAATTTATTGTTTAGTTCAATGTTTCAAAACAAATTTCTGTTTATACACATTAGTAAGTAAATAAATTCCACTTCTTCAATTTTTTTTTTTTTTTTTATTAGCTATTGATATTCCTTGTATATTACTTCCTATATAGTAAAATACTATAAATTACTCAATCATAATAAAACATTAATATTCATAAACAGGTAATTTTATCAGTGTTATAAAAATTAAACAAAAAAAGTGTTCCATTATTAAATATACTTGTAGTTACTTAATTTGTCAAAATTAAAATTAATTCATTATGTTATGAAGTATATTAAATATAAGTTCAAATTTTTAAAAAATTTACAAATTACAAGTGTTTGATGATGCTATGAAAAGTTAAGATGTTCCTCTTGAATAGATCATAGTGGAACTAAAAAATATAAATAATACAATCATTAAATTACTTTTTATAGATATTTAAATGATATTTTTACTTTTAAATATACTATGAATTTAACTTTATGCAGTAATGACATCTTCAAAATATGTGTAGATTTTATTTTAACATAATATCTATTTATATTTTTTATACTTATATGAACTAATTTACTCTATACTAAGGTGTATAGACTTAAAACTGAAGTCATATTAACAATACATTGTATATGGTATAAATATTATATACTATTGTAATGATTAAAATATTATACTATTAATGTAATTAAATAAATGCAATGTTTTCAGAAAAGAATTAAACAATCCCCTGTAGTGCCATAATATTAATAGTAAAATAAATCATTTTAATAATTGCTTTAGGAGTATCAAAATACATACTATGAAACATGATATACTAATTATTGTCTATTGAAATGGACTAACAGACCTATGCTCACAGTAATTGTACGTTTACAACAATTTATCATTGAATTCAAATTTTATTTATTCATTAGTAATTACATTGGCCCACTGCTCCACTCGAAACATAATGTACAGCTGCAGACTGGCAGAGTGTTATCCACTTGTTTATATTTTTAAGATAACATTTAAATAAGCAAAAGACAATTAAATTGTATACATATATGTGTTCACGACAATATGTACATTTATCTGCAGCTGTGGCTACTAGTTTTTAAAATTGTTATTGATATAAACAATAATATCTACACTTCAAATAATAAATATATAAATTACAGCTAATAGTAATTTAATATAAAATAATTTTACAAAAACAAATAATATTAATTTTTCAATGGTATTTGTTATACATTCCACTAGTTTAAATCATGTTTTTATTATTGGGACGAGGCGGGCTATAGATTAGACGGACTTGATAAATTTATGAATAATAAATCATTCTAATATTTCAAACAATTTTTGAAAGCACTTGGATAATATTTGTGGATTTTAAGAGCTCCATTCCCTTACCGGACTTAACACCATCAATGTCCATGGCTTGTGTGTACAAGTCGAGTGACGTAGATTGGTGGATTGTAGCTGACTGCTGTTAAAAGTACAGATCGCTGTAAGACACTTTGTAGCCATGTCTCCCTCTCGGTGACAGCATCAAGGTGGATATTATAATGTATCCACCTCGTCTAGGACGACGGGGTTTTCGAATTTAGCCACAGTTTTCACATGACAAAATCTATTTTGTCATGAGTTTTCATGGAACAAGAACCAAAACAGACCTGTGATAACCAACATAACCTAACGAATAACTAAAAAATCGTGTCTGAAAAAACATATTTATGTTATGTATATGCATTTATACAGTATGAGTATACACTTTATTATTTTCGCCTTCACTGTAAACTATACAATACTACCTACAATGTTATAACTACACCAATTTTATAGTGTACAATATTATACTGATAGTAGTGTGTTTTTATGTTTTGAAACATCGTCAAATGAAATGATTTAAACGCGTTGAGGATTTGAGATTATTTTTTTTGCGATTGATCGTTGTTGTATTTTATGTGAAAGTGGCCGAGTGTCTTAAATTGATCGTGCTGCTCTATGTTGCCGCATCAGTTTTAGTTTCTCGTTGGACCTGCGGTATCATTCAGACTCCGTACTTGCAAAGTCCACTGCGGTTACGGTAAAACGATCTGCGCGATTAGACTACGACGACTGTAGTCAGGAAATAATAGTTGATATTCTTCAGTACATCGCCCAGAAGAGGAGGAACGGAGTCTTACACGCACGGGTATTTTTTTCGGTCTCCGATTTTTTTTTACCCCCTCCCATTCGTAGGTCGTACACCACAGATCTCCAAGGACCACCATCAAGTACTGCTAGATCATTAATTTGTGTCCAAATTGATGTGACATGTTTTTTTATACATTCGACCCCTTTCATTTGACAGATGACCATCGTGTACTGATGGTGATTGCGTACCAACTATGAGTAGTGACCCGCTGGGAAGGAGACGCACTAGTATCATGAACAGTACTGTGCCAAAGAAGAGGGGCAGCATGCGCGTCAAGGCGTTCCCGTCTCGCACTGACGAGAAGTTTGTTGACACTACCTGGGCAATGCTGAAAAACGCCATACAGGAAATACACAAGAAAAACAACTCATGTCTGAGCTTTGAAGAACTGTATCGAAACGCATACACTATGATACTATTAAAGCATGGTGAACGCTTATACAATGGTATGAGGGAGACGGTTTCCACACACTTGGAAACCAAGGTGAGAGAGGACGTTCTCGTTGCTTTAAACAATAACTTCCTGCAAACCTTGGATGAGTGTTGGAGGGATCACCAAACATCTATGGTCATGATTAGAGACATTCTAATGTACATGGACAAAGTGTATGTTAAGAACAACGAAGTCGATAGTGTTTATAATCTTGGACTCGTTCTCTTTCGTGACATAATTGTGAGGCATGATCGCATTAGAGATCACTTACGAGAAACACTGTTGAGCATGGTGATGAAAGAAAGAAACGGTGAAGTGATAGACCGTATTGCATTGAAAAACGCCTGCCAAATGCTTATGATATTAGGTATACAAAATAGGATAGTTTATCAAGAAGATTTTGAACGCCCGTTTCTTGCTCAGTCTAGTGAATTTTATAATGTTGAAAGTCAAATGCTTTTGGCTGAAAACAGTGCTTCCATTTATATTAAAAAAGCTGAATCTCGGATAAATGAAGAAGCTGAACGAGCTAAAAACTACCTTGACGTTTCTACTGAAAGCCGAGTGATTCAAGTAGTTGAAGAAGAGCTTATTAAAAAGCATATGAAGACTATTGTTGAAATGGAAAACTCTGGATTTGTTTTCATGTTGAAGAATCAGAGGACAAAAGATCTGGCCTGTATGTATAAGTTACTGAGCAATTTGTCTGATGGTTTAAAAACCATGTCTGATTGCTTAAGTAAGTATTTAAGAGAAGAAGGCCGATCATTAGTCAAAGAAGACGAGACTGATTTAAATCCCGTCACATATGTACAAAGCTTATTAGATCTCAAAGACAAATTGGATTATTTTTTGTATAATTCATTTGGAAGTGATAAAATTTTTAAACAAACAATATCTTCAGACTTTGAACATTTTCTTAACCTTAATTCAAAGTCTCCTGAATATATGTCATTATTTATTGATGATAAATTGAAAAAAGGAGTGCGTGGTATTGATGAAAATGATCTAGAACCTGTGCTTGATAAAGCCATGGTATTGTTCCGATTTCTACAGGATAAAGATGTTTTCGAAACATACTATAAACAACATTTAGCTAAGAGATTATTGTTGAACAAGTCTGTGAGTGATGATAATGAGAAAAATATGATCTCAAAATTAAAAACTGAATGTGGATGTCAATTTACTTCCAAATTAGAAGGTATGTTTAAAGATATGTCTTTGTCAAACACCATCATGGATTCATTCAAACTGTACCTGTCCAACTCGCCTTCATCTAATTGCAACAATATTGATTTATCAGTTCGTGTGCTTACTACTGGATTTTGGCCATTACCAACAACTACTCCAAAGTGCAATGTTCCAAGCATAGCACGTTTGGCATATGAAGAATTTAGAACTTTCTATCTGGGCAAACATAATGGTAGGCAACTTCGACTTCAACCACAATTAGGTTCTGCAGATTTAACTGCTATTTTTAATGATAACCGTAGAGAGAATAGTACAACATCTGTAATTAGTTCAAATGGAAGCAGTAGTACTGTTGTGTCGACGTCTTCTGTTTCTGGTTCTAGCATGAACAATTCTAATTCATCTGTACGTAAGCATATCTTCCAAGTATCAACTTATCAAATGGCAATA
This sequence comes from Aphis gossypii, assembly GCF_020184175.1. NCBI lineage: Eukaryota > Metazoa > Arthropoda > Insecta > Hemiptera > Aphididae > Aphis > Aphis gossypii. The sequence goes on along the minus strand of NC_065531.1, from coordinate 13,807,785 downwards.
CTGATGTTGTTTAACAGTTATGAAAAGATGACCATGGAAATGATAATGAATGAAACTGACATCAATGAAAAAGACTTAACTAGGGCATTACAATCTTTAGCAATGGGAAAGCCGTCACAAAGGGTATTGTTAAAGAGCCCCAAAACAAAAGATATTGAGCCACATCATGAGTTTTCTGTCAATGAGTCATATACTTCTAAATTGTATCGTGTTAAAATCCAGTCAATTACTACCAAAGGAGAAAACGAGCCAGAGAGGAAGAAAACTAAAGACAAAGTAGAAGAAGATCGAAAACATGAAATAGAAGCAGCACTCGTGCGTATTATGAAGGCTCGTAAAAAATTAACACACAATACACTTATTATGGAAGTAACAGAACAATTAAGATCTAGATTTATGCCTTCGCCTGTTCTTATTAAGAAACGTATTGAATGCTTAATCGAAAGAGAGTATTTAGCACGCACACCAGAAGACAGAAATACTTACAATTATGTTGCATAAATGTTCTATCATATCACCATGTATATATATACATATACGTATAAATAAGGTAAATATTTTAACCAAATTTTTTTATATAGCAATGAGTTAAATTTGTAATATATATATACAATATATCATAAGTACTTATGAACAGAAATATCTATATATTATATTTACATGTGAAATTTATATGTTCTTTAAAGTTATTTCATACTAATTTTGTATTGATAGTATTTAGTAAATTTAATTTGATCAATAAATTTGTATGAAATGCCTACTATAATTTTATAAACTTGCATATAACCAATGTATAAAATATATTTTATGTAAAATTCAAAATTTTGTTGTCATCATCGATAATAGTTATTTTACTATTATTTGATAATTTTAATATTATGAGAGTTATGTTATTCTATTGACCATGTTACAAGTATTTATAATAAAATATAAAGAACTTAATAGAACACATCCAATTCATCATTAACTTTTTTAAACTTTAATTGTATTTCAATATGCTTCTAATGTACAATACAATCCCTGTATTTGTGTGTAAACATAGTTTGAGAATATACTGTCCAAGAAATAATTTATTAATTTTTCAAATATTACAAAATGTGTGGAATAATAAATACTTTATATTTCTTCAAATATCTTATATTTTTTTTTAAAGGATGTTATACCTGTCATGTCATTTCCGTCCTACAAACATTACAGAAAATTTATGTTTTTAAAAATCCACTTTTTCTTGATAATTTAAAAATAAGAGTGAATTGACCTATTTTTAAATGCATATAGGTGAGAATATTAATGTTGAAAGGCTTTTACTTAATGTTTGAATTTTAAAACAAGTTATGAGTATTTTAAAATTATAATATTTTACATAGTTGTAATTTATTAGTGATAAGAAGTTATAACCTACTAAAATTAAAATATTAATTATTTTTAGTACATTAGATGATGTTCTAGATAATATTTTTACTTTTAAATTTGTTAATAGGTGCTAATTCATCTAAAACTGAAAAGCACAAGGATTTTTATAAATAGCAATATGCTTTATTATTCATTTATAAAATAGAGGTAATACAGAACAGGTGTGTGCAACATCCTCTGAATTCATAGTTAAGTTAGTCTCACGTAAAATTGGAATAACACAATATTGATTTGCAGGAATAATAATTCTTTGCATGGCATTATTTATTGTTTAATACATTTTATGAATTATAATAGATTCAACCAATTATTGGCAATGGCAAATACAACATTACAAAATGAATTGTTATTTATGTTTTAATAATATACATAATTTAGTTCTACATAATATTCTAACCTGAGTCAAGATCTAAAAGTGCCAAAGCTTGCTCATAGACTAAAAATAAATACAGTTCTATTCTTATTATTGTTTACTATTATAATATATTTTTTTGCTTGCAGGATTAATAGTTAATTACTAATTAATCGCTCATTGATCAATCATGTATAAATTCAATATTACTCTCATTAAATATAAAGTAAAATACCAAAATGTTATCATTTTTAATCAATATTATTTAATAGGTTAACATGTTATTATTACTAAAATTAAAATTTATGTTAAATAAGTATAAATATTGACTACATTAAATATACATTATATTTACGTTGATTAAACTATTGATAAAATAAATATCTAATCCCTTAATTTTAAAATTATTAAAATTAATAATTTTACTATTGAAGGTTATATTAATTATAAAAGCTATTTTTTTAAAATAACCTTGTAAACGTGAAAGTTTTGAATTAAAACTATTCATATTTTCTTTATTTTTTATCTTCTCTAATTCACTTAAATACTTTTTTATCTCAGACATTTATGTGTATCTATTTTAAATAATTTTCATTACATAATCAAAATTATATCAATAATAAAAATATTAGATAGGTACATTAACAATTATTATTATTGATGTTGTAGTTATTGATGCTTGTCATTATCCAAGGAAAAAATAGTATACAATATATTCTATAAACTGTAGTTAATTTTGAACTGATGGAATTATGAGCTCTTTACATAAGTGGGCCTATAAGCCTTGCTTCCCCTTTGTCCTGGCTTATATATAAGGTGATTCATCAAACATGCTCACCCCTATTTTTTACTTTAATAATGAATTTAAAAAGTCATTATTTTAATTCTTGTGAAATTTTTTTGAACTACTTAAGAATAGAGTCCCAAATAAATTAATATGTTGATGGCATGGGCGATGGGTATATAACATTTTTGACTTTTTTACTAATATTTGTACAAATTACAATTTAATACCTATGTATTAGGAAAAGAACAATGCAAGTAGCCCCTAAGGCAAAATATTGAATGTAAATAATTTTTTTTAATACAAGTCTTGGGTCATAAAATGTCACCTTCTTATAAGACTTTTAACAGTTCGCCATTTGTTTGTCACCCAATTGAATCGGATAAAGATCTTATCTTAAATACATTCATTCCTTCATAACATTTTCCAATAAGTATAAATAATCAATGTTACATAATAGTTGGTTTTTATAACGGAATTAGATAATTCAAACCTTATTCATTTTTCATCTAAATTTAATTTTGATCTCTAAAAACAGTTTTTTACTTTTCCTGATAATTTTTATTTTATGGAGGTATGGTTTTTTGAAATGATCGATTCAATTATTGCCCCAATTTAATATTATTTATTAATTATTAAAATTATTAATTGTATGCAGATATGTAGAATGTTTGCGAATAACTATTGCAATTTTATTGAATAATATTAAAAAACAAACATTAAATAACTTGAGTATTATACATATTATTTATATTAGGTATACTTTTATTATTATTTTAAGTAAATGATTTAAACCTCATCAATATTAATGTAAGTTGTGTAAAGATTTATTTTTTATTTCAAACAGAAATAGTTGAATTATAATACAAGATTTTATGTATAATAATGTTAATTATGTAGTATGTACTATAATAAAACGTTTTATTTTTTATTCACAGATTATTGGTTTGCAAGACAAATAAATACTATATTTTAAAACATTGAAGAACACATAGTTTTCAAAATTACTTGTTATATTTGGTTTTAATTTAATAAAAAAAAAATAATAATAATGTATTCTACCAATTATTTTATAATTATAATTATAATTTTTTTTAATGTTTAAACGAGTGATACTTAAATATTATCTCTATTAAAATGTAATAATTGATTATATTGTAACTTATATATTTTTTAGTTTCAGTTTTATTTTAATAGTATTGATTGAATTTTGAAAAATTTTACTTTTCAAATCTGAATAAATACGCTATTTTGAACTGTTTAATTTTAATATAAAATTAATTGTATTAATTATTTGTATAACCAGTAGCCATACAATTTGTTTGTACGCTAAATTGTTCTGGTTTCCAAATAATTTAGTATTTAATACAATTCCATATTTATAATATGGATCTTTTACACCTTGGTGCTAAGGTACAGTTTTTAAAATGGCATTTTTTCAAGATACTAAAATGAACATCATAATTATTACATTTAAATATTATAATATAATTTATATACTTATATGGTTAATTTGTATGCCTATATTTATGTTATATATATTATAATATTGATTAGTTTATGATTTAAATTTTATAAAATATGTAATATATCATTGTTTATAGATAAAAATAAAAAAAAAACATTTATTTTATTGTTGTTTATTTAATGTAGGTTACAAGTATCTTACTATCTATCCTGCCAAAACTAATTGTTTATTATTTATACAAAAACCATTAAAAAAAAAAGTATTCTGCTATAAATTTGAATGTGTTACTAAAATTGTCACAATATTAAAATAGGCAATTAAAATTTGTTTCTATCTAATCTAATAACATACATAGTTGGTGGAATTAGAGTTGTCAGGATTCATCGATGGAAAGGGATAGAGTAAAATAGGTATACCTATATTGTATAAATGGATGTGTACCTACACAACAAACAATCGATATATAATTGAGCTGTTCTAGTGAACCTATATATTAAACAAAAACAATTTTCAAGGGGGAAGGAGGGAGGGTCTACGCTCAAACCTCCCTAAAAGCGTCGTTGATTGAACTGATTGAAGGTTTTGAAAGAAGTTATTGTATATTTACAGACTAAAAATTAAATCGTGTTCTGAGCTCTGAAAGAACCAAATAAAATGGTTGATACATTACAAAATAAAGGGTAAAATCATGAATACCTAGACAATATCAATAAAACGGATTGATTAATTTAAAAATAGATACTTAGGTATACTATAACACTAAACACCATATCCTATTGGCTATTCGGTATGTGAAATCTTACAAAGGTACAAATGTTAACTTCATAGAGTAAATAGGTACTTCATATTAGTTTACTAATGACTATACGATGATGATAATAACATCTATAATTAATAGGTACCTACCTACTGTGTATTAAATCCGCCTAAATAATCTTTTTACCCGTAACAAACTTAACGGCTTTGCTGGATTATTTTTTGTAAGTAATGATTTCGCGGGCTGTAGTTTCTGAATATTTGTATATCACGCAGTTAAAATATGTAGGTACTTATGTAATTACTAATATTACTATCATAATAATTATATTCACTTCGGCTTTAGATCTGGACGCCTAAAGCACAGAACAACTTTTTGTAACAGTACGACCTATCAAGCTATATGGGTACGATTAAGAGTTAAGACGATCTTCAATAATATCATAAAAACGAACAATGAACAGGTTAGAAAAATAACAGATGTGAATCTTTTCGTTCAAAATTTAACACAATAACAAACAATTTACTGAATACTAATGCACATTTTATTATAAGTGTAGGTACTTAGGTACCTAATCGTTTTTTTTTTTTTTTTGATAATGACATAATGTGTGTAGTATTATACTTTATAGTACAGTATGTACTATATAGATCTATTGCAGAGTATATTTTAAGAAATTTTTAATAGGTGGGACTATGATTTTATAAGTCATAAGGACTACGCTAATACATACCTCAGGTACCTTTTATGTTTTCGACTTATAAATCGTGTTCACACGTCTTTGCTATAGGTACCTACTATACCTATATTACTTGAGTTCCACTAGAGAGTTTTTACTGTTTAATAATAATTTAAAGTTATGATGGACTATTTTATTAAGTTGAGATAGATTAATGATGAATTTGATAGCAAAACCTAAAAATTAAAAATGGTATTTATTAATTTTATTAATAAACTACAAGTTGGTAGGTATCGTTTGAAAAAATTGAACACATTTGTCGATGTTATTTACAAATAATAAGGCCTTATGTAAAAAAAAATATTACCTAGTTAAATTAATCAGAAAAGGGTACAAACCATTAACTATAAGATAGCAATAATTTTTCACTAGGCAAGTCGCAAGTGGCACTCATGTCACCTACTTTAAGTATTGAAATATGCTCAGATTTATTGCGAATATGCAACTTAAATAAAGCATGCTTTTATAATTTATGATATTCGATAGGAATATTTGTTTTTTATTGTCAATATTTTTAGTTTAAAAAGTATATTTGAATTTACTATATAATTTATTCCCTACCTATTTATTTCCAAAATATATTGCCATATTGGTTATCAAAATGTTATTAATTACCCATTAAAAGTTAGACACTAGATTATAGACGTTCTTTCTTAGAGCAGTTGACGTCAATTATACTCAAGATGGTCGAATCATTAGTTTGCATGATTCTTAATTTTAACACATGGTTTACGGTAACGCGATAGTATATTTTACATAGCTACATACATTGATAACTATACATCATAAATTATAAATAGAATAAAATAAAATAATGTATGTATTTTATACACAAAAATTATTTGATAAAAATAGTAAAAAAATGTCACAGAGTGGAGAAAAAATAAAAGCTAAACAATTAACATAACTACATAACTAGGTGACCAGACATACCTCTACCTACTATTTTGTCGTAGAACAGTACTCTTTTTTTTAATGCATGTCCTAGTGTCCTTAACAATAGTGTTAAGTGCATGAAATTGTACTCTACAACTATAACCATATAATATGTAGTTTCCATCTTACAAATGCGTATAATATAGCAAATTGTTGAATTTGAAATTAAAATTTCTGGCTACTTGGAGTAATAGTTAACAATCTCCAAACACAAATTTCCCACGAATGAACCAATAAAATAGAATAAATATTCATAGTCATATCCATAGTTCGAGGTTTGATTACTTTGATAGTTTCATTGGAGTCCAAGGTTATATTATAGAATTAGTAATTTTTCGTAGTTTTTCGAATACCAAGACTGATTTATGTATGATACTTTTATTTGAACTTTCTTCTTAAATTTATCGTTTTTCTAGGTTTGGTTAATCCAATGAGATTTCAGAAATCTCTTTAATGTTAATGCAATTTCGTCTGTGGTAATAGGGATGATTCTAGAATTTCAACAAGTCTTAAAACTTTCAATTAATTTAAAAGTCAAAATAGTAGTATCATACCTAGGTAAGTCAGTCTTGGTATTCGAAAAGCTACGATTCTATATTATAAATTATAATCTTGTACGCCAATGAAAGTAATCAAACCTCGAGATCGTTTAGACTTTTAAAATGTAATATTTTAAGTACCTATCTACTTTTATAAGACTTAATTATGTACCTCGTTACTTATTTCTACACGATCTAGGAAAAAGGGATGTTATATAATATTGTTTATTATAAGTTGTTTAACCTGTATTATTTTAGTTTGGTTATTTTAATATTTAATATTTCAATGTTTGACAACATGACACGCTCGTTATTCTTTTTTACATTAATTAATTATACCATTAAAGTATATTTATATAATCTAAAAGTACCTATAATATAATATTCTATTTTTCATTTCTAAAAATCGCAACTTACTGAAACGAAAATCATTGTACATATATATTATACAATATAAAACTGTCTATTGTCTATAGTAGGTATAATACTATAATCCGCAATTTACTGTGGATATTATCAATTACCAATGTACGAAATGGACTCGCAAAAATAATATTATTATAAATTGACGACAATTATTGTACCTATACACTAGTATTCGTATATTACATATTATGACAAACGCAAACATCAAGTAAGAACTTATAAAAAATTACTACTCATTACTTAACTCACATTTTATATAATTACCTATAGTAATATTATATATACCTAGTACCTACCTATACAATTAAAATGTCCCAGTACCTATTCGTTCTTTTGGTGTATGTATTTTATTATAAAAACTAAAAAGGTTCTGTACACCTATATAGATCTATCCCGTCGACGATCCCTCTATAGCTTCGCGATCTCACCCCCACTCACTCTCTCACTCTCAAAATCTCAAACATGTGCTCTCTATTATACCTTACTCGACACACGAATGCCGATCCCAATGGAATACCCCCATCTGGTCACTTCTTTGTGTTACCCCTCGTGTGACTGTCGTCTCTTCAAGAACAGACCCGTCTCTCGCACAGTCGCAAACTATATACACATTTACACACACACATAAGCACTTGTTGTCCTTATTATTATTATCGTTGTAGTGTAAACCAAACCTATTTTTGTGTTCAGTACAGATTAACGTCCACGACTACTCGGATGTTCCTGCGGTTGCCATCATAAGCAAAAAAAAAAGTACGAACACTTAGATTTTGTTGGTATCAAAACAAGGAACGAAATTCAAATTAACAGCGGCCGATTTTTATCGGTGATTTATAATATTACATGCAAAAAGATATCTATTTGGTACAGCAGGTAATGTCGTTGAATAATTATAATAATTTTTTTTTTTTTTTTTTTATTAATTGTAAGCGAAGGTTGAACGGTTTTAATGGACTGCATTATCATTGATAGATTAAAATGAGGTATCTAAGTTTTCAGATGTATATTTTTTTCTTAAAAAGATAAATTGTTGAATTTACAATGGTAGTAATTGTTTTAAACCCTTAAAACCTTGTAGACTAATCAGTTATCAATCCGTCCGTGACCTAATTATTTAAGTGCTAGTTAGGTTAAGTATGTATCTATAAATGTGTTCCATGTACTATATTCACTAGATATTTATTAAGATATTTTGGTAAAGTCACCAATCTACGTGAATTATTGATAGTGACTATAGGTACCTACCTATTATTTAATGTAAGTTATTAATTATTAACAGAAGTAGTGGCGTATCGTAGACGTACATGGATATTTTCAATGGGGGAAAAGTTTTATTAAGAAAAAAAAATATTGAATCAAAAAAGGGGAAAAATATGTAACCGTTTTGTTGTAAATTAGGAATTGAGTGTACCTAAGTGACTGTAATGAATGTGTTAAATTTAAATTCAACAATTAATCATTAGGCAAGCTATATTATTATAATAAGTACAATGCACATTACATTATACGAGTACGCTACCAATATTAAATTTAAATAATTTTTTTACTATTAGTATTTATAGTATTACAGTAAGTAGAATTGATATTTTCTGAAAACGTATTTATTATATTATTAATATATAGGTACGTATACAGTTTATTATTGTTATTAATTTTTAAGTCAATACCACTTATCGTAGAACCGTATAAATACTTAAGTTCTTGATATAAATAGGCAATAGCTTAAATTCATCTAAATGTTTTAAAAATGTTATTGTGTATAAAAAATATAATAAAGTATGTAAAAGTATTATAGACAAATAATATTTTTGAATTACCACAAAATAATTAAATTTGTTATTTTTTGTTTAAATATCCAATTTCGTCAATTTCGACCAAACTTTTATTTCAAATTTTAATAAAAAAAAATCATGTTCTTATATTTTTATATTTTTTGGTTTTAGTAGGTATAAGCTATTTACGAGAAACCTTGTATTTACATTTTCAAGTTTTTTGATCAAGTGAATATTTACTTTTTTATTCTAGTCTTAGTGAATTCGGTTGTTTGAAAAAAAAATCGGGTTGTATGGGTTTCAACTGTTCTGATTTCTTAAGAATTTTCAGGGGTGTTACCGGTTCCGAATAATTCGGGTGCAAAACCTGGTTATAATTTAATGAAATTTCAAAGAATTTTAATGTATAACTTATTACACAACAGGCATAACGCACATGTTGGTTCGCCCCTACCACTATACATATACACACTCACGCTATACAAATGCATGTTTATATATATATATTTTAATAATAATCCTGGTAATATGTCAATGTGGTACAGAATATAAATCAATCTGGCTAATGTTTTGCATCCCCCTGTCACCTTTTAACGTGCGGCTGTTCGACCGAGAACCCGTACGGCGGATAAGTAGATAAAAAATTGTTCGGAGTGTGGGAGAGCCACCGATGGCAGCGTATCAGGGTCACGGTAGACAAAAAATAACTCGAATTACTGCCTAAATGCACTTCGTCGTACGCATGTAGTTAGGAATACATTCTATTGGACAGGCACATATTATGACGATTGCCCGTCGTTGATCGCGTTTTTATATTATTATTATTTTACACTGTGCACATGGCGTAGGTAGTGTATGCACGTCGGCTAGTGTGTGCACTGTGCAGCAGGTGTTTTTTCGAACTCGCATTTACACACAACCGTTAGAGTGCGAGTGCATTTATTTAACGTACTCGGTATTTTCGATTACCGCCAGTGCCGTTGGCCGTTGCCCGTCACTAGAATCGCGACCGTAGACATTAATCCTCACTCGTATTATATCGTAGTATCGCGACAAAGGCCGCGCCGGCGCGCCGTGCGAGCGTTTATATACCGTGTTCGCGCCGTACAGGTATTGCGCTGCGTGCCTGTCGTCTGCCAGTCAAAATAATAGTTTAAAAAATGATTACGCAATTTGCCACATTAAATAATTTGATAGGAATAATTTGTACGCGATAAATGTCGGCGTATCTATTAAGGAAACTGGAAAGCTCGTTTTAAAGGACTAAGACTCCTGCACGGCTAGCAAAAAATAACCATGTTAGCGGGATTGCCAAAAAAAGTGAGTGATGATAATATTATAACCATCTTTATTAATTTATTCTCCATGGATAGTTTATATGACAAAGTCTGTAGTCTGTTGGGTTAAAATAATTCAGGCACTTGTGGACATCTTTATATTTTCATATAATAATCATAGAAAAATTTTCTTGTTTGTTTTATTTATTCATAACGTTTTTTATTGTCATTTATCGGGTACATACGTGAGTACCGACAAGTCGACTACAGGACAAATACTTAGGTACTGTAATAACAGGCACCGAATTTTAATATTAAATTGCATTTTTTATGACATTGAGACATTTTTAGCCGATCATTCGAGCACTTGGAATACAACGTCATTGATTTTTTAATATTCATAATATGTGTCTTAATTTTTAAGTAAAGGACCAAAACAGTAACCACGATTTATGAATACGAATACCATTTAATTTATAATATTCCGCAACAATATATACGAGTATAGGTAGGTAATAACTTATTACCTTAAAAAATAATTACCTATACTTAATACTAATAAGTATATAGGTAATTATTTTTTAATTTTAATTAGTTTAATTATTCTTTGTTTCAAAAGTTTGAAGACGAATTAGTTAAATGTGTCATTGTTATTTTTAATAGAATATACTGTATATGATATATATGTTAATAATGTATGATATTATTATGTTATAATGATTGAATAGAAGGTAGGAACTTATAATGTCGAAAAAGACACCTTATTTGGTTCGACATGATTACAATAATAGATAATAAGATAACATGTTTTATATATTTTTTTAATATAGTCTATAAAATTGTATTTTTAATAGGTACTTTTTTCAGTTTTAAAATCTGTGCCTAATGTACCTTGTACCTACATTAATGTCTGAACCCTTTTTCTTTGGGCCATGCATAATTTGTTTAGTCTAACTATTAAATCTAGAATATAATACGGTTAAATATTTAATTATTAACTAATTTTGTGATTGCATTGATATGATATACTTAACCGATGGTGATATGTTTCGTATTTTGATATAACAAAAATGATAATACATCTATGAAAATCGCTTTATAAAGTTTAAAATATCTAACAAAGTATGAACCCTCTCATAAAAAAATAATGGTCGCATCATGGCCATCATGCAAAACTGATTCGTTAATTAATTGCATGTCTTAGGTGACTGTTTAAAAGAAAAGTAACTCGCGTACATTAGGACTACAGAACAGTTATTTATAACAAATAATGTGTTAAAGTTAACTTTAGTTTGTCTTATAAACAATTTATTTTTAATTATAACTTAAAATTATTAAACAATTTGGAAAATAATAATAAATAAAAAATATCATGCATTGTTTTACATGAAATTGATGTAATAACTATCATCAAAATTAAGTAGTAATTCAATACATTTATAAATTATAAAAATTATAATTTTTATTTTTTATATAATTTTATATACTTTATATATATTTATAAGTATTGGTGTAATATTATATTAGATTATATGAGTGATGTATTGAATGTATAATGTATTAGATACATTGAACACATTTATTTTTAAAAATTTTTCCGATCTTTAAATTTTAGATTTTTCTCCTATAACTTATCTTACTAATTAGAATAAACTAAGAAATAATTTTTTTACTCAGATATATAATGAGTATTATTACGTAATACTAAATTTTGATAAAATTGGTTTTGTTATGTAATTAAAAAACGAAAATACATAATTAAAATATGTATGTAATGAATATTGTATATAATAAGTATTAGACATCAACTTAATAACTTAATCTATTTATGTATAATAACATGTTAAGGGTTCTTATAACTAAAAAAGATAATATTTAACTAGAAATTACAAGTTTTAAATTAATTCGTCATGTGACTTGGTCATATTTTGAATTTTCATCATTTTACTTAAGATTATGAACATTGTATTTATTAATTATTGATTACGATAAGTATGGGGTTATGTGGTGGTTCATGATAAACTAACATATAGCTCAAACCCATATAACCCGAATGAATTTTTTCCCAACACATATTCGTGGTCACTTCACTTTTTAATATTATTTAAGTATCTACCTCAGAGAATCACTTTTATATTACTGCTATAATAGCAGTAATATAAAAATAGAATTGTTTATTTATTTGTGATTGAACACATGACTGAACACAACAGGTCAGTCAAATTTTTAGTTTCATTTGATGCTATTGACAATAGTACTACATGAGCAGTAATTCTCGATTTCGTTGGTTTGTAAATTGTTGCTGTATCAGTAGTGACCCATTTGGTACATGATACTGATTACTGCTATAGCAGTAACTAGCCACGAATACAATATTAACACAATAACCAAATTCACTGAGACCAAGATAAAAAACGACGTGTTACCTATATATATAAGGTTGTCTTGAGAAATATTGCAGAACATTATAATAGTTTATCTAAGTAAAAAATAAAAACTCGTGGGAAAATGCATTTGGTTGAATCTCATTAAATTTTCATAGATTTCTTTACAGATTTTGTTGTACATTTTACAAAAAATAAAAACATAATTTTATTGAAATAGATTTCACAGATTTCATAATATCACTAGATTAGGTTAAGTAGTATACTTTAAAATGTACAGTGTAATTTTTGAAACATTGTGATTATGATTTTGTTTATGTACTGATTGGATTACTTTATTGATATATCGTTATTAGTTTTATTAGAAAGGTTTATTTGTTTGTTTTTATATTTAGTAATATCCTCGTTTCCAGATCGGTTATCAAATATGATTTTGAAATAAACGTAAATTGTTATAAATTTAATGAAGTTATTCAGGTTATGTCAGGTATTGAGTATTGGACCTTGATTTTATAACAATGAAGATTAGGTACATTGTTATTGTCATTTCATTTAATCAACCTTCAGACATTGTTTGATTACTATACTTTGTTTCTACTGTATTTTATAAAGGTTCGTCTATTTTTAATTACATTTACATTTTAGTTTTTTCTTAGCAAGAAATATATTAAGTATAGGTATAGTGGTTTAAAAAAATAAAAATTACGTGTCTTCTTGTTTTAGAGCTTACCTATTAATTGATTCAGCATCATACGGTGGTTTTTCACAAAAATGTTAATCTATAATTATATTTGAAATATTAGAGAATTCTCAGTCATATATATTTAATAGTTGGGAAATCTAATTTCAAACTGTTAAAAATGTTAATATTTATTCGACGATAGTATTATGCTTTGTATAGTTAGTTAATTTTTATTTATAAACAACAATATTTTCAAAATATTTTATTTTTTTTTTTTTGTGTTATTTAGAGATAATTGAAATTTTTGACTTTTTAAAAATGTATTATAAATTATTGTATATTTAAATTTTTGATAATGAGTAAAAGAGCTTGAAAATGTATTACAAGATTCTTCATTAGTTAAAAGTTCAATTTTTGAAGATATTTTTCAATATGTAGAAAAGTTCATGACATTTTCAAAAAGAATAGCTATTAGATATGGATACAAATTTGTCCCATATTAGTGGAGAAACTGTGTTGTTGGGGGTAAATATATTTGTAATATATAGTCGGTATTTATCCTATTATTTTGTAATTGAAATGTGATTATATTGTACGAAAAACAATAAACATTACGAAACTTAAAAAATAAAAAAACAAAAAATTATTACTTATTCAAATTATTTATTTCAGTATTGTTGTTTTTACAACCATACTACAACTGCTATTTTCCTGTACTATTTTTACTTAAATAAAATCTATACTTTTTTACTTCAAAAGGCCAAAATTTTTTTTTGTAGTATATTGTATTATAAATAGTCTTTTAAAAATCGACATACAATCGAATACAACTAAGTACCTAATAAGTTTTTTAGTGGTCTTTTTATTTTTTATTTTTGAATTTCTGAATAGTTAGTAATATTTTAAGTCGTAGGTCTTAATTTTACCGACAGTCAGATAAATTTTTATTTGTATTAGGAAACTATAAGAAATCCTATTAACTCATCTGTGCTTAAGTAAACATAATGTTTCTTAGATGACATAATCTATAAAATTGAATTTAAGATCTAATATAAAAAATAGAAAAAGTTTATTGTTTTTATAAATATTTGGTGTTCAAATTTTGATAAAATTTTTTATAACCTATAATATTTATATATCCTATTCTGAAAAATAATCTCCTTCAGAATCGTTTTTCATATACAATGATATATATCGGGGGTGGCTAAATTGCAGCTCGTGTCTTATTTATAAAATCTAAATTTACTTACTATTGTTATACATTTTAATTTTTTGGTAAGTGTTTATTACAATTTATCAAATTATATAAAATTTATTTATAAACATTTTGGCTTTTGGCATAATTGTATTTGTCCATATGGCTCGCGAACACGTTCATGTTTATGTTGGCCACCCCTGATATATATCATTGGATTCAAATTTAACACACCTATTATAATAACCTATGTCCGAGGTCCCTCGATACCTAATGTACATTTATGTACAGCAGAACGTTACCTATTTGACCACCCTTTTTACAGCTATAAACTATGTATCTATTTTGATAACAAACTATATTGTTTAAATTGTATTATTGGTAGCAAATATAATTTCATGCATTATCTACTCTCATGCTTTTTATTTTTTCTTAAGCTCTATAGTGAACAGTGATTACTGTTTATTATTAAATGCTTTATTTGTTTATTGATTATTATTCAAAACATTGAAAAGATTGTTCGAGCTAGACTATAGTATAGTTTGTGAAATATATGCTTAACTTTATACTCAATTGAATAATTTAAATGCAGAAATATATTTTATTTTTAAACAATTTTAAATTAGAGACTATTTATTAAGTTACTCGTGAGTAAAAATAGGTTTTTTTTATAATTATATCCTATAATTAATTATTGCAGACGTATTTGCTATATGAATAAATAAATTATTGCATATTATTTTAATATTATTATCCCTTGTTAAAGGATGTATATACTTCTTAATTTACACGTAGAAATAAATGCATGCAACGAATTAAGTGTATTCAGGCGCAATGAACCAAATATAAAAATTATTTATATTTTATTGATTCTAATATTCTTTATTTGTTGCAATAATTTAATAACTTAATAATTTTTTAATATTTTTAAATTTAGTTTGACATACATAATATATTGAGTTAAAAGATGTAATTACCTAATTATTAGTCATCATTGCTGTAAATGTGGACTAGTTTTTTGAAAATAATAAGCTTAAGTTATTGAGAAATATTGTAATTGAATGAATTTATTATAAGTTATTATAAATCACATTATATAGATATGACGTATTATCTTAAAGTATTTTTAATACCTTTTAAAAAATCTCGTTATTTGTATTTAAAAACTGGAAATTTGTGTACAAGGTTAATGGAATTAAATTCATATTACATTTATACTTTTCTATCTATTCATCGATGATATTATATATATAATTATTTGTTATTGTTAATTTGATGATGACTATATTGGTAAAAATAATAAATGATGTAATATTATAGTATAAAAACGGAGTATAAATAATTGTCCATCTTTGATTGTTGATATAAGGGGGAGGAGGGTCAATAAGTCAATGTTATAAGTAATTAATTAATTTTTGTTAAATTAAGAAATGTATGATTTAAATATTTTTTTACAGTATAATTTATGGTGAAATTTCAAGGTTATTATAATCGTTTTCAATCACTTTCATTTAAGTTTCCTAGTTAATCAAAATCACTTTAAAAGTTATTTACATCATACATGTTGAAGCGTAATATTTTCAAAAACAAAATTGTTAGTCGTTATAAAGGTAGGTACTATGGGTATTATATGAAGTTTTAATTTTAAAAAGGTAAGTTTAATGTAATATATAAAATGTAAACGAATAAACCACATCAAAGTTTATTTATTGATTACATTATTGAAGTTATTATTGTAACTTGAATCCTGATAAATTAGAAAATAGAAAAGAATAACTTTATCTACTTTATAGATGTATATAGTTATCAAGTGTACGTCTTCTCATTGAGTATAGTTTGTCTTTTTTGTCGTTAGCTTTCGTTCCTAACGATCAGTCGCAGCCAAAATATTACTTTTTTACAATGCCTGTGTTAATCTTAGCAAAATACAAGCTATATTCATAGATGTTTCTTAGAATAATAAGAGTACTAGCTAGAATATTAGTTGTGTTTGCTTTGTGTTGACAGTGTGAATGTATGACTATCATCGTCGTCGTCCACAGAAGCTTGTAACCTGAGGTTACTCTTAGTTCAGACGGAGTAAACTTATTGATCAGATACACTCTTCACATCTACTATATTGCAGAGCTAATTCTCAGTTGATTTTTTTTGATTTTCCAAATTATTAGAATTTAATAATGTACAATAATAACTTCTATAACTAAATTTTGATGTAGTTTATAATATACCTCCTATATATTTAAAATTAAAACTTTATTATATACATATTCATACGGCTATAGTACTATATTTATATATGTAGTTATAATGATTAAATTTTTCATTTTTGAAAATTTAATACTTAAATATACATGATGTAAATAATTTAAATAAATCGGGAGACTTGAATGAAAGTGACTCAAAATTATCATCACTATAACTTGGAGTCTTTTTAAGGATTTTTTTCTTCTATAAGTATAATCGTGTAGGTTAAACTAAATTCGTTCAAAGACAAATATCTTATATTACAATATAATAAATTTATATTGTGTTAAAATATATTATTAAATTATAAATCAATACCGACGCACGTATCGGTACCAATAGTTTCATGGTATAAATGGCTCTAATTTAATTTAAATATTTTAAAATTATCATTGACTATAATAATTGAGTATAGTAAAATATAGAAGAAAACAAAATAGATTTTTTCAAAAATGTATTTACTTTTAAATTCGAAATTTTTTCCTATTTTTTTGTTTGTTTATCCCGGTTATTTTTAAAAGCACTGGAATTTTTTAGATTCCGAAAGGAGTGATGAATATATTGATTTTACAATGATGTGTTTTTTTTATTTTTATTATTATTATTATTATTTTTATTTTTTTATTTTTGTATCTGTCATCACGTTTTTGGAGCAGTAAAAGTGCTTCGATTTTCAGACTCAGCTCCGTTTCTGATAGGAAAGTGTATTTAGTTGGTACTTTGGGGGGTAAAAATTAAAAAAATTTCAATAGTTTTCAAAAGCGTCAGGAAAAACCTTAAAAAAGTAATAGAAAAACAGGAATTTTTACGCAAAACCAGTTTTAAACAAAATCGATAATTTTATTTTACTGTAACTCAAAAAATAATAACTGTAAATACTTGAAATTTTCACCAAATGTTTATGTTAGTGTTATCTATATAGAGTGAAATTTTCACGGTCACAATTTTTTTTTTAAGCGTTTATAGTTCAAATTTTCACGAAATATGTCAAAATCGCGAAAATTTGCAAGTAATTTTGAAGTTGAAAAATCATAAAATTTTTTGTGTTTATATCTAAGAATAAAAAATTCAACACTAAGTTTTTCATAAGGTTTTCTTTAAGTAGCTATAGAAAAAACTCGAAGCATCATTATAGGAAAAATTTTAAGTGCGTTTAAATTTTAAATTTTTACGAAATAGTGTAACGATAACGATTTATCCTCAAACGATTTTAAATATTTGTTATTATTCAAAAAGTTAAGTAGTAGATATTTGAAAATTTCACCAGTTATTTAGATTGTCATTTTCTTTACATGATTTAACTTTCAAAATTTTTAACTTTTTTTGAACTATTTATAGACAACTGAAAATTTTAGTTTTTCTGAAAATTTTTTTTGAAGTGAATTATATCCTACGCTGACAAATCATCTTCGTCTAGAATCGTTTTTCGTATAATATAATGATACCTATCATTGGATTCAAATTTAATACTCCTATAATATATAATAGTGATCCACATGGTACCTAATGTATAGCATAGCGGTACCCATTAACCCGCTTTTTTTATTTTTAAATTTCCAACTAGATTTAATTTACTTCTAGAAACCACGTTCAATGTTTAATTCAAGTATTAAACATAATAAATTTAAACACACGTCATTGTAAAAATAATACATTAATCATTCCATTTAGAGTCTAAAAATATAGATATTTAAATCTAATAATGAAGGTAAATAAGTTACTTTATAATATAATATAGTAATTTTTCTTTTAATTCAAAAATAACTATATAGTTGAAATGAAAAAAAACTTAATTTATAAGGTAATGAGGTACTGTATAAATTATTTAGTTTAGTACCTAATCTTATTATTGATTACGTGTACATAAATATTTAGATTAGAATTAATTATGATAAAAATATTTATTTTTTAAAAAACATAATTCTGTATGCTATAAACATTTTATCATCGTATTATTATTATTTATTATAGCTATTATAGGTAGTTGTTGTTATTATTATTATTTTAGTCGAGAATGGGATACAATTACACACTTTGGCATTTTTATAAATTCTTGTAAAATTAATAAAAAATGTTTTTCCTTACCTACTAATAAAAATAATAAATAATAATGATGTTTATTTAATTTTAATTGTATGGTGAATAATTATTATTATTATATATTCTCTAACTATAAACTAAAAATAATTCAAGTATACTAATGTATAATACATGGTATATATATATATATATATATTAATACCTAATTATTAAAGTTTCATTTCTATTACCAATCAATTGAATAGTTTATTGATATAACTTATAAGTAGTTAAATTTATAATTTTTTAATAATAAATGAAATTATAAAAAGTTTTGAGAAATTTCCCATGTCCATAATTAACTGTTGACATTGTTGACAATATGTTAGAACTTAAGATTTACGACGAGAGCTAACTGACATAATTTAATAACTGAGATTTAAATAAATATATAAGTATTAAGTATACTTATTGTAAATAGGAAAAAAAATTAAACAAATATAAAAAATATATCTTTCTGAGTACCTAATAATGAATCTATTTTTTGGGTTTGTAGATTATTGTATGAAATTGTACTTAATTATAAATTGACCTCCAATAGTTTTTAATTTTTAATTCTTACAATAGTTACATTGTTGAATAGAATTTACCCACAGAGTATATATAAAATAAAATTTAAATATAGTTTTAATTTTTATTATTAGTGTTTTTCTTAGATATAAAATATTGATATAAGGCAATTATTAAAAGTTTATACTAGTATTCCTAATTTTTTGGGAACTTAAAATATGATAAAACAATAATCATATAATATGTTTATTTTTGACAATATGTAACTAAATAATTGATTTGTAGTTGGTAAATAAAGTATACACACATTAATTGTTCCAAATAGTAAATTATTATAGAAGGTCATCTAGATCTCAAGGTTATAGTGAAGTCTTTAGATGTTAACTATTGAATAATAACTTTTTTATTTTTTATTTCCGTATATTATTTTTTCCTCAGTAGCTTGTTAAGTTGTAATCCTATATAATACCATTGTTTATATATCAGTGTTAATTATAATACATTATGGTTTTATCACTTAGGTATATTAATGATCTATACGCAAAAACATGAAATATTAAGTCACAATGTTTTTTATTGTAAACAATAAAAATATATCTATTATTAAGACTTTTTATATTTGATTTTGTTATTGCATAAGCTTTATATAGAACATAGGCGTATATATAAATAAATTATTATTTGCACACGTGAAATATAGTTATAACAACTTAAAAGAACTAACTGTTTTTTGTTTAATTGCTTTTGTAATGTAACTATAAAACAAATGTACTAGTATGAACAACTAAATATTAAATATTAAAACGTATAAGTTCATTATTTTCAGTTATTAGATACCTATGCTTATTCCATATTAACAGGAAGAATGGGCTAATAAATTCATTTTCTCGGTTTATTTTCATTTTCATATATCTATATTATTATATTTTCACGGTTTATACAAACAAATATTTTTCTATTTTTCTAATTCGAATATTAAATGGAAATAGCAACAACTGCTTTTAATTTTATACTGATGATACCCATAATACAAAATACAAATGATAACTGATGGTAACTATTTTGGAATAAATAGATTTTAATAACCTATGGAAGTTATGGTTATATCTTTATTTTTTTAAAGTATTTATAATTTAGAAACGAGCAGAAAGTGGTAGACTATAGGTCATACGATAATGTTCGACAGATATTAAAAAAAATCAATCTAAGTTCATTATTTTAATGAGCTGTATTTTTACATAATTTTACATAAATATGTGAATAAAGTTAAACTACATAAATAATCTACATATTATCAAAAAAAAAAAAAAAATATGTATACATATTATCGAAAAGTAAAATATAAATATAAAGGGGATCGTATTTAAAAATATATATTTTGTGTATTAAAATTAAATTTATTATATTGAAATAAAATTAATAAATAAAAATCAATGTAGAATTCTGAATGACAACGTGAAAATGAAAATTGAAATATTTTATTAGAAGCGATTAACAATTAGGTGCGGTTTGTGGTTATAATTTATATGAATGAGTTTAAATACTTTAAATGGAATAATCATATCTGCATTACAATTTACAAAACTAATTGTCCATGGTTGTTTTAGGCTTTGAAGGTGTATTAAGGTATTAATGAAATACATAGATAATTAAACGACGTCAGTTAAAAAACATAATAATGAATGGAACACTTGCTTATAGACTATAGTTGTATGGACTTATAACTTATAAGATGAATGCACTTTATATTATATTGATTTTTCAAAGAAATATTTTATATTAAATGTATAAACATTAAATATATTATTCGATGCATTGTAATGTATTTCAAAATGATTGGTGTTTAGTTCCTATTTAATATTTAATAATTATAGTTTAGATATAGTTACTTCATATGTTTCTATCCATAGATAATTCCATTATTAGTCATTAGTACATATTTATTAATATCAATCTAATAATAAAACCATTTATGTTTAGAAAAATTATAAAATAAAATATTAAAAAAACCTATTAGGTATTAAAATAACTACCGGCATAGCCCCCTCGAAGACTCTTCTAGCTCACATATACTTGTCTTGTGATGTACTGGTGTATTTATTTTTATAATATCGGTTATTAGATAGTTATTGATCCAATATACAATTTAAGTACCAATTACCAATATAACCATTTGAATTTATTTACTTTATATTGTGTTAAAAATACATGAAATATATATAGAGATTTTTTACATTTTTCTTATTTTTTATAAAATTAAATACTGTTACATGGTAGTACATTAATGCTAATACCTATAATATTATATAAAAATCTACTTAACCGATGACCTGATAGTGATACACGGAGAAAGTCACGAAATGGGACTACTTCGACACACGCATATGAAACAGACCAAATGATTATTATCATTGATTTTAAAATCAATGTTATTACTAGACATTTTATAAAGTAATCAAAAATAGTTTTACCTCTATGTTGGAACTCTGTGATAATACAGAACGAATGCAAGATGGTAAACGCGTCTGGTATATATATTATATATTATGTATAGGTAATACGATAAAATATAAATACTGTAATGGTAATTACCATTACTGTATGTTTGTATCTTTATATATTATTACTCTGTGGTATGATTACATGAATTTATTTACTCCGTATATTAAATATAGATACCTAATACTTATAACTTTCAAAGAGATTCTTTTTAAAACTTTAAAAATACAGTAAAGGTACAGTAAGTGTGATTAGCGTGAGGTGTGTTAAATTAGGTTTAATAAGATTGGGCAGGTAATATAACTCAAGTACAAGTTTTGTAAGTTGGTCTTACATTTGGATAACATTATAACTTTTTTTTGTATTTTGCTATTTTTCAGTTTATAACTGTTACAAATTTGCTATAAAAGTAATTCTTTATGATATTTTATCGTTGCCTGACGTAGTAGATTTTAAAATTGTATATTTATAAGAAAAAATATTGACTCGTGGGTAGATACAGAAATATTTATTGTAAATATTTTGTTCAAAATAATTGTGTTAAAATCTTCATTTTATTAGTAATATTTATAGTATCTAACTGTAAGACTTTTACTAGATGAATTTATTTAAACTTAAATCTTATATATTATTAATTATGATATTATAAAACTGAGAATGTATAATAAAGCTTGATTGCCAGCATGTTCAATTTTCTCAATGGAATCTAGGAATTGAACGATTTTCTTATTTGTAAATAATAATTTCATATTATTTCTGTAACGTAATAAATACTATATAATATAATGAAGTATATGTATTATATAAAAACATTTGTATTTTCGAAAACAACAACATGTCATTCCGCGGAGTGTTAATTATACGATTATAATTTATAAATAAACACAGAATATATTGTGTGCTGTCAGGCATTTAAAACATTTGGTTTTGATATGAGATTGGCAAAAGAATTCCAATTAGATATGTCTGTTTAAGTATTATGCTCTGGTCCACCTAATACTTCAGTATGGTTGTATTTTTCGGAATTCACATACAACTACCGATTCAAGGTAATTTATGAGAGACTATACGTAGTTTTTGCGTTTTGCTCGTTTCGTGTGTATCGTAGACCTATTCAAAATGTCTTATCCGCCTCATGATTATGCTCCGGTAGTCTGTTGAAAAATATACTCGGTCAATATTTCTTATCTTAATGAAGACGCACGTACCTAGATATTTGGTTAGTTGAAGGACTGTTAAATCGAAAAATGGAATCTGCATTTGTCTCGCGAATCTATTTAAATTAGGTAGGTATCAGATTTACTTCAGTGTTTAACTCGAACTGTTATTTTTTTACGTTCCACATGTTATTACCTACTTATAATTTTGAAAAGAGTCTCTGACGTGGTTATGGGGATCCAAATTTGAAAATGAAATTTTCGAACTTAAATTTTTTTTTCATAATTTTTATATTATAACGATCATTGCAGTTAAGTTATAACTTTTATTTATATTTTAAAACATTTTTGTTAATGTTATTTCAACCGTGTATCTTATTTTGCCGTTAATTTATTAAATTAATGAGCTACAAATTGCAGACAATATTGTACATATCTGTGTAATGAAAACAGCCTAGTCGGTCATATAGTAATAATAAATAAATCATATTTAAAAAAATTATAAACATATAACATATTTACTTAATTATTTATGTACAACTCATTGCGACGTAATATGTATTTGTATACCTATACTATTGTAATATTATATGCAACACGTTCTAGTGATTACTAAATTATTATTACCAATATTGTTAATATAATAATACGAAATGATGTATTATAATACCTATGTGTGCGTTTACAGATCACAAGGTCGGTGTCGAACATTTCGGCGATGCGCGGCAAGAACGAATCGTCGATGATGACGTCGTCGTCGCGAGGAGCCCCGTCGGAAGTGGCGAGCGCCGAAATGTCGTGTTACGGCGTGTTCCGTAAACTGGAACCCGTCGGCAGCGGCGGCGACGGCGGGGGAGAGCGCATCACGGCCGGCCGGCAGTCACGACCGTTCGCGCCGCCGACATCGTCAGTCAGTCCGCGAGTGTCAGCGTTCGCGTGCGCTATCGCCGTAGCCGACGACGAACACGAGGACCACGACGACGTAAACACCGACCACGACTGTTGCAATTTTGACCGTGAGACGTATTTGGTGTACGGTTGTGACGCGGCCACAGCGATCACTACGACGTCGACCACGGTTACGACGGACGCGGCTTCGACGGGTGGTCGCGACGAGAGCGGGCTGAGCGATTTCGGCGGAGCGGTCGCTTGGGACGAGTACGACTACTGCTGTACCGCGGACATCGCGGTGGGTACCACGGTCGATCTCCGCGGGGGCGCGGCCGCCCCTTTCAGTCACACCCCGATGGGCTCGACCACCAAGCTCGTGGGGATCGACGCCAACAGCGATGACACGCCAAAGGTACGTACCCATACCTACTAATTCGTATTAAGTCGTATCACGCCACTGTGATGTATACCAACTAAATTTAAATAAATAGGTATTATCATTGCTCGTCGTTCGTACTTGTAATAAGTCGTTGTACTTATACGTATTATTCGTGGCCGCCGCAGGCGTTAATAAATAGATATCGGAGTTTTCGCTTTTTTTATAATTTTATTTTAAGATCTTCTACAAGCAATATTGTTTTCTATTATTCACACTCACCCTCCCTTAGTCCCTTTCGATACGTCGAGGTAGTGCAAATACTGTAGTTTACAGTTTACTTCATACTTGTATACAAATGTTAGTCATAGATGTTCAACCACTGCGGGGTGTGGATCACTGTATAGTTAGGAGTAGAGTTGTAAGTAGCTATAACTCCGCCCTATAAAAATTCAAACGTTAAGTACATTTGGTCGTTCTTAAATTTTTGATTTTTTTTAAGTTTAAAACGTGATCAAAACTAAAAAAAGAACCTTTAGCGTAAGATGAGTTCATGGACCGTCAGTTGGGATGAGGACAAGTAACAACTGCTAAACATAGTCAGCTAATTAGGAATATATTGTATACTGTATAGGTATATGAATGTTGTCTATAATCAACGAATGTAACATTGGGGTGAAAGCGCGCAACAAGTGTAGTCTGTTTATAGGTATGATATTTTAAGTTCATTACACGTGGATCTGTTTTGATTGGTTTTATAAGTGTTTTGTGTTTTAATAGATATACATAGGTCGACACACCTTTGTGTTTGTACTAGACACACAATATATATTAGTAACTCAGAGTAAATCAGTAAATATCGTGTATTATAGAATATTCTTCAACGGGTTATGTTTGTCTTTATTATAATCTAACCTAAGGAGTGAAAACCTATTTCATGAAATCGAATTTTGTTATCGGTTAAATTATTAACCGAGCTTACTAAGCGTGCTTTTACATTTTTATTGGAACAGTAAAATATATAAATTTAATATTTATAATAATAATTACCATATAGGTATAAATTAAAATCTAATAATATTTGTGTAGTCATTTGACTGTTAAACTGATGCAAGTTGAACTTTTTTATATTTTAAATATTATTATTACTTACAGATAATGTTATCTTTTGATTATTATATAAAAATGACAAATTTAAACGTACTTTGTATTAAAATACGTTTTATTGTCATTAAAATCAAGGTCGCAATAAAAATTTACACATACCTTTTAATTACTTATGTTAGTAACAATTTGGTTATTAATTTTTTTGTATATACTAGAGTTATATACTTTATATCAAACATTTTGAAAATGAATTGCGTAAATCAAAATAATATTCAAGTGTACGGAATGTGATGCTACTGGCAAAATTTAATTGAACCACAATCAATAGGTTTTAGTTTGAATAATTTGTTGTTATTTTCCGTTAGAAAACTAATTTTACATCTTCAGGGCTTGAAAACTAAACAATAGTAGGACTAATAAAGAAAATATTATATACTAATGTAATTCTACTCGCGTATGTACTGTGTAGGTACTAAAATCATTACGTTCTAATGGCAGTAGGTCCTACGTCAGTTCTAGACAAGCGATCAATAAAAATAACCATTATTAAATATGCTGAAGTTTGTCATTTACCTAGTCAAAAAATGATCGTGATGACTGATAGGCGTTTGGATTTGTATGTATTTGTATATTTTTACTGGTCACTTGTATAGTATAAACTGAGCAAGTATAAAATATTTCATATCATGGAAGTGTGATTAAAAATATGATTTTTTTTGGAGAATTTTTGTGCATTTTTCAACATTTTACAGTTTTAAGAGCATATTTTACAATTTTAAGGTCATATAAGATTTTTTTTTGTTATGAAAAATTGCACTATTTTGTAACTAAAATAAAAACTAAACGTAAAATTTCGAGAAAGTAATATTATTTTTTTTTTTGTAAATTTATAACTAAAAAATAATAAATAAATAAATAAATGAATATTGATTTAATTTTGTAACTTGTTTTATATTAATTATATACATATTTTTTTTTAAACAACATGGCTTTACGAGCATATTTTACAGTATCAATGTTTGGAAATTTTCGGTGTACAAACGCTGAAACGCATACCTATTTAAAATTATGTATTTCGTGTTTTTTTGTGCATGTATAATATACATTATTTACATTGTATATATTCAAACCTTAGGTATTGATAACGAATTTGTATGTGATGCAAAGTAGCATTTTGAACTGCATTTTTGATTTGATTGCCATAGAACCTCCAATTATAATAAGTAATAATAACTATATAATTTCGTGCGCGGCGTCCTTGACAAGGCGAAATTGCACAGCTCGTTAAATTCTGCGGACCGTGAACCACACAAATCTGTTTATTCAAATTATTTTAGAAAAAACGGACTCGAAAAATGGAAGTAAAGGTTTTTTTTTAGTTTAGTTTAGTTAGTTTTTTTCGTTTCCTGAATAAATATAAGAAACATCATCAAGTCAACAAAATATGAGCGTAGTAAATTTTCAATGTATAAAAATCACGTAATATTTTAGGGTAAATAAAAAAAAGAATGTAATATTTTTGACAGTTAATGATGTTTTTATGCAGTAGGAGTTCTGTAATAGGTAGGGCTAACTTTTTTCTTATAACAAATTTTTCTGTACAAATCCATAATGCACAATTGGTTATGCATATTGCATGCATTGTTTTAGAAACGACCTCTGAATATACTATATACATATATAGGTAATATAAAATTATAGAAAATAATGTTGTGACAGTTTAGTAGATAAATTATTAATAATATTTTATATATTTTAAATAATATTTTTGAATTTTTAAATTATTGCTTACACGTATGTTAAAGTTCTACTTTGAACATAAGTACCTAAACGTCATTTATTTTGTTTTAAATTTTATAAATAATAATGTTTTTAGTCGTTTAAGTTGAATTAGACAAAGGATTAAAAACTTTTTATTAATAATTTGAATTTATTTATAATTGTATTATATTATTATATGTAATTAATGAAATGCATACATTGCAGTGTTGGTAGGTAGGTTTTATGGATTATGTTTTGTCACATAAAATAGATAATAGATTCCCAATCCGATAAAGATTAAAATATTTTATATACTTTAGATTGTAATATCACATCTATAGTATCCATTAAACTATTATATAATAAATGATGTAAATTATCAGAAATAGAATTGTATTTTTAAACTATTTAGATTTATAGTATAAAGTATAATAATATTTAATCCTCGATTTTATAATGTATTGTTAAAACAATACTAATTGTATTATAATGTGGTAGGTATACGTTACATAGACATTTTAATGTAACCAATATAAAATGATACATTTGATATTGTATTATTACGTTTTGCACGATTAAAATAGACCGTAGTTATAAATTATAATAACAAAATTTATATTATAATAATAATATTTTGTATGATAGAGTATCTAATTTAGGAGGTAAAATGAGGATATATTACATTATTATAATATAAAATTTTCTAAGTTCTTGATAAATTTTAAACATAAAATATAATTTTAATTGTTATTTTGAAATTTGATATATTTTCCCTTTATATAGGTAATAAATATTGATGACTAATATTATAAATGGCAAATAATAGCATAATTATAGATTTTAGTATGCTATGTGGATTTAAATCTTTATTGATACATTACTTAAATCTGATGGATTAAATTTAATTTTCACTTATTGTCTTGTTATAATACGATATAATACGATAAAATATGGTATATTGTATAACTTGATATAATGTAACCAATAAAATTTAAGTGTAAATTATTTACATTTAGGCGAGTACAAAAAATATAGTTTTTAATGATAAACGAGATAAAATTCCATCTGGCTCGTAACTGATTATATTTTCGAACATTATGTTGAACTTTAAGAGTTTCCTTTGATTTTTTAGATCATTGGTACTTAAAATCATAAATGTATTTATAAATAAACCAATAATTTGTGTTTGTGTAATGTGTAAGTGTATAGGCTTAGTAATTGAAGTATACCTTCTGTATAATATAATGTTTACACTCATTATTTTAAAAACGTGTACCTAATGTTTTTTGAAAGTTTTAGTTTTTACATAATTTGATGTCATTTATACAACATTTTTCATAATTTTTAAAATGTTTTACTTTTTTTGAATGACAACATTTATTTTTAATTTCATATCTCGAAGCAGAATATTTTTCGTATTTCGATTTTCGATACATATAAATTGAATTTTAAATGAGTTGTTAATTATTTATAATTTTTAAGTATTTAAAGATTTGAAATGATAGATGGGCATAGTAGAATGGTTTATTGGGTAGGTACTAGGTACTCCACAAAATGTCAGAATACTACTCTGACACTTTTAATGATACCTAAGTCTTAGTCATTGTACTTCATCAATAATAACAAAAAATATTGTTTTCGTCCCGGTGACGCACGACGTGTTCATTATATACGCCCTTAAGACGAACCGCGACTTTAATATTATGTAATCGAGTCATCATTATATTCTATATTTCATATATTTTTTTTCGTTTATATTAATATTCTTTGGATGACGGTACGTGTCGGTCATTGTTTGTGTGACACCATTTGGGCACGAGCTTCTTACCGTTTTTTTAAAAACATTTTTTTTTTTTTTTATATAGTACTGATTTACATTCTATTTCCTCAGTGTATATTGTATACATATATATATATATATTATATATGTATAATAATAATAAAGGATATGTAGGCGATTCGTAATGGTTATCG
Source organism: Aphis gossypii (assembly GCF_020184175.1). Lineage (NCBI taxonomy): Eukaryota > Metazoa > Arthropoda > Insecta > Hemiptera > Aphididae > Aphis > Aphis gossypii. The sequence goes on along the minus strand of NC_065531.1, from coordinate 13,778,463 downwards.
TCTTCATGATAACTACAAGGTCCTAGTTGGACTAAATACTTAGGTATTATTATTATTATTACTTACAGTCAGTTCGAGGAGCGAATAACAATAAGTGTTCACCATACACACGCTGTATATATAATATATAATATACACCTGTAGGTAACGGAGACGACTGCAGTGGATTGAGGTGCGGTGTGTGTGTATGTGTGTGCGTACGGCATATTATATATATATTTATATACGATATTCGATTACAATGGAATGGTGCGCGTATATATATATATACGCTATTCGATTACAATAGAATGGTATGTGTCGTACATATGCACGACCGACACGAAAATTAAAAATTCTCATTTATGTATAGTCTGTATATACGCGATGACAATGTCAACGTGCAACGGTGCTTATTGTGCCGGTGCGCGCCTAGTGCCTACAAAAATTAAAAACGAAACGATGACAGTGTGCGCAACAAATATAATACATATATTATTATTATTATTAATATTATTATATGTAGCACCTTTATAATTTATATACACAGTGTAAGTGGAAGTAAGTGTGGCGACGGAGCGTACCCTATTATGCTATTGTCGTAACAACGAAGATGTGTATATTCGATGCCTGTGAGCAATTGATCCTGAGATTTTTTTTTTGAGAAGGGAGATTGTAGCACGATCTATATATTCTCGAAAATGGACTTGTCATAACTCGGCCTGATTCATATTTAAAACGCAAAAGATAAAAGTGATCGATTTAAGTGGCTATATACCTACGTATAATTTCGAATATTTTTTATTTTTTTGAATGAAAATGTGCATTTTTAATTTCATAATATTCCGAAGTAGAATATTTTTCGAACGGAGTAATTAATTAGTGGTACTGGAGGTTGGAAAACCCCGAAAAATTGTTATACACTACTCTGCGTCTCTGTTCATTAAAATTTTAAATATTTTTAACAATTAAACCAACTTGTTTAAAGAATATTCTGTTTGAGAATATTAAACTAAAGATATATACAAAAAGAGCAAAATCATAAAAAATATACAACTATAAATGATTAAAAAATAGAAAGCACATACGTTTTTCTATAAATAATTCTAATTTTATTTTATTTATGTAGGTACTATGCTAAGATTTTAAATGTTTTGATAATTTGAATGATGCAAAATTATGGTAAAAAGATATTATTATAGTCTTTTGAATTGGTGTATTTTAAACAGCATATTTCTTTACAAAAATATTATGTTATATTATATTATATTATAATTAATCAAGAAAAAGTTCTTTCTGTGTTATTTCTCGTTATTTTACGCGTGAATTATATACAAATTTAAACTTTCGTTAAATATTTTACAATAGGTCAAAGTTAAACTTCTTTTCTAATTATTTGAGCCAAACTTATAGAAAATCTTGTATTAAATTTAAAATTTATCAATTCTTAGCTACTTATACATAGTTGTTTATACATTTTTAACTACAAAATAATTTTGCAAGTATTCATGATTATTTTGTCAGTATTTGAACTTCAAAAGCTAATAAAAAAAATTGAATTTATGTATTTTTATAATTTTTGAATCACTATTAGACTTACTTATGAGAAACTTTGTATTACATTTTTCAAGTATTTTGACTTAGCTAAAAAATTTTTATCAATATTTATGAAAAAAACTCAAAAAAACCACGAATATTTCAAATACCTTAAAATAAGCGAAATATTTTGAAAATTAAATTATGAAAAGAATTTCATAATCTGAAAAAAATTGTAAAAGTTTTTTGTATAATAACAAATAATAAAATCGTTTGAGGATAAATCGTTATCGTTATGCAATTTCGTAAAAATTAAAAATTTAGACGCTTATAACATTTTTTCAGAAAAATTCCAGTTTTTTCATCACTGTTTTTTGTGGTTTTCCCGGTTTTTTTGAATATTACTGGGAACTTCTTATTTTTGACATTTATTATGCTAACCAAGGCTATTCAATTTGCTACCGGAAACCACCCTTGGAGTTTTAAATTGAACCATTATTTTGACTCGTTATCGTAAGAACAAACAAAAAAAACCCCATCATTCCGTTCAGAATCTAAAATATCCAAAATAACAATCTTTTTTATGCCTTATAACCTTCAAAAAAAGAAACATGTTTTTTTCACACATAAATATTTTGTTATCTATTAGTAATATAGTAGATATTCTAAATCTTTTTAAACCATATACTAAATTTTTATCATTTTCATTAAACAAAGGTATCTATGATTTGTCAACATATACTTTTGTTTGTTTTATTTTTATTGTATTAAGCTATTAGCTTAAGTTAGTATTTAATATGTTTTTTAATTAGTATGTTACCTATATAATAAATATAATTTTATCAAATTTTTACTGTATTTTGGACTACTTTCTGATTTTAATAAAAAATACATTTACTAATTTTCAAAAACGCTGTTAAGATCTTAAGGAATAACATCAAATTATTTAAAAATAATATTTTCAAAATAATGTGAGTGTATGGATATTTAAATGGAACACCTTGTACACTAATTAATACAGTATGTATGACAGCAGGCAGTTTAGTCGATGTTAATAATAGGTTTAGTGTTTATATTTTATTGTATATTGTTAAATGCGTATGTACAGTGTACACTCGTGATAGTGGTCTGGCTTAACGCGGGTAAACAATTGGTGACGGTTTTGTGATTAAATTTCCAATTGCTACCTACAACTATCGTCGTCTTCGGTAATTATATACACGACTTTCATTTTCTTCTTTCTGTTATTTTTTGAGAATTGCATAAAATTAACCATTTTTATTTTATTTACAATAAATAACATTAGGCCACCATACTATATATAATATATACTTACCGTGGATTTTTAGTCGTTTGCAAATTGTGCATTTTAATTTTCTCGTGACATTTTCGTATTCGTTTCAACTTGAAGTGAAATTATTTTTTCCTAATTAAGTTTATTCCTGTTTTTAATAAGCTTATTATGTTTCGTCTTGTTGATAATTATTTATTATAAAACAATGTATTGTTCGTCATGCATTAATATTGATTTAGAAGTTCTTCGTGTCATATCTCAAAAGTCAAGAAAGATTGATATACTTTTCTAAATGATAGTAATATATTTTTTTTTGTACATAAGACAATAAAAATAATATGTATTATATTTTGGGGGCTGTAATTTTATGGCAAATATTGAAATGAATTTTAAGTTTCCTTTAAAAATCCTGAGAACTATTAACTATTATGTTACCATGTATTTTAATATTTTACTGTTATGCGATTTAATTCAATGATAAGTTTTTTTATCACTTATTATTTTATAAATTTAATAATGTAAGTACACGTTTTTATCTCTTTTCTCTTTTATTATGTGTGTCAACTTAATATTGTTAACTTAATTGTAATAAAGAAATCTTCAAAATATTAAAATAATAAATTATAAATAAATAATTAATTATAGATTTTTAAAAAACAATACGTATTGATTTAACGAGTTCATCAATGTAAGAGTGGAGGAGAAAACCCAAAAATCGAGTTAGGTTTTTATAAATTAAACATTATATTTAAAAGCAAAAAAAAGAAAACAAGAATAGATATCAGCATTAAATAAATCATGTTTTTATTTCATTGCTTATTCATGGAAAATATTAATTTTTTTTTTCAAATACCATTAAATATCAAATTATGATTAACCCATTGTGTTTATAAAACTATAATATAACAATGTGTTTTACCTTATATTTGCTTACCTACTTTTATTGTGTATGCAATACAACATTTATTATTATTGTTCACTTCTAAAAAAAAAGTATTCATAAATGTTATATTAAATATTTAAAAATATAAATTACATGAATTATGAATTAATGAATATGAATAATATGATATACATTTGTCATTTAATATTTGAATGGACAATTTTTCTTTAGTATACATTTTAATTTTTTAAATATTTAATTCATAAATTACTGAAGGAGCGAAATGAAAATGCATTTTTGTTAGGAAGGTTTTAAGTTACTTAAATACAGCAATATACTTCAGTAAATTGGCAAATGTTTATAACGTTTTTATGTAGGTTGACTACGCATTTGAAATAATTATTATAATTTATAATTATTCTTCTTTCGTATTTCGTAAGCTGTATTTAAATCAAATATTATTTTACAAAATCTGCATTAAAAATGATGTCATTATTCATTAGGTACCAATTTAAAACTAACGTAATGTATATAAAGTATATATTATGACGAAGGTATACGTTATGTAAGGTCATGCTATTGTACGAACTACGAGTACATACCGTGGAGTAGATATATATTTTTTATTGAAAGGAAATCAGAACTTAGTAATTATTTGTTATAATACCTATATATCGGTGCATGCCTTTAAATAAATGTAATATTATTATATAAATTGTATATTTTATTTTTATTAGCAGTTTATAAGCATAATATAATTGTTCGCCTTTTTGTATGCTGTTTATAGACATAGACAATTTATAATAAATTACAATTTAATTAAATTTTATGTGTGAAACAATAAAAGTAATATTTATTGATATTTAATATGCATTTATTGTATTGTTATTGTAGGGATTATGACTGCATGATAAATTTTGAAATCAATTTTTCTGTGTCTCACCATTAAAAATATGATATGCAATTTATTTTTGCAACACTTAGTTTAACCTATCGTATTAGTAATGTACAAAATAAAATTACTAATAGCAATATAAATATATTATAAAATATTCTCCTTAGTAATATATATTGGCTGATTGACCGTCTCTGTTCAAAATTGTTTTTTGTATGTGATCATTGAATTTAAATTTAACACATCCATTACACAGTAACTTACATAATGATCTGGTGTACTCGACACTTACTATACAATATAGTGACCTCCTCAGTTATTCTTCTGAAGTTTACGAAATAACCATAACCTAAATTTCGTTCTAAATGCAGAATAAATTTAAGTAGTGCGGTTATTTGGTTTTAGAAATGATCATGAACTCAATTTATTCACTTTAATTAAATTCAGATAATATTTGTGTTCAGTGGTCAAATTTGTTTATTGACAAAAATTACATATTGAAATCAATTTATACTTTTAATAAGGTGGTTTATCTCAAATTGAAATATAGTGTATTTATTACTTGTGACCTTTGGATATTTACAATTGAGTTTTAAATGGTATCAAATATTGTATCGTTGCCATTGTAACATTACCATGGCCTGGTTTATTGTACTATGAAAGTTATTAAAATATTTAAATGGGTAAATCAAGTTCGATGACTTTTCTTTTAGGTTGTTTCCTGAAGTGAAGAAGTCGTTTTTATAAAAAAGATAGGTGTATAACATATTAATATTATACTGCAACATTACAATACTAAACATGTTTCTTTTAGTTATCCGTGTAATATACTAATATATGCATAGATTTCAAGCCAACCAAGTTTTTAATATTAAATGTCAGTATTATACTAGCGATAAAGTGATTTCACATATTTGTTGATAAAATATAGTAAGATAAAACTAAAAAATGGTGAAATTATTAACAAGTTATATGTATATTAAATTATTAATATTTGTTCATTAACCATAGTTATACAATAATATTCTATATTTATGATATTAATTTTTATTTAGATTTAATTTACAAACCAGTCTTAATTCAATATTAATACCATGCACACAAAAAAGAAAAAAAAATATAGATAAATAATGACGCATGTTGATTTTTTGGAATTTAATAAACTCGTTTGTTATCGTTCTTGATTTTGTTTCAAAACCATATTAATTCAATATGACTTGTCTCTGCATGAAAAAACGTCATATAACATCTCACTGAACACCGTGACGAGATTTCAAGTTAAATGCTCTAAATCCATGTTTTCAAATGTCGCAGCAATGATAAGTTTAAGTAGTGATATGGAAAGTGACAACCGGTTTTCCTTTTGTGAAGAACATTTTTACGTTTATATCAATTTTTTTTACAAAACGCGCTTAAACTTGTAAAACGTGTATCATTAAAAAGTAAAAACATAGTTTATAATAATAAAACTCGTATTATAGACGTCATACGTGCGCATCATCTACGTAGGTATGCTATGATAGATATATAGTTGAAAAAACGTCGGCCAGGAAATATTTCGTACAAAAAATCGTGTCATGAACAAACGCACTGTTACACGTACTATCTTCACGTCCCTGAACAAGGTTAGAATTCGATTTCTCCGATAAACCCGAGATTGTTATTATTCATAGGAGCATTAGAAGCTGTAGATCAACCTTGATAGTGTGTTGTATCTATTATTTTTATATTGTCGTCAGTGATTAAAGAAATCGTGTGACAATACAGTAGCGTTTTACTGTATTTGTAGTGCAAGTGCATTTAATCTGGAACGAACGCACATGCGTGATAATTGATCATATGAAGCTACAAACTAATTTAAAATGAACATCGATGAACTACTTTTATTTAAAATTCAAAAGAGATACCTATCTGATATCGTATTGTTATCTTTTTAATTTTTTTGAACTCATTCACACGTGGATTTTTTATGTGGTTTTTAATGTACAATATTGTTAATATTAGTTGATTCTTTTAACAGTAAACACTATCTCAGAAAGTATTATTATTTTTTTTTTTTTTTTGAAAACATTATATATATATAGTTTGAGTACATTTTAAAGCAGCATTATTAAATTTTTTTTTGTTTTTTTTTTTTTGAATAACAACACACATTTTTGTATAGTTATATTTCGTTGCGTCTAAATAATACTCGAACCCAAATGGATGCACCTAAATGTCCTCGCGCCCAAACGGGTGCGTCCATTTTTCCTTGTGCGCTGTACAAACAAGTTTTTCAAGTAGTTACAAAGTAGGTAATGTAAAAAATTAAAATACTATAGCCAGTAATTGATATTATGATTATTTAAAATATGAATTAACGTGAATAACCATGAATACATATTATACGAATCTGTAAAGCTTGCTCGACGAGTTTGGTTTTAATTTTATATAATAGGGAAAAAACAATACGTACTTATAGTATTTTAAATTCTGTATAAGTATCGTGTGAAATAAGTTATTTTATAGAACCTGTTGTTTTAAAGGTATTGAAAAGAATTTCTGTATAATTATTTTTATGATCTATATCTTTATCAATACAAATAAATAAAATTGAAGTAGGTACCTATCTTTTAGTTTGTGCTAATAATCAAATATCACCCGAAGCCGAACATTATCTTACATTTTGACTGAGTGAAGTTATATATAGTTTGTTAACTAGTAATTAATTATTATTAAGTGTTGAATACTTTTATGACTATGCAAAAAGATCAGGAACTTAAATTGAAATAATATTTCGCATAATTTATTTAAGACTGCAGTTGTAATAATAATAATAAAAAAAAACATAATGTACCGTAATAAAGGTCTTACCAGAATAAAAGTATTTTTTAACCACTAACGACTCTGGGTTTATGTATGGGCATACAAAATTTGGAATGCGTAAACTTTGCAAGTGGAATCGAGAGGGATAGGAAGTTATTCACATTACGATTTAACGAAGTATACCTAATATTACTGTATACATTATGATTATATCTTACTGAAAACCATAATTTCCGAATTGGCGATGTGTAGAAGGTGATACTGTGGGAAGATAAACTAGGCCAAGGCGACAAATCACGAAAGACTGTACGTGATGAATATAAGGGAAGGTGTTCTTGGGATCCAAAAGGGATGAGCGACAACGGGGTGGCGTCGATTATATACCGTGACCACGTCAACAATTTTTACCGTGTTCACAGTTTCAATTTGCATCACAAATATTTAAGAAATAACACATATTATATTATATATTTATAGTCGGTAATATTATTATACAAGTATTTCGTCGTCATCGACACGTGCTCGCACATAAATTATCGCCGCTGCATGTGTATGTAAACAATCGTCACGTCGCGATCATTGCGCGCGCGCGACACGCGCGTCTAGCGGGGGGAGGCAAATACTTCCGCTATATAATAACGAGGCTAGTACTGCGGTCTCTCTCGATATAGGTAGACCTCAATATTATTTTATTATTTTTATACTATTGCCGTTGTATTTATGTTATTTGTGTTATTCTACCCTGGTTCGAGTGTCGACGGCGGGTTATAATTTATTTACTCGATCCTGCTATTGTCACTGGTCACGTCATCTGCGGAGTGTGCGCGTGTGAATAATAATACTTATAATAACTAAAGAGTTATTGTGGCCGTGTGCATCGATCCTCCGCTCGTTTTTCGGCTTCCCGTGCACGTCAGTCCTAGTTGCACTATATCAAACATGAATTACAATTCCTGCAGCGGTGTTGCGGCATTAAACACGTTTTTATTTTACCGATTTAACATTTTTTATTGATTTCTTAATTTCACTTTTGTAAGTAGTAAGTAGTAAGTAGAACAGTGCTAGTCGGCGGTGAGACTTATCCATCATACCATGATGATAACGTGATACGTCGGATATTTCGCGGTGAGAGGAGAGTGCGAAGTTTTGCACATGTGTTTTTCGTTGACGGCGGCCATCCGCCAAAAGTTCGCAGCATTAGACATCGTGAACATAACAGTACAAAAGCAACGTTTGGTGTGTATGCAATATATATAAATTATATATATTAATATATTATCATAATATTATGCTATATGCATCACGTATTCACGTGTATATTATCGATGTGACCTCACCAATGACACGTTAAAAATGTTGTGTCGCGATCGGATTACGACTTCCCGTCTAGCGAAGTCTCCCTCCCACCCGTTTTAAACTTCCTCACGATGGCACCAACACCTACGGTATAACTACTTTGTAAGTCATCTCTATTTAGTACATTTACGATAGAGGTACTGTATCATTATCGATCGGTTAAATTTTCAAATTCGATTTTACGTTTTCCCCGACAAAATATGTATACTATAATATAGTTATAATTCAAGATATTCTATTTTAGTGGGTTAACCGGGTTAGGTAGTCTATAGTACCTATTAGTATTAATATTATACAAGTATAACTACCCTCCCAATATAATCGTTAATATTATTTACTAACAGCGTATATGAAAATATATTTTATGCAAAAAACAAAAAGATTAATTACGATTATTATTACTGTTATTGTTATTGTTATTTATTAAAAAAAACTGTCTGTGATATCCAAGACTAATGGAATTACTACGTATTGTAAGAAATAGTTTTTGAGTATGTTTTTAAATTTTAATCGCATTTAAAAGTGTTTACATAGGTCATAGGTATAGATTTAATAATATAGAAAGGCACATTATATTTGTTTAAGAAGGTTAGTGCATAATAGGAAATTTCAGAATTTAATTGATGTCACTTGGTTCCTGGTTGATAATAGCTTATATTTATTATGTCTTACATGTATACAATATATTAATGAGTTATTTAATTATAAGTTTACTAGAATTAAAAATAGTTGAATATTTTGTTTAGTTTGTATTTTTTATTACGTCTTAGGTGCGTATTACGTGTTTACATCGGAATTTTGAACATATGTTTACCGTTTATTCACGATTTCATCATAAATCAATTTAAAAAAATATTTTTTTGCTTTACTAAAATGGAATATTATGCGACATATTAAAATAAATAGTTACAAAAAATATTTAGTTTATCATGCATTTTACTCAATATCGAATTGTTTTGTTTTTATTATTTACTAATAGGTATATGTATAGGTAATAGAATATCGTGTTTATCAATATTGCTATTTCACATTGTTTTCAAGCAAAAGTTAATTTTATTTTTTAGTTCATAAAACTATAAACATACTGTCTACTAGGAAAAATGAAATCGAGAATGTAACTTTTTGTTAATTAGTATTTTTTTAGCATGAGAAACCGTGGGAAATTAAAAAATTAAATACACATACCTAATTATGATATTTTTCATGATAAATGTCTAGTTTAAAATGATCCATAACGTAAAACAGTATATACAATGTTTGTGTATAGTATCTTATCTAAATGTTTTAATAGTTGTTTTTATTTTATATTTAACGGGCGAAAGTATTGCAATGTATACTAATGATGTATCTAACAAAATATTTTTTTTGATTACTTACAACTCAAACATTAAAAATACTATTTTCATACTTGTTATCAATTAAATTACAATCAATTGTAAATATTACCTATATATCAAATACTAATATGAAAATTGTTAATTACGACTTATAATTCTTAGATTGTAAAATTGTATAATTTGAAGTAACTATATTCATATGAGACTAATTTTTTGCAAACAAACCATATGATTGTTTATCACTATGATAGTAACTACTTTTTTTTAATGACATCAGAATATACGCAATTTAAAAAATAAGTTTTATTTGTACCTATAAAAACAATATGCATAATTATATTATATAATGTATATCAAACCATATCTTACAAAAAAAAAGTAAAATTATAATAGTAATAAATAAAAATAAAATTTAACCAAGTGCTAACGTGCGAATGCTTAGAGTTAAAAATTTGCTTATAATATGATGTATAAACAAAGCTGGTTAAGTTACACTGGTATTCCACAAAATATATATGTATGAAACAGACCGCCTAATTCTTCTGGATCCCAAAAGTCATATTGTTATTTGATAAATACGTATATAGTTCTAGAATTGGACCTGCACACCCGCGTACTTAAAAATAGTCATACGTGTATTTTGTATTCAGCTAATTGAGTATGCGGCGAGGTCAAGTGTTTTGAATTCAATCGAGTTCTTTTAAAATAAGATAATAATATAACATATAACATAAAAATAAAACGAATAATGTTCAAGTTACTAAAATACATATTGTTTAAATCAAGTCGCTCGTTTCTCAAAATAAATTACTCAGACATCACATTCGTGGAGTACTTACATATTTTTATGTCGATGGCAATATAACAGTACAACTCTAATTTACTATAATATAGAACATCTAGAATCGATGTATAATTATTACTCAATTTCATCATTTATTCCTCTTGAGAACGGTCACCGCCTGTATACGATACGCACAATACACATTATTGGTACCTAGCCGCAGCTGTAGTTCGGCCAAATCGTTAGCGAACCGTTTCGTCATCGTCCAGCTATATACGTCTAGCTGTGTATAACAACAGAAATAATAACAATAATAATATATAATGTAATCTCCATGCACGGCTAGTGCTAAAAACAACATAATTTTCTATAATTATTTTATCTTTCTTGTGTCACGATCGGGTTTGGCCGTCAAAACACAAATCTTTCCGCAGTTAACACTTTTTTTTCATAATATATCTATAATATAATAATATACGTTTAATATGTCGTATTGAAACAGTGTAGTTTTTCGATTGGTATTCCGTTATGCAATTTGGGCGTGCGCGTGCGGAATTTGCCGTCTCCCCGAAAAAGGTGACTATAATAATATGATAACGACGTTCTTATTTATGTGTATTTATAAATTGCATTTATATAATATCATAAACCAACTTCACATATGTGGTTGGAATTTTATTTCGCCTGCGGTCACTCTTCTTCGTCGTACCGCGTCAGCAGAATTAATACTTCTATTGAGGCCCTCAGGCCCCGAGGGTATCGTCATCGTGTCACATAATATAAATATAATTATAGTAATGTACATAATATTATATACTAATAATATCTGTGAGCACAGTAGCACCAGAGATTCTCACAAATCCGCCGATTACATAAATCTGACGAAAACGCGTACATTTATGTAATGTTATGTACGTTATAATATATAAGATTTTTCGCCCCTTAGTTGTATAATATTGTTAAACAGCAGTTTGCCACAATATTATAGTTGTATTATAGCGGTAGTAATAAGTTTTGTACCTATTATGTAATGGAGGTAGTTCCGTATATAACGTTCTAAGTGCGGTGATTTTTTTTCATCACACTATTAATTGTATGTACCAACTGAAATCCACGGGTTAATTAAAGTTAAGATTAATTTTTTAGTATTCTTATTAATGAAAATAAACTTTTTAAAACATTTTTTTTTAAATTGTTTGTAATAAGAGGTTTAAACCTAAGTTTATTCAAAAACTACGAAAAATGACCGACTGAGTGAACAATCTCAGTCTACGTTTACTCCGTTGTGGGCTTAAAAATATATAACAAAAAAATAAATATGTATATAATAACACGATAGTGGTTATCGTTTATAACCAGAGTAATACACTATCTCGCATTGGCACATTATAATCTCGTGTTCTACAATGTCAGTACTGTGGTGATTTGATGTTTAAATTCATATGGCATATTAATTAAACGTGCATAATTACATATATTAATGGAAATTATTGTCATACGTATTCTTTGGCAGTTTAGAATTGGCACACATGAAAAAAATTTTATTATATTTTATCAAACAGATTATAGCGAGTAAATCCATTGATTAAATATAAATTTAATAAATTAAAAATCATTTCATCAATAGAAGATCTTTATTTAGTGGTAGAAACTGTATAAAAAGTGTATGCAGCGTTGGTGTTTTTGCGTTCGTTGTTCGCGTAGTTGAATATTTTAATATATATATTATATTATACTATAATATATGTATAGATCATTACACCAGTATAATTATAGATTTAAATACAAATAAATAATAACTTAATCAGCGAAAAATAATATTATACAAACATAGAACTCAAATTGTTATACATTTATAAATATAAAATATCAATTTATTATTAAAAAAAAAAATAAAATAAAAAAAATTAATGCGAGTGTATTAAGTTTCATTAGTAGCTGTCCAGTCTGGTCGAATCATTAAAAAGGTGAAAAGTAAGCAATTGTTATATTTATATATTTTACAGTAAGTGTCGAGTGTACCTATAGTCATTGAGGAGTAAACCGCCTATATATGTGTTAAATTTTAATTCAATGATTAATCATTACGCACGAAAAACGATTCTGAGTAATGACGGTTTGTTAGCATTATTACTAGGTATAGTATTTTATTATTTACTTACGTTGCAATTAAACTAATTTACTTTACTATTAGTGAAATAGTTGATTTAATTTTTGATATATTATATCAAAAGAACTGTGATTATTATTTTTTGGTTACATTATAGATTACTTAAGAGAAACATTGTATTATGTTTACAATCTTTACCTTTAAAAATTGAAAATTGTATAAAATATCTTAATTAAAAAATTATTTGCAAAATGTTATGATTTTGACGAATGTTACAAAAATTTGAACTACATATGATACAAAAAAGAATTGCGGATACGCGTGTATTAGATTTAATATTGTTTAATAATTATTTTATCAACTTATGAGGAGTTTTGTATTCAATATTACGTTGTTCTATCCAGTGAAAAATCATTGTAATATCATACGTTTATCTTATTGTGACTAAGTCTAATTAGTATAATTATTGCAGAACATACACACATACGCGCAAGGGAGAACTCGAGTAGTAGATATATAGGTGGAGTCTATACAACTTTTAAACCATTTTTTAGGACGTTTATTATTCGTCGCGACATCGGGAAATGTATGTAGACGGGGTAAAAATGTTGTTATGGGCAGAATATAAAAACAGAGTAATTAGTCTGTTTACGGCAGTCGGCGGTGCAGCAACAATTATATTTCAAGCGTCAGGTTTTCGTTTCGCGTTGACTTTATTTTATATTATATTATAGTAATTCACGCACCAAAATGTTCATCGGCGGTTAATATGTTTCTCTTCAGGTGCTACCGAAGTGTACCGTTCAATATTTTCAGATACAACTATAATGTATATTGTATTTATAGATAGTAGATACCTATATAAAATATAAATATTAATATTATAGATGGCTATAAAATAACCGTTTATCGATTTTTCACACCAAGTTTTAACGTTACGGTTTTGTTTTTTTTTTTTCAGATATATTGCTGCAAATCAAATTGTCTGCAGAGTTTTGGCACGCTGTTGATGACCGTCTCACTGACATTAAGTTTAGCGAACGTCATACGACTGCCTCGGATGGTATTTCTGTACGGTGGAGGTGAGTATTTCTAAAACTGTAAAATATTGCAATACAGTTCTTCCTTTTGATCCAAAATTCTTCGAATTCATCACTCCTGTTAGCCCGCACGGCATATATTGTTGCAGTTTGTAAAAAAAATATATTCACATATTGATTTATATTCATACTGAATTATTTTATTAGGTAACTTTTCGTCAAAACTATAAAATAATAATATTTTTTTAGTAAGTATATTATACTGTGGAGTGAGTATATATATGTGCCACGTGAAGTGTATACGAAACGCGACAAAATAACTGCAATGCGTAGTATATTATGTTACCATAAAATGACGAATTATCATATTGTATTATTATGTGTAATATACACACAAGTGTTCTCTTTATCTGGTCACATAAACGCTATACAGTGTGTAATACTATATAATTACAATACAAAAAAATTATGTGGGTTCACGATAAAATTTTCTCAAAATATCTACAAATTTACTATTCTCTTTGTTGTGTCGATTTACGATAGTACTGTTTTAAGAATGTCACGCGATACAATTAAATTTATAGGTAGATAGACTATTAGATTAGTAGGTAGATTTACCTACTTTTACACGCTCAAAAACACGAATTATTGATTTTTCTTAAAAAATATTCACCCTAATATATTAGACTTGAGTAGTTTATGCGTACAACAAAGGTTTTTAATTTTTATTAGGTACTTTATATCTGTGAGTCGCCAGTATAAGTTTAGTTTGACCATTTGACCTAACCCTAGTTAGTAATAGTATACAGAGTGTTTTATAAAGTATGCTCACTCAAAAAAAAAAAAACTAAATTATGCTGCTAAAGAAGTATTCTGGTAAACTCATGTTTTCGAATGAAAACCCCTATTTTTTAATGTAAATTACTTGTTAAATAATTTTTTTGAAAATTGTGCTGGAAGTATACAGTTTAAAATTAAAACAATTAGTTTCTCAGTTGTTGAAATATTTATATTTAGGGTAACAGTTCTTAAAAATGGTTTTGATTATTGTAAAATCGATTAAGTATTGTATTTTACAAGTTAGAAATATTATTAGAAATAAAAATTACTAACATTTTCAATAATTATAGTTTCCAAACCCATTGTCATAAAAATATTTTCTTTAGTAAACAATAGGTCTAACAACAACTCCAAAACTATTCGTTCGAATTTAAATTTTGAAATGCCAAAATGTTTAGATTAAAATATATTTAATAGTACCTATACAAAAAAAAGAGGGTTTTAATTTTAAAATCAGAAGTAAATATCTCCATAAGATAATATACCTTATGTAGTAAAAAAAGAATTTGAAAATATGGTGCTTAAGTATAATATTTCAAAATTTCAAAAAATCAGATTTAGAATAACTGCATTATTGAAGAAAAAAGAAAAGGGGTTAGTATGTTTACCAAATCACTCTATATTTTATCGTGAACTAGATTTTTGAAAATACAAGGGCATTTTAAATTATTACTTTTTTAATCGTCAAAACACACTATTTTCATTATAGTTGTGTAATAGTGTATTAGAATGGTTAGTATTTGCATTTAAAATTTATCACAATGTCGTAATTTTGGAATCAAAGTTTTTTTCTGATTCAAGACTCATTGTATTTATGTATTTCTATAAATAATACAAAATTTAATTTTTATAATAGAAGGATTCACATTGCATATAATATTATATATTTATGCACAATTGCATAAATGTATAAATGTTAATAAATAAATTCAATATCCACATTTTGCACTGTGTGTGTGGTATAATATTGAATAATAATCAATAAAAACCACGAATAAGTAATTAAAATTATAATTTAAGCACGAAATCTAAGTCGAGTGTATAACTCGGCATTGAGTATATCTATTAATGGATGTGATGACAGTTGGAAAATAAAAAAAAGCTATTAATTATTCCTATTATACACTAGAGGACTAGACTATACGATCATTACCTAAATAAGTACCTATTGCACGTACTTTACAAAATAATATTATTAACTATTTTATTGTCATTGTCTGTATTTTATAGGTACGTTTTTGGTATCATACCTCACAGTTGCCATTGTGTTTGGAGTTCCTCTCTTATTTTTGGAGATAACGCTCGGTCAGTTTTGTCAACAGGGCACCACTAAGTTATGGAGAGCCGTACCTCTGCTCAAAGGTATAGTTCATCATAATATCGTAGTTGTCATAAAATGTTAATCATTAAGTATGTACTTCTAAAATAATACAAACATTTTTTACAGGTGTCGGATTCGTCAAAGTCTTGGCGTCCGTGTTACTTGCTGCTTACTACCCGATAATTATGGCGTTATCTTTATTTTACGGCTCACGTAGTATTATTGGAAGTATTCCATTTCCGGAGTGTAGCAATTCAATCAGTTTTTATGTGAGTCTATAGTAGTATATTTTGCTCAAAAATAATGATTTTTCGAAATTCAATGTCGTTAAAGAATATTGAACATTAATTGTATTTTGTATTTATAGCAAGGGGTGAGTTCTAATTCTATCAATAGTGACCAATGTCTTCAGCAGACTTTTATCAAACCTCCGCACTTGAGTTGGCAGTGGATTGTGATGGACATTTTGCTAATATTACTTATTTGGATCATAGCCGCTATAAGGTTCGTATTATTATGTTGGTACTTTAATGATCACGTCGCAAATGTTTAGTAGTCAGCGTATACAAACTGAGCCCATTTTTTTGATCAAATGCATACAAAATTATAAGTTTATTTATAAAATAATAACCAATGGTATACAACTATATCATACATAGTTTCAATAACTATTATTGTAAAAAAATAAATAAAAACAATATAAGTCTTGTACGAATAAAATGTAAAATGTATGTTCTATATTTTGATTAAAAACGTTTTGCATTTTTAATCGAATATTTATAACCTAAAAAAAAATATTTTTATCGACGTTTTTACAAGAAAAAGGTAAAAAATTATATTGTAGTAAATATTTAAAAATACGGTGTAACAAATAGTTTTTTAATCGTCAAATTAAATCGACACAATTTATCTACTGATCGTCAAATACATTTTGATTTTTAGAAAAACTAACCCATGACCATTGTTTTTATTACAACAAAGCACGGAATAAAATACGTAGGTGCCATATTACAATTTACAGTCATATAGTTAATACTACTCAACATCGCTAAACCGCCTATACCGCTGTCACGGATGTTTCGTTTCTAATATTCTGAGACAATTATATATCATGACTTCATTATTATACAGCTTTTCCTCATTGTTATTTCATTAAAACCTACGGTTTTGTTTACTCGGCCGAACCTTCGCGTTTGTTATAAACAATATTGTTACTGGTCAAGGGTATATTATTAGAAAAATATTGCACTCATATTACCTACGTGTTTTAATATTACACTTAGGAAATTGAAATTTACACAGTATTCACCAAGCATGTTGACCCCTTCCTTTTAGTCAATAATGCAGTTATTCAAAATCTAAATTTTAAAATTTTTAAATATATACCCAAACACTATATTTTTCAATTTTTGTATTTATTTTTACTACCTTAGTAGTGTTAATGTGGCACAATACAAACTTTTGGTTTTTAAAAACTATAAGTTCGATTATAGATTCTGATACGTCAATATTTTCAAAAAAATTATCCACTATATAATTCACGTTTGAAAAGGGAGTAATTTATTCTAATTTCAATAGGGGATGTCTAAAATTAAATACTCAGTCAATTCGTAATTATTGCAGTAGAAAACCTATTAATTTGTGTTATTTTTTAGCCTGATAAAAAACAGTAAATCATACAGAACAGTGGCATTACTTGTTGTGCCTGCAACATTTATAACAATTGGAGTTCTATTAGTCAAAGGACTTAATGCCAATCAAAAAGGACTGGAAATACTGCTGGACATTCAATGGGATACTTTGTGGAAATTAGATGTAAGTCTATTAGATATTTTTATTTATAAGTGGAGTCTGATAGTTTTATATTTATAGAAAAAAATCAAATGCATCAACGAATTAAAATTTTTGATATTTCTGACTAAACTACTGTTCTAAATATAATATGTTATGAGACTATGAGAGTGTATTTCAATGTGTTTGTCAACCTTTAAAAAACTTTTTTTCTTATTAATATTTTTCATACTTGATTTTAGATAATTATTATTACTGTATTATAGAGCTTAATATTATTAAAGTTCATAGAAGTTGTTTACTTGAATTCTATACAAAAGAAAAAAAATTAAATCTTTTTATCTTTTTTTTTATTAACTTATTTTTTTAAATAGTTGTAGTGAACTTTAACATTTAGGCAGGAGGCGAGTATGTTATATAATATACATAGAATATGACCGTTGCAGATATTTATTTTTTCAGATATGGTATCACGCCATAGTACAATTTTTGTTTACTACTCATTTGGGATTTGGTAACATCACAACTTGTGCAGGTCGATTGTACTCGAAGTCTAATCCTTTTTGGTAAGTGCCTTGTAGGTTTTTTTCTTATTGTCATTTTAATAGACTAAATTTCATAATTTTTTTCAAAAATTGTTAACAGGACTTCGGTAATGCTTACGGTTGTCAGTATTGTAGTCGGTGTGTGTAGCGTTTCAATTGTTACAATGTGGATTTATGATATACAAATACAAGCCGGAGAAAAATTGTTCAATACGTCGGCTATATCGGAAGTCTGGTTCCTGACATTCGTGTACGAATTAACGGTCAAAGGCATCCTGTCAGATATGTGGGCAGCTTTAGTCTATACACTGGTGTTTCTTTCCGGATTCTTGAGTTTGGTAAGTGACCAAAAATCGTTTTAAAAGGGTTTTTCAAAATCATTTTACCTATATTCTATTTGAATACTTGATATTTAGTATTAAAGTTAGTTGTAAAATTATTTGAAAATTGTTCTAAAATGTTTTTAACACACAATAAATTACAAAAAACAATTCATATAAAATATCTGACAGTGGGTTTATCTATAATTGATAACAGTGGGAATATCCTTGTACTTAATTACACCATAAAAGCGATCATAATTAAATGCACATTGAATAATTAAAAAAGAAAATATATTATTTATAATAAAATAATTTATTTAAATAGAATGAAATTATATTAAATGACAAATTAAAAATTCAACAAAGTTTTTGAACTACATAAAAAATTAAAATATAATTTAAAATCATGACATAGGTACAATAGGTACATGCACAAATAACAATGAACTAATACTTTTTCTTGATTTACAGATAGCTGCTATTTACACAGCTATTGTAGGACTATCCGTAGAAACCAAAGAAAAGTGGAAATGGTGGATATTGACTTGTATGGTATGTTTTATCGGCTTTTTGGTGGGTGTCCTGTGCCTTTTGCCCGTAAGTATTAGACTTGTTTCAAAATAATATTATTGATTGCATTGACGCCATTTTGAATTTAAGGAAAACCTTCAAGCCGTACACTTATTGGACGAGTACATCATTGGTCGTATGGTGGTCACATCCACTGTGCTGGAACTGATTGCTTTCGTTTGGATCTACGGAATGGAGTCATTATCAAACGACTTCGAGTTTGTACTCGGATACAAACTGTGCTTCGTGTGGAAATTTGTGTGGCTAAGCACTCCGATTTTGTTTATGGTACGTACCGCTAAATACATCGTAGGTTTGTTTATATAAAATTAAAATATACTGTAATATATGTTATTAGTGCAAACAACTTGCCTACAATCGTTGAAACAATTAGACAATTCGAAAAATTTTTTTTTATGATTTCTCGGTTACAAAATTCATTAGCATAAATTATGCTCAATTACTAATTCCATCATTGCAGGTGTTTGAGTTTTGGAGTCTGTTCGTAATGCCGCTAACAGAGTCCGATTATAGCTCACAAGATTCCATGTGGCTGTACGTCATCGGTTGGATCATTTATTTGTTCATGTGGTCGATGGTTATCGGTATAGCCGTGTGGCAGATATCCGCTCAGGTGGACTACAATTTTTCGCAAGTGAGTGTTCGGTCTGCTGGTCGGTCGGTGCTGAATCATCGTATTGTGTTATGATACTTTTGATGACACACCTGTTGGTTTTTGTTATCCATAGAAATTCCTGAGTACCATTAAACCGGCGCGGAACTGGGGCCCGGTGGACCCAATATACAGGCACTGTTGGGTGCAGTGGAAGAAACAGTACCAGGTGACGGGCGAAAGAGACTTCACACTGAGACGACGTGGTACCAAGGACTATACGCATTCCATCAAGCGGGGTAAACACGCTGCACCTCCAGGAACTGCATACAGTGTCAGTCCGACGTCGTTGGATCGAACGTCATCGTGTTACAGCATAGATGGTGGCAGAGGTCCGTCTCATCAGCGCTCTTCTGATAAACATTCACAACAGCAACAGCAACAACAACAACAGCAAAACCTCCACCAGTACCATTACAACCACGCAATGGCCGACCAAAGGCGGTGGATCGCCGCGGAACCCAAAAACAGCGGTGGGACTTCTATCAATTACATGTGAATCGAGAAACGGATAGTTTTCATCGTGCGTGTTTTAGTTATATTATTATGATACGTTAGGATACTACGTTTTATTTATTTTTATGGAAATTGAAGTGTCTGATTCGTTTGATTTTTTTTCTACTCGCGTATCGTATTATCTTTGTAATTTTTACATATATTATATATGAACTATCTTTATTTTATAAGAAGAGTTAAGAGAGACACATATTATATGCTTTTTGTTTTGTTTTGTTTTTATTTGTACTCTACAAAAGTGTTTTATATAACTAATATTGTTTGTTTTAATTTTATTCGCGATATGAATGTTATACTATGTCGACATAGAAACCATTGAATTACATCTATCAAGTACTATCAAAGTCTCTCCAAACTTTAGATTAAGGTATAGGATTAATTTTAAGTTACCATCATTGATAGACGTGTCGATTTCTGTTGTAGTCTAACGACAGTGGTTTTTATTTATACGTTTTTTTTTTAAAGGACTGATTTGTACACATTTTTTTTTTATGTTTAAGTTGTTTAAAGGTTTAACATGCAATAATGGTTGACCTTTATTTTTTATTAGTAACTATATTATTATTACTTCGATGTAAATAAAAAAATAATATACTATGATAAAGTTGTTTATGAAATTTTGTGGTTATTGTTTGTATAACAATTACTAACATGGATGTAAATAATGTAATCGAAAATCGAAATACCTAGATGAAATCTTGTACTTGGACCAAAAAATTATGTTAATGTAAAATCGTCCGTTATATAAGTTATTAGTTTTAAAGTGTACATATTAATATTCTTAAAATGTACTTAACTTATGTCTAAGACTATATTACAGTATTCGGTCAAAATATACAAAGACTAAATAATAATTAAACCAAAATAAATTTTTCCTTTTACAATATTATGTTAGTATTGTTATAGTTAATAATAATTATATTATATGAAATAATACAATCGAAGTTTATCGTGTTGAACTAATAAGCTAAGTACGGCATACAATACAATATTATGTATGACGCCTCAATTTTATCATTTGCTGGACGCGTGGATTAATTTACATGTATGTATAATTGAATTATATAATAAATAAACAAAATAAATAATAATAATTTATAAATGATGATTTATAAAATTATTTATTAAACAAACTACGCATAATAGAAATGAATTCCTGTTTTTTTTTTTTATTCATCATATATTTTAAAATATAATGAATGTCATGAATATCATTCAAATAAAACTAATATTTTTCTTATATATCTATGCTGTTTTCATTTACTTTGGAAGGACAATTTTTTTTATACCATTTTAATGTTGTTAAATAATTTTTTTCATGTACAAAATATTATTTAGGCGAAACATTATTTATTTATTTATTTTTGTTTCATAAAATACTTTATAATTTAGCCGTTTTTAAAATTATTATGAAAAAAAAAATTATTTTTGATAAAATTTGTTTAGCCTCGGAAACTTACAAATCATTTTGTAATTAGAGGTTCATAAACAAATTTTTTTTTCGAAGATTTTTTAAGTTAAATTTTTTATGCAAATTCTACCAAGATTTTTTTTTGGGGGAGGGGGGAGGGGAGAGGATATTTATTAGCTTTCCAATAAGTTAAGTTAGTAGCAAATCATTTTTAAAACATTATTTTATATTATCTGGATGTAAGAAGCTTAGCTCAAAATAATATTGTTAAAAATCTTTGTCAAACTAATATATTGTATTCTTCTTCACTAGCATTGATCTAATTGAAAATGGCATCCTTGAATTTAGTTGTAAGTAGTACAAGTTTCAAAGCAGAATTTATGGTGAATTCAAAATCTATAATATGAGATCGCATGTAAGTGAAAACAAATAACTATTTTTATTAGAATGATGTATTATATTGTATTAAAATAATTGCACATTAGTTTCAGTATACTTATTAAATATTTGGTACCTAGTAAAAAATAAAATATAAGAGGTATGTAGTTATCATTATGAAGTACATAATAGGTTTTAGAAGCTCAATAACGGTGTAAATTCTATAGTAATTAATTATAAATCAACAAACCTGATATGTCGTCTATGGTTGTGTTACATCTTACATCTTGTCAAATTTTTTTTTCTTTTATATTGTGTTAACGTCAAATTATTTTTTTCACTCTTTCTGTGAGTACTTAATGAATAAGTTAGCGACAAAGTGCGATTAGAAGTAATAATCGCAACTTTTATAATAAAGATTAACATTTTGAGTTATTATTTAACTGGGATATTTTTACGTAGGATATTTTGTCATGGAATATTATTGAGGGGATATTTTTGCAGTGATATTTTGGTTTGGGGATATTTTGACGTGTCACCGTATGAAACAATTTTTATAAATGTCCTTAAAAGACAATAATTTCCTTTTTATTCAGTCAAAATTCTTTCTTATTGAATTAATTATTTTCATATAACTAAAATATGCTGTGTTATAAAATATTATCAGTGTGATATTTAATTATAAAAAACGATGAATATAATATGGAGTTGATATATAAAATAGATAATCAAGTAAAATTATAAATTCTTAAATTCGTGAAAAATGGTTTGCTTTACTTAGATTAGATATGTTATTGTAATCATAGTATCTTCTTCACTAACCATGATCTATTGCCTAAGGCTTAACTCATATTTTGGACACTATACGAAAGTCAACGTATCTATAAACATTTAAATACAATACATAGACTACCCATGCATATAGTATTATCTATGGTTATGCCGTTTTGATTCTAACAAAAACATTGTTTATGCGTTTATTTTTTTATGGTATAGTTAATTAAATCATATATTATTTTTTAATCATCACAAACATTTACGTATTTTAGGGCATTAATCCACTTTTATGAGCTGTTTTTATAACTTATTGTACATTACGCACGGGTATTATTCTATTTACTGAGAATTATGAATGAAGGGATTTGATCTTAATTCACGGTCTAAACAATAACGGCAGTGCCATCTGTCGCTGTTGTTTTGAATTTTTCAACAAACTTGCAAAGAACTTTTTGTGGCCGTTGCTCGCTTTTGCTGATAGATTGTTGCTGAATTATCTTTAGATATTTATCTTGGTATATAATAATAATATTAACGATTTATCAAAATTGAATATTATTATGATTATTTTAACTCTAATTGCTATAGAAGCACAGTAAAATAAGTAAATAATGTAACGGACTCTGATTCTCAGAACTTAGAAATAAGTTTATTTCACAGTAAATAATAGTACTTAATCACTTCAAAGTTTTACCAAAATCAATATTATCATGTTGTAATATAATAATTGGATAAATTATTATAATAATAAAATACTACCTATATTTATGGAATGATTTATTAAAACTATTAAGAGTGTTTAGAAGTATTAACTGAGTTTAACCTATCCAATATATCAAACAATAAGCCCATATAGGCAATTAAAGTGTTTCACATTGCAAACTATGATTTATCTATTTGAGTTTTATGAAAACAGCAACTTTACCACGAGGACAACAAAGAGGTTGTTGGTTAAACTATAGGACCTCTAGTCTAGGATAAGAGCAACAGGAACATTAAATACTAATTTAAAGGAGTTCGCAATTCAGCACTTTCAGAAGTATTTACCACAGTCGTCGAGTCCTTAACATGTTCGCGTCGCACCATACGACTTTAGTACTTTTATTATTTTAACCTGTGTATTATTTAATAAAATTTAACTATTTTATATCAACTGATGGGATATATCATCTGTTATTCAAACTGGATCTGTTCATAATAATGAATAATCAAATAGTAATAATAATATTAATTGTAGTATATTATTAATTTAAAATAATTATATTTGACTGTTATTCTGTTTTATCTTATAGTAGGATTATAAAAAAATATCAATTTATTGTATTTTGTACTCACTAGTCGTTAACGAGCACATTTAAATATTGTAAAAATTTGGAATTATCATTGTAATACATACAATTGTTTTGTATAAAATAATTTTACATGTCCATTTGTTCAATCGTCAACGTTGAGGGCTTATATTTTTTTTTAACTATCACACTATGATCTTTTAATTTTCATTGTTTCTACTTTTATATTTTTGTTATTTTTTATAATTGTAAGTAGGTATACGTTAATGTTTTGTTAATGTTGATTCGTTTAGTTGGAAATTTCATTGTATATTTTAGTTGATCTTACAAAATGTTGAAGGAAAAATTAATAATAAAAATAAAATAACAAATATTCTCTTAATATTTCTCATTTCGTTGCTTAATATATTATAGGTAAGGGTTATCAGTTCGAGTTTGGTGTGTTCAAATGTAAATTGGCTGAATAGTCATTTGTAGGAAATGTTTTGAGTACAAACGATTGAGTATTTTAAGTATAAAAATATTAGATTTAGGTATTTTCAAATTTAATTTTAAAAATTAAAAATTTCCATATTATTGTCTATTGATATCCTTGATATAACGATAAAACCAATAAAACTGAATAATTTAATTTTATAGTATATTGTTTTAAATGTTCAAACTCTTGACCTTTCGTAAATTAAACATTTCTAACATGATGACCATTAGGTCAGTTTAAATTCGAACATATGACATTCGGACAGACCATATTCAAACTGCTGAACCGCTCCCATGTATTATATAATATTATACACATAGGTATATTACCAAATAATAATTTTTATGTCTTCCCTATGTAAATGGCATTTTTTGTGTGGAAGATTTAATACCGGTTTTTACATTTTAGTTAAGAACTCAAGCATCACATTCACAGGCTTGTTTGGAATAACTGGTTGGTCAATTTTGGTTTTTACCAACAAATAGTTTAAGAAAGTTAATATTTTTCAACAAAAATTACAAAAAAATATGGCAAATGGACATAAAATTTGATTAAGCGCATGATAATAATTTCAAATGAAATAATAATATTTTTACGAACGTTAACAATTAACGTTAACAACTTAAAACAATTTCAAACACAATATAAACAAAATATTTTAATTTTCAAATCTTGAAACACTGATTTAACTTGTTCTTATATTATTTTAAGTAATATTGTTTCGTGTAGTAGATAGTTTTTAATAGTAATTCATAACCGCTTCATACATACTAGGTAAGTATACAGTATTTTGATAATTATAAATGGTTAAAATCATTTTGAAATTAAATAAAACAGAGAAACCCGAAACTGAAGCGTAAGCCATGTCAATATATTTTTAGGGTATTATGTGCA
Organism: Aphis gossypii; assembly: GCF_020184175.1. Lineage (NCBI taxonomy): Eukaryota > Metazoa > Arthropoda > Insecta > Hemiptera > Aphididae > Aphis > Aphis gossypii. Next base: position 13,752,638 of record NC_065531.1, on the reverse strand, counting down.
TTCAAAAAGAAAATTATGCGAAAAAACCACCGAAGACTACTTCATATTATACTTTTTTCTATATAATATTTCAGGTACTTATTTTATTTTTATGAGTTTTATTTAATTTTAATCATATTGAATTTTATGAATTTTAGGTTATTGGTTTACTGCTATTATATTCAGTATACTCTTGGATTATTCATTTTCGGGGTGGGTTTAGTTTAACCAATGCTAAATTAATACCCAACTGGCATCCTCTATTCATGTCAATTGTTTTGATCTATTTATTTGCAAATGGTAAGTTCTTATTTAAATATCATTATTTAAACTAAAATAAAAAATTGTATTAGTGCTTACTTATTAATTACAAGACGCTAAAAATACAGTTGCATAGAATATCATTAAAATAACTTACAAGACAAGTGGGTCTTCAATTAATTTAGATAGTAATTTATTCATTAAATCGTTCATTGCAATTGACTTTTGATCTATTGTATTATCAATCATTATGATTAACATCTTATACATTTTCAAAAATTATAAAAATAAATAATATATAGTTTAAATACTATACTATTTTTCTACTCAAATTTTACTTGGGAATAATATATATGCATTCATAAACGTAGTTCATCATTTTTATTAGGGCCAGTGGTTTAATTTGAAATTATTTCTTCAATGAGTTAAAAAATAAACATTGCAATAATAATAATTATTTATATAATATTTGGCCAATAAAAACATAAAAATTAGTACCACACAAAGTTTTAGTAAAATATTTTAGTCAATAAAGCCATTACAATTTGTAAAATATATAATATTTAATCAATGCTTATAAGTTATTTATTTTAAGATAGTTTCATAGTAATATCGCAGTTACTTTTGTTTTTAAAAGGTTACGAATATTTTGATTTTTTAATAATTTAGATGAATATTATTCATGATAATGATTGGTTAAAACCTTAAAATACATTAATTTTTTTAGTAATTCTAATCCGGTTATCTTCAAATAACATTTAAATTTCTTATTAATACAACTTCAACGCTTAACATTATTGGCCATTATTTTGTAAAAAAAAATGTTTATAACTTTTTATGACAAAATAATGTTTATTTTTATCGTTAAAAGTTCATTTCATTTTTAACGATCTTTATTTTGAAATTAATTAATGAACTAAACTTTAAAATATCTAATGGTCGTGCGTTTAGATATTTTACAATTAATTATCGACTAACAATGGATTTGTGTCGTAAATTTAATTTATATATGATTTTAATGATATAAAATGATAAAAGATACCGGTAAGAGATCTAATTTTCGGAATCTTATAAAATAAAAACCATTCATGTTTAAATAAATCTGTATGCCACATGGATCATTAAATAAACAATGGATCAAAATTATTATGTATGTTTACTCTGCGCCGGCTAGGTACAAATTACAGAAACAATAAACGATATTTTTTAATTTATCTGCCTTTAGGCGTACGTATAGATGTATTGCTAACATTTGATAATTATAAAATATCGAGATTGGACGCAATCGCGGATAACGCTCGTTTCATACACTCTAATAACATTAGGTGTATAATAAGAAACCACGTCCATATTATGTATAACATAAATAATTATAATATTTGCAATTTAAATGCCAATATACTAATGAAAAAAATTATAAACGAAAAATATTTTTAACTTTCATCCTATAATGTGGGGGTGGCCAAATTGCGGGTCGCAAGCCACATGTGACTCTCGCCATTGTCAGATCTGGCTCGCGTCTTATTTATAAAATTTAAATTTACTTACTATTGTTATAAATTTTAATTTTTTGGTAAACGTTTATTACAATTTATCAAATTTATTTATAAACATTTTGGCTCTTGGCATAATTGTATTTGTCCACATGGCTAACAAACACGTTCATGTTGGTCACCTCTGCTATAACGAATAACTTTAATTGATGTTGTAATCGAACTACCATGAACAAGATAGTATCATTTGATTACTACTATTGCACGTTTTTAAATTCTGTTTAATCTATAATGCAAGCTATTATTTTTCATCAATTGTGGCAATTAAGCATAATGCATAAAAGTATTTTGCTAGTAATTGAATAAAAATCAACATTTAATATGGCTGTAATGAACCTTCTCCTTCCCCGCAAATACGCCCCGCTGCCCCCACTGGTCAGATGATCATCATAGATAAATCAATGTTATCAATCTAAGTTCTGTTTCAATAACTATTTGAAAGTGTTTGAAGTAGTTACATTTACATTTTACTTATCACTTACCAGTTACCATTATACCCATTAACTATGTACAATTTATGCAGAAATTCACTTAAATTATGTACCACGTGTAAAAAAATTATCTTCAATTCTATTTTAAAATGTATAATAATTTTTCAATCAGACGGTATGGTTAATACTAATATTGCTACTTGGAATTTTAATAAGTGTTTGAGAAAATTATGAGAGTTGTTTGTTATTAACATTTAAAAAATAATGGCGCTACAATTTTTACGGTTCAATTTTCCTAGTGAACTTTTTATTGTTATTCTATCTTTTATTAATAATTATACTATTTATTTTATTTTTAGCTGTTCTTCATTACCGTTCATTTCGGAATACAAAACAAAATTTAAAAAACCAACATGCAATTTTTTTTGGTTGTATAATTAGTATCATAATGATAGCTGGTCTAGCTACTTTAAATTCATATCGATTTTGACCTTTATTTACTAATCCTGCAATACCTAACTTGTATTCTTTACACAGTTGGTTGGGAATTATTACTTTTTCAATGATTGTACTTCAGGTCAGTTTACCTAATAATAGAATAATTATACTTTTTCAGGCATATTTGTTGAATTTTAATTTTTTTTTAATTTTTTTTTTTTTTTTAGTTTATAAGTGGATTCTGGATTTACCTATATCCCAAAGTAGCTGCCCAATATAGAGAAATGATGATGCCTTATCACGTGTTCTTCGGTATTTCAAGCTTTGTATTAGCAATTGTATCCGGTGGATTAGGATTCTGTGAAAAAATAATTTTTTCATTGTATATAACATTATACCATACATTTTAGTAAATATTAAAATTATGTATTTCTTTTACAGGGATAAAGGATATGAACAATTGCCAGCAGAAGGTATAGTTGGAAACTGTTTAGGTTTATTATGTATTTTTTATGGTGGTTTAGTGGTTTATATGGTAACTAAACCAGAATTCAAAAGAGATCCTACTGCAACAGAATATCAACCATTAATCGAACAGCATTAAAATCATTATAAAGCATTACGATTTCTTATTTTTTTATAATTAATAATACACTAATAGGTATTTAATATCATTTTTAAGTTTATAGATAAATAAAAAAAGGTATACGAAGTACTCATATGATACAATAATGACGAAGATTAATTATTAATTGTTAACAAAATGTAAGTTTACTAATAATTTACAATATTTATTCCGTATTATTCACTCTTATTTACTTAATTTTTTACAAAACACTCTCAACAATTTTTGTTCTATTTTTTTTTTTTTTATTGACTCATATTCATAAATATAATATAAATTATAATTAGCAAAAAAAAAAAATAATAATAATAATAAATAGAATTATTATCAAAGTAGTGTCACTGGTATATGTATATTATTCTAAAAATTTACTTATTGTACCTATCATTCGAATACAGGAAAAAAACACATAAATATTTTATTTTTTATTTAACTGTTAATTAAAATTCTGATCTCACAAAAATATTTAAATACTCGAATTTAATAATTATGTTTTTTACGCCGATAATTATAGATGTAGGTATACACCTTCATAATTAACTTCTTTTTACAATGGCATTTTTATTTCAAATTAGATGGATCAGAGTTATAGCAGCATAAAAAAAATATGTTTTAGTTAAAAATTATAACTTACATTACGATAGTTTAAGTATTTGGTTCAATTTTTCTTGTCGTTTTGTGTTAGTTGCTATCTTGTGAATTCTGTTCTTACGGTTCTTTCACGGAGTCATTGAAGTAAACGTAATGCAGTTGTCCTCCACAATAGTGACTCGGTGAAGAATTAATACGCTTGAATTCCTCGGAGTCGAATAATTTTCGAAAAATTTTGGAAAAAATATTTCGACTCGGGAATTCTGCTTTTAGAAAATGCCGTTACCAACTACGACAAAGTTGTAGTGTGACACATATTAGAAACTGTGTACGGAGCTGTGCAGTAGTCTTGTCAAAATAAATAAATAGCAAAATTCTTCTATGTGTGTTTTGAATTGAAAATAATTCTAAGTCTAAATTACCAAACTCTGACATGCACTGGCGTTAATGTGCTTGATCTAACTCTGGTAAATCACGTCTGAAAAAGTCCTATCTCGGGATCTCCTATATAAACTATTTTCCCACTATTCTTATTCATATCCCTTCCAGTAAAAATCCACCTAACCATGTTCCCAAGGGTCACTTGTCCATGCGTACGTGCGATGATCTGATTATCTTAAGACGACCGGGTGACGTTTCTACTACACCCAAATCCATGAGATAGTGTCACGTGCAGCTGTATCTATCTAGTAATCCAGTTAAAACTACTGTGTAGCGTGTCTTGTACCTAACGCATCGCTTTATCTCTGTATGCAGAGTTATATTATGAAACTATAATTACAACCTAAATTGGTTTCGGCCCATGTCCGATAATCATAGCAAGTTGTATCAAATATATTTCGTAATTATGTTTGATATTATAACACCCTTTTCCCGTTTGTTGTGTACCGGAATATGCTGCCTATGTCTCAGTACTTTTGTTATATATTGTTACAGGATAGCCGATAGGTATTAGAGCACGTAGCAGCCGTATAATTGGAAATAAAAATAAATAAAATTGCCTTAGCAAAATTACAGGACGCAAACTTCAAACGGTTAAATTTGTTTATTAAAACTATTTATACAGATATGAGGTTAAAAATCTGTGCAATAAATTATGTTTAAAGCTAATTAAAAAATATTTTTAAAATTATTATAAATATTAATTGAAGGTTGCGTATGAGCAACTGCAGCTTTTTTCTAAAACATGCTATTATAAGTAATAAGGATATTATGATATAACTACTTTCAAAAAAAAGTAGTATATGGCATGAATTATAGAAACTAGGTATTAATTAAAATATATGAAGGGTTCACGTTTACTTTTCATTAAAATGACTTAATCAGTAACACTATTAAATTATATAATAAATAGTCAACAAAGATCTTTACCTACTTTATATACAAAATGATCTATTTAAAAAAAAATGTTGTTTCATGTGTGATGGTCAAAAAAAATTGTGTAACCTTTTTTTTCCTTTATGGCTTATAACTAGAGCTCAGGTTTTAAAGCATAATATGCTACTTTTTTATCTATGAGATAGAGATCTAATTTGTATACATAAATTCGTTTCACGTCATTCTGATTCCAAATAATCCAATTTATTTTTTTATTTTTACTTTTTTTATGTAAATGATTTTTTATGCTTTTATCAATCATACCAGCTGTGAATTTTTCATATTTTTATTATTCTATTGTTATATAAAAAAAATAATTAATAATAAATATAAAAACCCAGAATGAGGATATTTGATTATTATTGTTTTCGTTATCGGCTTGTTTATTAAATGTATTAAATGTATAGATTATCGATCTATTTAAAACCTGCAGTACTCTACGGTCAGTATGCCTGTAATATTGATATCGACCATTTCAAAATTTAAAATTTAGTGTTTTAATTTTGAAACCTCTTGTATGAAGTATGCACCGATCACTTCAGTGAATGTAGAGAGTTCGTTTTCTATGTATAAAAATATTCTGTCGGACAATAAAATCAGTATCACTACTGCAAATCTAGGGGAATATATGATAGTTAATTATTTTTTGTTAATTTAAACTAATATTTAAATTTTTTTTATTCATTTTTATAAGTAGTTTACGTTAAATTTTGGTCATGCTTTTTTGCTTTTTAAAACAATCCTGTTTTTTTTTTTTTAGTTGCTTATTAAGCTTTAAAATCCGAGCCCTACAGTTATAATATATTATTTTTGAGGTAAAAACTAACGAAGTGACATGTTTTCAAGTACACGTTCCATTCGTAACGTCAAACACCAAACTATATTCGTACTTTTCCTATCATAAAAAAAATAACTTACAATTACTTGTTGATATAAATAAATAAACCTCAAGAACTGTTAAATGTTTTATAGCCTTCCATTAGGTATATATTAATGATATAATGTTTTTTCCAAAAGGTAGAAACTATTTGAAATTGTTTTCATATAATTTGATTGTATTTCAAAATTATAACATTATTTTATAATTTCCATCTTTCAAATGATAATAAACATTTTCAATTTCTTTATTCTGAATCAGAATACTTTTTGGATTTTCTTTATGACGTATTAATGTTGAATTTTGAAGAACTTGTTTCAATTTGTTATAATTTAGTACCTATACAATCTCTTAATTTTTATAAGTGTAACCTATGTTAAAATAATAAGGAAATGATTGCAATTAGATAATTTTGACCATTTTTTAAGGTTTCTATTTTTAACAGATAGGTAGTAATAAATAAATTATTTTTAATATTATATCTATATTATACAGGTTTTACTGCAATAATATCATAATGATAACTGCTAACAATAGCTACGCAGGTCTATCTATGTATTTGATCTGACCGTGCGCGTTGGCCTCGTCTCTTCGATTACGTAAAAACAATTTTGGCTATTCTATTAAAATATGTGCACATAAAAATTTGTTTAATAATAATTATAATTATTATTTAGTGGCTAAAAAATATAATAATTAATTTATATTTAGCATATACCACTTGCGTGTGTACCTCAATTCCATCGAAAAACGATATAAATCTATAGAATTACAGATAACTCTGTTCTGCAGTCGACGTTATTGTTTAATATATACATTAAACATTATATTGTAAAATGAACTTTACTTATCGAGTTTATTCTGTCACATTTTAATCAATGTGAGTGCCAGTAAAAGTTTAACTTCACACGTATTCGATATTATTATACCTGTTCAACCTACGATAAATACCATTCATTGATATGAAAAAAGCTTCGATGACGTCCGTTTTGATATCAACAATAAATGTTCTGATATTGTACGCGAAGATTGCTCGTTGTTGCGTAAGTGATTTTTAATAGATTTTAATGCGTCACTATTGATAAATCGCCAATGGAGACGGTACTGCAGGAAGAGATGAAATGTAATTCCGAGGTAAAAAATGTCTATTTGTATATTGTTATACACATAAATGGATAGATTACGGCCGTAATGGTAAATTGAACGAATTACTACGTGGGCGTGGATGATTTGGAATTTAAGCAATCGTATTTATTTTTTTCCAATTATTCGGAATTATTTATTAAAATAAAAACTTATCGTCGATTTTTCTTTTTCATTATTTTTTATTATTATATTGTATAGATTGGATGTGGATATATTTTATTTCGTGAAAGCTTTTCGATAAAATTATCCGTTGATACTACTTAATGCTTGCATTAAGAATTCGATATTGTTTTTTGATTTGATCTTGAAACTATTCGTTGTTAGACAATTATTAATGGATATTAATTGTATTATTTTGCAGCTAGTATTGTCTGTTCAAAGAAATTGTTAGGTAGGTAAACGTAGTTTTCATGAATAAATATCCAGACATGAGACAAGATGCACGCTCTACTGTTTGTTAGGAAACTATACTCGCTAGAGTGTTTTATTATAATATTATAATATATTCTGATATAATAAATTGAACTTCTAGGAATGACGAATCGTCACATTGGAAAAAATATTATCATCTGAGTTTGACATTAAAATCCAAATTGCTTAGTTTTTTTTACTATATTATGACACTTTTTTAATTGGGTTTTTTTTAAATGTACGGTAACGGTAAGCGGTAAGGATAATTGGAATATAAAGAAGAAAATCAAAAACTTACACTCGAAGATTTGCTTAGATTCATTTATTAATAACAATCGATTTGCACGCGTGCACCATACTGTTGATCTGGTGTACCGTCAATTTCGTGCGGAAATTTCAACTGAAAAATATATCGCTGAACTGTAGTGCGCTAAAATGTCATCGCTGAATTGTCGCAGATCCTGTTGATCTATTTTATAGGACATAGGTTTGATCTTTTCGGTCAGAAATATTAAAAAATGTACATACATATGTATAATATTTTTATTACTTTTATGTTTTTAATCATTTTCATAGAAGTTTAACAATACGTATTCACAATAACTAGAATAATCGAATAACAAAAATTAAAAAATTATTTCCAAATCCATAGATTTCGAAGCGTGTGGTTTGAAATAGGGTTGTACCTCCATATATGACATAGTATGCGTAGGCACATAGAAATGCATATTAGAGGAATGAAATAAAATTCTTAAGGGAATTAGCTGTTCCCTTTAAACAAACTAAGTGAACAGTTTAAAATTAAGTCGATAAAATTAATTTTATTTGTGACCAACCGCTAATATGGGAATATTTAGAATCTATTGTGAATGGATATAATAATATAGAGTAATAATATGAAGCATATTGAAAATGTAGGTACATTTAAAACTAAAAGTGTTAAAATTTAAAAATTTGTTTTAAAAGCTTTCAAATTGTAATTGATCGTTAGGTATGTTTGATGAGGTGTATTTCACTACATTGAAACCGTATTTAAGCAACGATCTAATAAGGGTCATACAATAAAAAGTTCTTGTTATTATTATAATAATTAAAAAAAATTATGATATTGAGACCTGTTGTTATTTTTTAAATTATAATATTACATTACCTATTTTTTCTTAATTTTAAATGTAAAAACTAAACATAAATATCCTACTTGAGACATTTTGTAAATTACATTTGCAAGAAAACTGTGTATACTCCGGAAATATACATATTTGTGTTTAAAACAGTACAATTTAGGGAGCGTATTATGTATATTTCTCTTTAGTTTAGATTTAAACTTTACATACTTATCTATATTATACATAATAAGAATGCTTCATTTATTATTTTCAAATATTTAATCAATATTATATAATCTCTTCCGGATATATTTAGTATGCTGTATGTGTAATCGAGTTGTGCAATGTTTTTTCTGGTTTATAATCGGACGTCGATTATATCGTATTACTGTTGCTAAAATTATATCAGTACCTGTGTAGATATTGGGTGTTGTGTTAATATTATTTATAGTTATTGGCGTATTCATAGATTTTAAGTTCTATAAAATTATAATAATAATTTACGTATTATATTATTATTACACAATCAGTATTAATAATCTAATTAAATAGCTTAATGAAATTATTTTTTACCAAACAATGATGTAGATTAAAAAAATCAAATTAGCAATTATAATGACTTTTTATTATTATTTTTGATAGTTGAATTGAATTTATATTCGCTGATAAAAATTATTTTAAATAATTATTAATTAGTATAGGTATAGGTATAAAACTATAAAGTATAAACTAAAGATCCATCTTAAAATATTAAGGAAATATATCAATTATTTTGATAATCAGGTTTAATAGTTATATAGATGGGTATTAAATATAGAGAATCTACAAGAAATGTAGCACTTCACTTTTAAGCTCAATAATAATATCTAATCCCTATCGCCACTATAATCAATACCTCAATAATAATAATAATAATAATAATAAATATGAATTTAAAATCATTAACTATAGAAAAAATACATTTACAATGTATTTATTAAAATAATGTATTCAAAATGTAGTAAAACAAAAAAAATTCTAATGAACCGTATTCAATTAACTCAATCAAATATTGCTCACATATATATTTTTAATTTTTGATTTGTATAATTCTAAATCTCTAATCTCTATATTTTTTTTAGCTTTGACTCATTACCAGAAACAAATCGATGAATTTGTCTTTAATTAAATATTTTTCATCTAATTTTGAGACGTTGATACATTTTTATATAAACAAATAAACTGCATTTAAAACTTCCTTAAATTAGTTATATGGTAAACAGATAACCAAACTCTAAGAATGAATAACGGTATACACTATACGAATACCTATTCCATAAATATTAATATTATAATATTATATGAGTATATACATCGATACGTATTTATCCACATAATATGTTTGTGTTAAATTTTCTCACCCTCAATTGCCATAAACTATTATTAATTATAATTTGTCGTCACGAAAATTGTATTCCAAACATTTATTATAGTTGTTTAATTTTAATCGTTTTTAAAACTTTTTTAACTATTCAATTTTTTTTTATAGAATTTAAAATATTTCTGATTGATATAATATTTCTCGTATGCATTGTAGTTGTTATGAGTTGTGAAGGGAAAAGTTCACAATCGAATAAGTATCCTCCGTGAACATTTAATTAAAGATTATTTTTACTTATTGAATAATGTTAATTTTTGATTTATATAGGGCGGTTACGAGTTAATAATCGATTATATCAGAAACTGCGACTCAGACAATATTATCGAACTGTCTGATAATTTTAACGTCATCTTGAAACCTAATTGCGAAGTACATTTCAACGGATGCATTATCTCGCATGCCAATATCACCAGTTCTATAGTAAGTACCTATTTATTATTTGATGCTGTGCTTAAGAAAGCTTTATATTTTAATGCAAAAAATATGTTTTTTTCAGTAATATGATAATACATCATGTAGGTATACTTTAGTTTACCCATAAAAGTGTTACATAATATTTAATATATGTGTAATGTAGCATAGAAAATTTACAAAAACCAATAAAATATAATATGTAAATACCTGATTATATGGTCAAGTTTGATTTACAGAGTGATTTACCAAGCAGCAAGTTCGTCCCCCATTTTTTTCATTTAATAATGAATTTATTCAAATTCTGATTTTTGAACTTTTTAAGCATACTAAAAAATCATATTTTAAAATATTTAAATTCAATTATTGATGCAAATTTTTTTTTCTCAACTCAGAACCAATCCTTTTTAAAACTTGGACATAATTTTTATACCTACTAAGGATACTATTATGCTTATGATTATTCGTTAACAATTTTAAATACATATAAAGATATCGTAGTTATTTTTTTCGTAATTATAATTCTAAAATTATTGGCGTTGAATTAGTGTTGACGCGCTTTGTAGATAAAATATATAGGTTGCCCGTCATGTGATATGTGTACATTACGTGTACCATTCGGATATGCAATAATTTAAATTGTGTATGAGTGACAAAAAATTGAATTATGAAGGTTTTTAAAGCCAATATAGCGTGTAGAGGATTCGTTTTCGTTTTGATAATAATATACAAATATACATACGCCTTTGTGCACAATTTAATCGTTACGCACCGGTCGCCGCGTGTAGGTATATATTTCCTGTACCTAATCACGTATCGTAACCAACTACGTTTTTTTTTTTTTTTTGGAATTTATGCTTTGCATACATATTATATTATTCACGTCATACGGTTACAATATTATGGTCCATATCGTTCACGAGAATTTGACATTTTGCGAAATCATCAAATGCTCGTGAATCATATGGAGTCTCTCAGCGAAAAGATAAATAATATGCAAGCATATAGATACCTCCACTCGGTATAATAATAGTTTCATCGGTACAAAAAAAAAAATTCAACAAAATAACAGTGATATATGAGGGTCTGGTGTCGTATAATAATACATAGCCATGTATTATTATAATATCTATACTTATATATTAATAATAATTTTATACAATTCTCAGACCGAATACACCGTTCAAAAGAACTCGGTAAAGATGTCGGGCAAAAAGGACGGTTGCAAACAGCTCGACAATATCAAACCGTCGAGCGATATTGAAAAGGGTTTGGACTTACTCGGATTACCGAAGCGTTGTCCAATTAATAAGGTTTGTTGCCGTTTTGGTCATAATTTTAATAAATTATATTGTCTTGTGATTCTTCGCTATGATACAGACTAAGATAACAATAATAATAATATAATGTGATTATTCATACTCTACATTATTGGCGTCTACCATTTTCCCTAAACGGCGTACCTATAAATTGTTGTTATCGTTTGCAGGGAACGGTGTGTTTGGGAATTAAATCGATTAACGTGAGTAAGTATAAATTACTAATGAATGTAATAGTCGGTCATCTCAAGGGGAAATCGGTAATGACCACTAACGCGGGCAAGTCCTGCATGGAGTTCTCGGCGAAATTGGTCAACAGTCTCGTAAAAGTCGTGGGTCACAGCGTGATTGGTTGATATCTATAAATCTTATTATTTTATTATATAATATAATATTAAAATATATTGACACATGAAGTACACCTATAGTAATATCTAATAAATCAGAAAATTAAAACGCATTATTTAGTACTTTTGTAATACGTGATTATTATTTATTTCAATTTTCAACAGAAAACGTTTTTGCGGTAATTATATTCCTTTTCTTGATTTGTTTCTTTTTATTTATTTATTGTATGTATTATGCAATTATTATATTATACAGATTATATATTTTCATATTTTAAACTAAAAAATCGTGATAGGTCAAATTTTGCTTTTTCCAAAAATGTCCGTACATTAACTTACATTTTATATGATAACACTATCAATTTGTAAAACGCTTAATTTCTTAGAAATTGTTATTGAGATGATTTTTAGTTTATTTTATTTCATAATCGGAAGTACGAATGTCTTGAAGTGCTTGTAAAAATATTTCGAGGTTACAGTTATTCATTTATTTTTTAAATTAAAATAAGATTTTAATTAAGTTTAAATAATAATAATCATATCTCACATTTTAATCAGATCAACTAAACTTTAAATGGTTATTGATATTTAAACAAATATATTTATTTATAAATATATGACATTTATGTCATATTCATTTTTAGAAAAACAGTATCCCCAAGAGTTAAGATTATATAATTAAAATTATAAAATTAAAAAATGTCATCTCAATTTAAAAAAAATGGTCATCCTTTTTTAAATAACTATATTTTTTTATATAACTAAAAATATATAATTTGATTAGCAAAAAATAAAAATAAACTGAAATGAGTTTATAAAATTGTCACCTTTTGTTTATAAATATGTACATATAGAAATACAGATAACGTTAAAATTTGGAGTACAAATAATTTGATTTAATGTATCAGTTAAAATTAATAATGTCTTATTAACTGATTTTAAATTAAATAATATGTATGCAAAATTTCGTATCTCTGGTGCACCTTATCAACTATGCATGATATGCACGAGTAATAAAAACTAGATTGTGAACAATGAATTGGTGTAACAAAAAAACAAAAATCGAATGACTATTATAATTCGAACTTTTATTTAAAATAAGAGATGAGTTTGTAAAATATAACGTTAATAGAGGTACTACCAATAAATATATGTATATAAAAAATTATAGCTTAAGTATTAGAATATTATTAAAAATACTATTTGTCAAAAACTAAAATCAGTATGCGTAATAATTTACAATGTGTTGTTCATAAAATATTTTATCACATTATTAAAAAATACTGGTTCTAATAAATCAGTACAAGAATATTGTACTAATGATTTTTTATATAATTATACCAAAAATGAGTGACATAAAAGTTCTATAATAGAAATATTTTCGACTTACATATATTAACATATTATGTATATGTGCCACTAAGGCAATCTCATTTTAAAAGTCCTTGTACCCTCTATTCAGAAAATGTTTTCACTTGCTAGGTATCATTTTACATTTCTAGAATAATTCTATGAATTTAGTAATTTAAAGTTTTTCATTTGAATACAGAAGATTTTTTAATAATAGATACGATTACTTACCATTTACCTCAACTGTTCGTGTGTTTTTGTAAAAACGATTACATTTATATAGTCACAGTTTATAAATTTAAATGATTGAACTTTTCCCCGTATTATATGTGTTTAATAATAATAAGCGTTGACTTTTCCTCTATATTCTTGTCACTGCAGTATTAGTAACTACAATAAATACAATTTTTAAGAAAAATTAGAGGCTCAGAATGATAATATATTTTGTAAGTATAAAATAAAATAAATGTATAGTATGAATACAGCCAAATCAAATGATGAACAACGAGATTGAATGCGAAAACCATTTTTCTTTACTGCGATGAGTTTTCTATGATATTCAGCAATGCTAGTAAATTTTCTATTTATTTTTCTGTGTTTGAACTGTAGTGTGGTTATTACCTCTCGACACTTCTAAAGAAAAATATTTTATTTAATGATTTTTACTTCAAAATATTTCCAAGCTATCTCTATAAGATCCTATGTTTTCAAATTTGATCTATTCTTGACTCAATATAGAATAAAAGTATTTTTGGTTGTATCAAACATTATTTAAAATTGATATAAGGTTAAATATTGAAGTACCTACTGCTGCATTATGCTAGCTGGTAGCTAATATAACAGTGTATAAATGGATACCTACGTATAAATATAACAATATTTCGGGTAGGTAAACTTTGGATAAGAATATTGTGCTATTTTTTTTTATCGGGAATGTGTTTTTTTTTTTGCAACATAACACAACGTACCCTTACTGTAGTATATATTTTTGGTATTTTTAGTTTTTTCCCGCGTTATTAATGCATAAATTATCGTTTTTTCGCTTTTGGGCTTTTTGGGTTCTTTTAAAAATAAATTATTTACGCGCAGAATGCGTGTAAGTATTTTAGTAATCACCGAAATTGTATTATTTTATAGTAAATATTATAACATAACGGTTAGCGCCCTTGGCGGATAAAGTTATACTAACAATAATATAGTAATACATATAATATATAATACCAATATAAATGTGGCACTTGGATGAAACGTCTTTTATAGTAAATTTATAATGCTCTTAGGTCTTAAGAGGACGTTGTACCCGCACGTGTTGTCTCCGTCTTACACACGTGTAACATAGCAAATTTTCGGTCACCTGCAGTTTCAATATTGTGCACTGTGTTGTTAGTTTTAACATTAGAATGAATTTGATCTGTTATAAAATTTAAAGATAAGATTATTATCTAAGGCCTCGCGTAGCCTTTTATTGATAGGTATTACATATTATTTTTAAGTAAGTTATCATCATATTAAAATGTACAGTTTCAAAAAGGTCGAAAATTTTCCAAGTCGTATGTGTGTAAGACGGAGACAACATATGACGGGTATTACGTTCTCTTGACCATTTTCGAAGAGAAAAGGGAGTATACCCTTTAAAATAATGTCCGTAGGTATAGTATCTATATATTATTTACCATAAACCGTCAGGTAAATATGTACATTCATTCTAGCGTTTCTCTAATATTCATATTTCGTCACCTTATTAATTATTATACATGACGTTAACACGAACATGTGTATATTATAAGTATCATTATACTTTTTATTTTTGTCAAAATACGTAATATTAGTAGTCATTAATTCATATCATAATTGTATAAAATATTTTATTAGAACTTATACTATTTACTTATTCAATCATATTCATATTACATACCGTTTGTCGTAGGTACCTATGCTGGTGGCTTTTTGCACCAGTTCGTCGGTTTTATCGGCAGTTATCTGTTTCGAAGACTAAAGACTAATTATTATTTGTTTGTAATTTCTCATGCTGTGGATAGATAATATAATAATTGAAAAAAACTGTATTTATATTATGTTTATTTAACAATACAGTTGTAGTCGATTGTAATAAATTCGATAGCTTACATTATTTAAATGTATCAAGCAGGGGTCTGGGCCTCTGGGGTTGTAATTGGAAGGGGCCAAGCCCACTTCTTTTAATTTAATTTTTGATTTTGAAAAAATAATTGTTTTTATGATTTGTATCTTTTGTTGATTGTCTGTAATTTTTAAAATTTCAAATTTGTCGTGTTCTATAATACATCTGCGTATAGTTATAATGAAATAAATAAATAAAAAACAATTTAAATAATACTTTTAACCTTCATCGTAAATATTATTGTCAACTAATCTATCAATATAATATCTCATCTATATATTATTGTAATTAGAATGTTGTGGAATAAAACTTATGATATATCTGTTTGTCTTATTTATTATACAAAATAGGTAGTTATTTAATTTTAAGATTTTTATTAGACATTATTGTTATTGTTTAATTTAAACGTTTATCGACCTGCGAAAACATTATTTATAGGTTCACTAACGTTATCTATGTGAAATCAGAGGTTTTCGAGTAATCGCCGCCTATAGCCTCCGCTGTACATTTAACACAACACGCCATTTCCATCATTTTACCTCCTCTACTCGTTCTCAAAATTTATCCCGTAAAAGTTTTAGGGTAGTTGATGACCATTTTTCAAACGCAATCTGCTGTCTTTGCAAGCACGCACCATCTGTTTCGGTTTCAATACGTATATATTATAAAAGCGGATCATATCGCAGAAGCTTACACTTTAACATACGTGTGGTGTATTTTTGCGTCTGTACTTGAAAATTATTATTTTTTTTAATTTAAAAACATTATTAAGGTTTTTATTATTATTACTTTTTTTAATTATTTTATACTCTATGTAATATACTTATACAATTATTTTACACATTCCCGTGCATTATATACATGTGTATTTTATATTAAATAATAGAAATGCAACTGAAACGTAAAATGGACATAAAAAAACGAAGTATAATACTATAATACACTGAAAGATAATTGTATAATTATTAGGCATGTTACCGCTAAGAGGTCGGTTAGAGTTAGGTTAGGAACCCATATTACGGTTATGGTTTAAAAATGTAGTAGAATACTAATTATATCCCATACTGCTTCAGTATGCATGTTGAATGTTGATGGATGTGTTATGTGAAGGTAATAGTAACGTTTTTGCTCCACTGTAAATGTCAACTAATTGCTTAGTTTTATTGTTCTTATAAGACCTGAGCTGTTACAATCAATCCTTTAAATTTTATCCATTCAGTTCCAATTCAACTGATGCATTTATGTCTACTGGTCGAATATTTTTCTCTCCAGCATCTTTACACCTCGTTTACAGTCTACCTGGTATCCTAGTATTATAGCCTCTACTTAGGTAGGTATCGTTATGACTTTTTATAATATTTCATAATCGGCCCTCCATACATGATTAAGTCATTCCATTCACTTGAATTTTAATTAAATAATTTGATTTTCCATACTGCTTATACAGATCATTATTTTTTCCATTTATTTATCAATTCGTATGGCTAATTTTTTTTTATTTTCAAATTTCATAGATTAATTTTGTACACTGGATGACAATGTTTCTTAAAATATAAACACTAAATCTCCAATTATTTTATTGTTGTCTTCTTAGTAAATTTACTTATTATAACTGTAATATTCTTTATACTATTTAATTTTTTTTAATTTTTAATAATATAAAAATAGAATTTTTATTACCTAAAAATATTTTCAAATACTCATAAGCTCCAATTAAAAACACGTTTTTCCATTTTAAATATTTTATTTTTATTTTCTTTCTTTTCTGCTTGATATTATTTTTGCCAATTTCCATAAAATATGATAAAAAAATTCCTGACTATATAACTTAAGTTTATCATGGTTACAGTAAAATTTTTTTTTAACTAAATATTATATTATGGTATAACTAATAAACTACACTAAAATAGTATAATCCACGGTAGGTACTATTATGTAATATAGTCATTTATCTTTGTAAACTATGATTTTACGATACTAAAAAAGTGTCATAATTACAATTATTTGAAGTCGAGATAAGGAATACATCATTACGTACTATTTATATTTACTTAATGTCTAATATCATAGATTAAAATTTATAAACCATACACAATTATACATCGAATGACAAACCTCTCTTTGTCATATGTGATATGTCTCTTTAAACAAACAAGTTACCCGAACATTTCTAATCAACCCTGGTTTTAAGCCTTAAATGAATGCCGTTATATTATGATCAAATACTTAAGATTTCAGTCGTGTCAAATCCTATTATCTATATTATTTTCTCAAACAAGTGTTTTATTTAGGCCTTAATCAAAGTCCACCTGGTATCATTACCAATTGCGGTATTTATTTTTCTTTGCTCATCATCTTAATGTTAACAGTGACATAATTTAATGAAAAACAAATCTATCCTATTTCTTAATATCAATTTTTCCTATGCCAATTTCATTTCATCTGTATTACGCATTTCAAACAATAATCATTCTAAATATTATCCTTGGTAAAAAATTAATAATTTAAACAATTTAAGCAATGTCATTTTGAAATAATTAATTCCTTGTCAAACCTTAAAATTTGAAGCATAATATAATTTATCTAGACATTTCAATAAAAATAAAAATTCTAATATTTAAATTCTCTGCATTTTAATTGCTCATAATTTTCTGTAGGACGATATTGCTGTTGAAATAATAATAGCTATATGAGTATATAAGAACAGTTTATACATATTTATAAAACGTTGACGATTTGCTCAATGGTTTGGTATGATTGAAATAATTAAATGTGAAAGTATAATAACAAGACAACGATAGATTAAAATTTCATCTTAGATTTTATTCAAATTTATTACAAGATATTATGACCGAGTTGATAACTGATATATTATTATATCTTTATCAGTATGCCCCTTAGCGGCATAGCCTTACGCCGTTTATTGCAGATGTAGAGAAGTCATGTACTCATGTGTAGTCTTGTTGACCTTGAAATATCCTTTCACCTGTACAGAGCTGCGTTGAAATCATCAGTGCAGGTTTTTATGTTTGTGTATTGTTGCCTTGGTAGCATGTATAATATGATAATATAATGTAGCCGGACTATTGATACTGCAGCTCTACGTCTTATCAAACTGTAATGATTAAGTATAATATTTAATTTTTTAAAGTTTTTTTTTAAATATTTTTCCAATGTTTCTATACATTATAATTATGTATAATTAAATGTTTCTTATCAACATAATATATTAAAATCACCAGACACCGCAATTATAGTGTTCAGAAGGCTCTCAGTGATACTATATAATATTATTATACAATATCGCTGTTTTTATTATCAACAATTATGACTGTGAGTACTTACATACGGTTTCATATACATTTATATAATACGTGCAAAAAACATGTTATTATTTATAACATACCTGTACTTCGTAGTTCGTAGGACTGTTGTAGGCGATAACGATTTATAACAGATAACCGTGGAAAGAAACCAAAATTAATAATTTATATTCAAAGATTTTTATAACAAATCAAAATTCCATAGGTACGAAGTTAGGTAGAACGTTTCTCAAACTTTTACGCAAAGCAAATTACTTGAAACACATATACTAGTTATTATTACAATCATACATTCAACCTATACAATGTATTAATGTATAGTATATACTTATATACACGACCACATATAGGTCTAGTTACAATTCCGGTGACACAGTGATACAAAGTTTTATCGTTTGTTTATTTATTTCGTGCGATTTGGCAAGTTAACACCCATATATATATATATATATATATATATTATGTGAGGCAAAAACACAATGTAGATAAAGTTTTTATTTCACGGTAAGTATATCACTGCCTTCCGGGCCAAAAAAGGAGGACAGCGCGTAAAATATCTTCAGAAGCTTTATTATGCGGTTACCTATAAAAAGTTATATAGGTATATGCATACGAAAATAGATTATAATATTTTTTACGTTTCTTAAATAGCAAATACGCATGCATTAGCGCGATCACTATCGATTAAAGTAGGTAGCCTTTCAATGGTCCATAGCAAAAGAAAACCGAAGACATTCTAATAGCTGCACAGTAGCTATAAACATCATTATTAATACATAAAATTTCCAAAAAAATAACCAATATTTTTATTCTGATTCTGTATTTCGGCTAGGCTAATCGTGAAATAGCCCTGTAGTTTATGTAAGTTTAAACTTATACTACAATAAATTCGTTAATCGTCATGAATGTACCTACATATTATGTTACCATAATTGAAAATGTGTCTTACTAAAAAAAAAAATAAAAATAAATGTGTTTTAACTGAAAAAAAACTCTAACAAAAAGATATTTTGGTCAGTCACTATAGTCAAACCGAAATAATGTCTATAGATCAATTAAATAATGACGATTAAGATTTTAGAGTTTATCACTGGTTGAAATCGGACAATCGACTTATAAAATACCTCAAAAAGGTACGATACAATAAAACTCAATTAAGATGTGTGTAAGTAATTTAATAAGAGAGAATTAAGAATTTATTTATTTATTTTTAATTATATTATTAAAAAAAAAAAAAAAAAAACAAATAGAAAACAAATAATAATAATAATAATAAATGTTAGTTAAGTCGATTCTATTCAACATTAAGTTAATACAATGATTTGATATAACATATTCATAATACATAAATTCATTCGCTTATATCATTGATAAAAAAACTTATAATTAATACATTTTATAATCAATGCCGATACTTAGGTACGACATTTCCTATAATCATTACTTATTAGTTATTATAGTAATCAAAATAACTAATGTGTCACGACTATCTGTGATTTAGTATAATATAGTTAAAATAGATTGCGATTTACTTGAATAGCTTACTAAGATATTGTTAATAGAATTATGTGTGACTGTGCGAATAAATTTTTCGGAATATATTATTACTCATTGAACATTTGAACGTGCTAAACATAATATTTATACATACAATTCGCACAAATTCATAATGTAATATCAGTGTACTAGAACACTAGGTACCATCTCTCATTTGGTATGTAGTTTTGGATAATTGTAATGTAATATGTTGTTGGTTATTGAGCATTTTAAATTGAAATTTATGTATCGTAAATGGATGATTTATATTTTGATATAAATTTTATCTTTAATATTTACGGTATGGCTGCGTTATTGTAGTTATAAGGGTTGAAATTTAATTGAAAATAATAATTGTTTTTTGACTGAATTAATTAGATTTTAAAGTTCAAATAGACTCTAATGAAATATCATATTGAATAAAAATTGACAGTGTTTAGACAAAATCACATCGTTTTATCATCTTTACGAAAAAAAAAAAAAATGTATAATTAGACTAGAGTTTTAAACTTCCCTGACATCCAGTGTAAGATCAAAAATTATAAATTTTGAGGGACCTATTATTTATGACAATTAATAATCTTTCGATATCAAGTTTATTAACAAACTTAAAATTGTATTTATATTTTTGTAACAGACTGAAAGAGCAAAGTCGAAAATTGGACGTTGGGTCGATGAAACTATGAAGTAAGTAAATTTAAATAAAACGGTACTATCAATATTTTTGTTTAGACATCTGTTATAGGCACTTTAATACAATATTATATTGGGTAACTATTTAAGTATATATATTATGGGTAAGGTCCAAAAACAGCTACCAAGTGTACATACAAACCAAGTAATGTAAACTTTATCCATATGGACAGTGCAATTCGTATATATTATACATATTTAAGGTGATTATAAAATTTATATATTGATCGGTGTGCTGTGAATAAAGTATTATTCGTATTATCATAATCGTAAATTCGTAAATTCGTAAACTGTAATGATGGTACAATACGATCAACTCACCTAAAACTTTAAATGGTAGTAGCAACAACCAAAGCATATTAAAATATTTAATATAATATTAAAGTACGGTTCCTTGGCTTTGCTTTATATTTATTTGATATTCATTCATTTTTACAAAAACATTTTTTAAAACCTTGACCATCAGAAAAAATATTTTGTACGTAAACTAAACCATTTCACATTTTTTTAATAGCTTAAACTTCTAAAATATCTATTATTGCATGCGTTACATAAAAAAAAATATATCTAGAATTTGATTAAAGTATGTAGGTACTTTACTTATACAGTCATAAACAATGTATAAAATAACTAAGTAATTTTCAAAATAAAAAATTAATAAATAATATTTTTACTCTCTCGTTATAAGTATGGTCGGTGTAGGTAGTGTTCTACTTACCCCGGTCCCTGATAATATATATACATCATTCGTCTTTCGTACTTGAACAAAACAATCGTAATATAAACATTGTTAATGTTAATACCATAATTATTTTAAATTAAAAACTTTATATGCAAATTATTTAATTCAATTAAAAAAATATAATTTTAAATTGTGTTGTTATAAAAGATTTACTGATTTTTGCAACGAATCAAAAACTTTTTTTAATAATTCTAGATAAGACATCGATATGTTTTAAATTAGTTATTTTAGAATTTTATGGTTGTGATGTATTATTTCAAATGATTTGAAAATGTTTGGGTTACCTATGTATTTACTTTGTACTTTTGCTGTTTTTTCTTTGTCTATTTTATTTTGTATTTGGTAAATAATAAATTCTTCCATTTGATTAATTTTTATTGGATTTTTTTTTCTCTACGGGGCATTTTATTTGTGTTTATTACTAGGTATTGATTAGCGATTAATATTACAATATGTACAATGTACATCATGACGTTTACAATGAGAAATGTTTAATGTACACAATTTAAATGTTTTCACAAAATGATAATTACAATCTGGAAGATGCTAATGATTCATAAATCGCAGCTTCCTTCCAACCTAATCACGTCATATCTAAAACATATACCGATTTCAATGTTTTCTTTTATACAACAATAAATTGCTGTGCGTTGCTAATAAACTATGCAGCTATGAATATAAAAACGACTTTATGTTTAATGATAATGTTATACTGTATTGTTTTGTTGCAGAGGAAAATTCGATAACTTTGTTGGTTCGCGAAAGAAATCAAGTTCTAACACCACTACAAAAATAAACAATGGTAATTTAAACAATACAGAGTTTTGTGTACATATGGTAAAAAAATATTATGGTAGAAACGCGATTAAGATGAATGCAAATCGTCGATAAAAAATATATATTAGTAATTGACTGAAATGTGTGTTAATTGGATATAATTTATAACTTTATAATGCAATTTATACAAGTATTATGTGTAAGTATCTAAAATGTTGTACACTTTAAAACAGTTCAGTGCTGGTAATATAATATTTTACAGAAGCTAATTTATAATGAATGATAAAATAATTTTATCATAATATATCAGTACCTGTAATATGACGTACTTCTAAAATGCATTTTTGAATAGATTATAAGGAACATAATAACATAATATTATATCTAATAACCAACAATAATAATCCAATTAATAATTGTAATCGAAACGTATTATGCACTATTATAATGTATAATATTAATAATGTTTGTTGTTATATAATATAAATACTTACAAGTAAAGCAGTTATTGATAGAATCATTATATCATATTTCATATTATATATTATATTTAATAGTTAAAACCGTTTGATGTTTCAGATATACCTATACTACCAGATGCAGATGAAAATATTGATGCGGATTTGTTGTATTCAGTAAAACCCGCCGAGTTACATTCGAGAGTGTAAAAGGATATAAAATATTATTTTGGACTTTGGTAATAAATTGTTATTTAACTAATCGATATTACTTTTGTTTTAGGACTGAATCTGCTTATGAAGACGAAACAATGAGACCTCCGATTAATTTACCCGACATCGATCTCGGATTATTATTTAGCAACATGACACGGAAACATCACTTAGAAGACGTACGAACAATATTATTATAACTAGGACGTTATATATTATACCCACATAAGTTGTCTCCTTCTTACTAATGTACAACATATCAAATTTCACGTTTAGAAGAATCTGTTTTACTCTAATTTTGAATATTAAATTGAATTGAACTATTATCAAATTTAAAAGTAAAAATGTTGTTTAAGTATCACGAAAGGTTTTTTTTTAATATTTCAATTTTAAAGCAAACTATGAGCATTTTAAAATTGTATGTTATTTTGCAAATTTAAAAATAGTCATAACTTGTTTTAAAATTAAATTATCAAAAAAACCTTCAGAGACGCCCTAGATAAATTTTATTGTCCTCTTATGCATTTAAAAATTAGTCAATTTACTCTAAATTCAAAAATAACATAGTTAAACAGATTCCTATAATATTAACGTAAAATTCTTTATGTTTTCCATTAGTAAGATAACCCAAGCTATTATAACTTTCTCTTGTCACTTGTAAAGTGTACGCCGGTGCTAGTATCTATTTGAAAACTAAGTTATAAATAAAAAATAAACACGTATTACTTTAATAATTATGAATAATAAATAATAAATAGTATCATAGGTACTTTGTTATCTATTTATATAAATTATAATAATGAATGGGTACAACTATTTATACTATAAAATAATTAAACTTTTACACAGCAGTACAGCATATTTAATTAACAAATATGAGTTTAGAGTTAGGTAATTAAAATTTGTTTTTCATTTAAAAGCATAGTAAACACGTAGTTATTATTTATATATATTCTGCATGAATAATAATATGACTGCACCAATATTACATGAATATAAATACGTAAATATACATAATAATATTTGTGTGTATAATACCAATGTATGAAAAAAAGATAACCTTTGGTAAATTGAAAAATAATTCATCTTGAAAATAGTTTAATTTTTAAATTTAAAATTGAATGGTTACTTAGTCGCTAATATATAAAAAATGAACTTTGTAAAAAAACTTAAAAAAAACTTTTGTTTTAACGATAAATTATTCATAAAAACACTATTTTCCATTTAAATTTATGTACTTATTCTAAATATTGGAATGACTGAATATTATACAAAGTGTTACAGCACAATATTATAAGCCAGTAAATCAAAAACTTTTACCTCCGCTATACAATGATAAATTACACACTTTACGATGGTTTTATAATTGTTTTTCTTTTAATTACTTAACATAGTCGGAACTGACATTTCCCACTTTACTTTTCAGGTAATATTTACCACTCAAGTAGACGTTAAGAGGAAACTAACTTTGAATAAGGTCCAAGACTCTCAAGAGTCTTTGGATATATTTTTTTTGTAAATAATGTCTAAACATCAGACATCTTATTAAATATAAAATAAAATATAGCTACTTTATCTTTTTATCTTTATTAAAATGTAAAGCTCCTTTTATCATTATATTTATCTTTTGTATAAATCTAATTCACTAACTTACACCAGAAAAATACGTTTATAGACTGGAATACTTTATAGACTTGTTTTAACATTATAAGTACCCTAACATAATTCAACTATAAGCAGACGGGGTAATCTTCACTGCATTTGTTTTGCTTAGTTTAAAATATTTATAATATTATTTTCAAGACTATGGAAAAATTAAATTTATTAGTAAAACACCTCCCTCGTAGGTAGGTACTTCTAATAATAAATTTAAATACAGCTTTTAATCATTTCTAACCGTATAATTTATTTTATCTTTAAAGTCAATATTTTTAAATATTTACCACCTTATAAGATGTTTTGTGCAGAAAATAATTAAAATTTTCTTAAAAAAAAGTTATATCAATTTCGAGAAAATAATTGCTGTGTAAATTATTTCAACTAACCAGTGAACATTATTATTCCATAGTCTCATCGTATTCTCATAAAAAAAAAAAAAAAAAAAAGGTGTAATGTTAACATTTCAAACATTATTATTCTATAATATTTTATCTGTTGCGCGATTGTTGACGAACGTTCTTATTATTATTTTAATGACAGTATAGTAGGTAATTAATATCATATATCACGTATTCAATAATACTGCAATATATTTCACAACGGTTGTCGAGTAATGTTATTCGAGCTATTTAGATGCATATATTAACTCGAAATCGTACTATATATATATATGTAATATAATATGTGTACAAAGCGTGATTGAAATCGATGGAAATTGGTCTGTGATTACAGGTGGGCGCGGACGAAAGAGACGTCGGGAGGATGATACAGCGGCATCTCAAACTGTTGAACATTGGCTCCGAGAACGTGGGCGAAGATCGACATTCGACTTAGCCACCCTTTATGCCTTTATGTATACATAACTATATTTAAGACGACTACTACGTTCTTGTTAACACATGTCGTTTACATACACTAATTTTGTCTGTACTGATCTAGTCGTGTTATCGTACAGCCGATAGCCGATTGCCGATGTGCGCTTGTTTAATGCAATATACAACGTGTTGAAAATAATTTTTAGAATGAAGTTTAAAACTTTAAACCACCACCAAACGATCTCACTTTTATACGCCGTCTCAAGCCATACGTCAGCTATCTATCGTATGGCGGCATACCTTTAACGGCTATATCGTAATGTTTTATAGTATTGTCATATACGGCGGAAAATGTTAGAAGTAGGTCAACGGTACAACAATATAAATAATAATAATATATAATAATACACGATATCCGCGTATTGTCACGCCGTCGTTCGGCTGGAAACTTTCCGTTTCAGCCCACTCGCCTCTTACCTACCCGTCTACTGGTACCCGTCTACCTACTGGTAGTACACTAAAATCAGAATATTTAGCGGTTAATATATTATTATACAAAACCTGCAATATTGTTATCGTATATATCTGGTTTCGGACTATTATTATTATTATTGTGACTTATCGTCTGAATCATATCATTGTCGTCGTCGTCGTCGTTATTATTATTATTGTTGTAGTGATGTAATAATAACAATAATATATCATAACAGCCGCGGACAATCGTAGAAATAACAATACCTATGCGTATAAATATTAAATGCACACACACACATATAATATATATAATAATATTATAGTGTTATTATTATCAAACTCGGTAAATTATGTAAAAATATGTTTGTATAGGCGGTGTGGCGGTGGGGGAAATAATATAATGTGTACACGGGATGTATTACATATTATGGTGGCGGTGGTGGCGAGACGGTACCTATACGTATTATATTATTATGTGCATCACCCATTCAGTCAGACGTCAGTACTCGGTAATGGTCGTGTTGCCCACAGGTATGGCCGTTCGCACTGTAGCGTCCTTTGACCGGTCGCCGTCACGTGTTGTTCGGTACCGGTTCGCCGCCGCCGTGTGCGTCGCGCTTTGCGCGTTATTGGCGCTGACCACCGCCGCAGCAGCAGCAGCAGATCTCGGGTCGTCGTCAAGCGGATGCGCTCCAAAGGTAAACATGAAAAAAAAAAACGAGTAAAAATATCAAAAAAAAAAAAAAAACACTTTGCGCGAAAAACATCGCTTCCGTCCGCGGGGTTCTCGGGAAATCGCCGACTTCCGGTGTCGTCTACGCGCGTCCCTCCCCGAACCACCCTTAAAAAACCTCCACTCGCCGGACCATACACGACCGGTGTCTTACGACGTAATTCAATATTATACGATCGCGTCTATTATATCGTCGAAAAGGTACGCTTTTTCCGGCTTCGTCGACGTGTGTTACGCTATACAGCCGCACGTTCGCGTTTACGCCGTCGTCATCTATCATTTTGGGCGATAGGAATCGGACGGACACTCAAATTTTCAAATGATCCTGTACATTATTTTGCGCGTTACACGCGCGCAAGTATGAATATGATGTGTGCGAGAGTGTGCCGTCTGCGATGCAGAGTGTGTAATCGCTGAAAAGGACGTGTCTCTTTTATGAACCAATTGAATACTATACACGTTACACTATAAATATATAAATATATTAAATATAAATGTGTGTATACGACGTGCGCGTTGTGTGTGTACAACGTGGTACTCATATATATATATATTTATGATGTGTAGACCGAGCAATAAAAAGCAATTGGTACAAACGTACGTACACGCGTTGGCGAGCAATAATAAAAAATAAACGCAAACTAGTGTACACGAAAAGTTTTTGTAATTTTTATCGGAATAACTCTCGTGGAATGCGGCCTTTGACCGCGCGCGTCTGTGACGTTTTACGTTTTCATATGTTTTATACCAAAACCAAAGGTCCTATAAGTAATAATATTGTCGTAGGTATAATATGCACACGTTCGCACGCGCTAGTACACGCATAGACGCGTATTGTATTATAATATTTAAAATAATATTTGTTTTAAATCACACGCGTACCTAAGAGTCGACTAGTTGTAACGAGTACAAACGATATAAGTACGATAGTCGACGGATGATAATAATCGTATGTTGTACTATGGTGAATCATCGTGTCGTTGTGCAGGTCATTGATTTGAATGTATTAAAATAATATTATAAAATCAATGTTGGTCAGAAGTCGTATAATTATATTGTAGGTATACGATTCCCATAATATGTGGATGATAATTACGTAGTAGTTCTTTTTAAAACTATTTTAGATTTCTACCTACCCAAAGCAAAACAAGATGCGTATCTACCTATAGTACAACACATCTATACGATAACAGTGGTAATATACTACTACATACCCAGTGGCAACGTCAAACTCCTGTACATTTAT
This sequence comes from Aphis gossypii, assembly GCF_020184175.1. NCBI lineage: Eukaryota > Metazoa > Arthropoda > Insecta > Hemiptera > Aphididae > Aphis > Aphis gossypii. The sequence goes on along the minus strand of NC_065531.1, from coordinate 13,724,187 downwards.
ATATTTATAGATACGACTAAAAAAATTATATCGTTCTCATTTATGTTTCTTGTTTTAAAGCGCACTTAAAACGATATTCTTTGTATTGTACTGGGTGAACCGGTGACCGGCGGTGACCCTGCGGTACCGGTACCTAACCTGTTGCACCGGTATACTATTCTCCGACTGATTAACGACTAACGGCCTAATAAAAGTACAAGTACCTAGGTATGTAAAGATGATATTATGTTCTTGCCGTTTGTTATCGATGGAGCGTTTATACAATACCTACAAACACAATAATTATTGCACATGGACTATAGAAATTAATCATCATCACGTCTTAAAGGTTATCGAGTTGGCATTGACCTTGGATCCGTGAATTTTTTCTACGTGTACCTATTGCTTTTTTTTAAACTCTAAAATTTCCCGTTAAAATATCTTACGCCGCCGAGTTCATTTTCGAAAACAACCGTTTTCATCGTAAGTTGGCATAATATCTAAATATAAGGGTGCATTTGAAAATTGAAATTTGATTACGATTATATTATCTAATTTAGAATTAAATAGTAAAATGTAATGAATAATAATCCATATGTTTCATCATTTATGTTTAATGAAAAATATACAAGAATATAATATTATATTTAAACTCATTGATCGACAGAATTTGTAATATAATATTATATAAGTATTGTTTTAAACTTAAAGAAGAACAGATTTTCAAAACCAAGAAATATTTTGTAACAAATTGAAATATTGGAACCTAGTGAAGTACTCATTGTATTTCGTAAAACCTTTAAGTGTATTAATAGCATTTAAGAAACAGGTTGAAAAATATTATTTTTGATTATCCGTTGTCACATGATCGCATTATATTTAACACAATAAACTAAAATATTAAATTTTTATTGATACAATTCAATAAGATGTCATATAAAAAAATTAATTTTTAACTATTATTTTAGTCATGCAACGCAATCGATCCTAATAAGTTAAACGTACATTTGATTGCTCACACACACGATGACGTGGGATGGCTGAAAACTGTGGATCAGTATTACTATGGCAGTAGGTATTTTTTTGATTTAATGTATTATTATTAATTACAAAATAAAACAACTTTTAAAATAACTTTTACTTTGAAATTGTTATCGCTCATGTACATTTTATACATATCTGATTTAAAACAATAAATAGATCTGATACTATTTTTTTTTTTACACAATGAATAATATACACTTTATTGCCTATAAAATACACTTTAATAGTATAAATAATAACTATAATAATAACAATATGTAATTAAAAGTATACGATCAATATTTAAATTAGAAACAGAAAAATCCATAAAAACAATGACTTACACTAATCGTATAAAACTAATACATAGTAGTGATCTTATAATTATTTTAATATTTACTAAAAAAAAAAAAAAAAATCGAATTGTTTGTTTTTAAACTTAGAATTGTAATAATATTTTTCATTTATTGTGTTAATATAAAATGTAAAATACTGATAACCATATTATCATTGAACACTATTTAAATTGGCAAAAAAAAAACTGCTAACCTCGAAATAAATGATAATATTCAGTATTTATATGCCCGTTTAGTAGTTAGATTTAAATATCACCGAAATAAAACGAAATAATCAAGTTTTTAGGTTCAAAGTAAATTAATTAAGATAATTTAATATTTTAATTAACAGCATATAATTTATATTAGATTTTGCCTATTCCATGAACGAGTTTTAATTAACATTATTTCAAAAGTATAACCACATTGAATTTTTGTTACATATTTTTAGATTTTAACAATTTTATTTAATTTATTCAGCGGAGTACTATGCCATAATATTATTATTACGTCTTTTATTTTTAATTTATATAAAGTTTGTATTAATATTATTATAATTCAAAGTTGAATTCACTTTAGAAATTTATGTAAACATTAAACACGAACAAAACTCAAGTCGTATAATACAATATCTACTTTTTAACTACACATCGTTTTAAATTATTATAATTTGTAAAAAAAATGCTTATCTATAGTAATACATGAAGTATTCAAAAACAAATTCATATTTAAAACTTTAGATAGGTAATATTATAACTTATTGATCAGATGTTATAAATTTATACTTAAATTAATATTTGATTTGATTATTTTTTATAAATTTATTTAAGTTATATATTGGTTAATATTTTATAATAAGATTTAATAAATTTATTTTTTTTCCGTAAACTAACTATAATAATATGTCATAGAATAAGCACGCTATATTTCTTGACATTTTAATTTCTCTGAGTGTTTAAACGTTAAATCTCTCGAGAATAGTAAAACTTGCAAGTAAATTAACACTGTCGTACAAAAATTACTTAATTCTTAAAATAGTAAAAAGTTTATCTAGTCGCATATAATACAATTCATTCGCCTTTATAATTTCAGTAATAGTTGATGTACGCATAATTAACTAGTCCAACCATACAAGGTTATGTTTAATACCTCGCCACTTTTTTATATACGATAAATGGTTATTATGCTTTGTTAATACTTTAAAAATCTAATAATACTTTAGTTATATAATTTTACCAATAATATTTTAATTATTTTTGATATGAAATTTCACGAAAGATTAATTTTACTATTTAATCGTTGAATATTATCTATACTTGGGTGTTTCAGATAAAAATATAAATTATTATCGTACAAATAATGCGACAAGATTAATCATATTTTAGTTATATTCGTAATTTTAAATACTTAAAATATAGTTTGATAAAAAAATTTTAAATTTTAAGCAAAGCGGTTAGTGAAGAATGGATTGGTTGTATGATGAAGTTTTTATGAACACCAAGTAGTATAAGTGCTTCAAAATTGTCTTATAGTTGTTATAAGAATTTCGAAAAACAGAGACGACGAATTGTAATTCAATAGGTAGTTAGGTTAAGGCTTTATTTAAAGTGACTCTGTAAACACGATTCTTATTTACCATTGCTTTTAAAATTTATAACATCAATGAATTATATCAAGGTGAGCATAGCAAGAAAAATGGTTAGTATTAGATATTGAAACCCTGGCTATGTTTTATTTTGTCATCATGGAATTTTTATAAAAGAAGTTCTTGTTTACATTTTGTTTTTAAATTTATGTATTACCTATGTAGGTTTTTATTCCAACTAATAACATTTCCATTGATTTCTTGATCAAATATTAAATTTAAAAATGTTAAAATATAGCTTGGTCATATTACGGTTAGTTTGTTTATACTATACACAGGCTATTATATTTGAACTATTTTTATAAATTATAAACGTTGATAGATTAATATGAATTATTTAAATTTTTAAGTCATAATAGCCTCCATATCGTACAAAACCATTACCATAAATCTATATACTTAGTACATTATTCTATAGTTAAATAACTCAAAAATTATTCGTTATGATTTTGTACGTCAACATTTTCAAAAAAAATATTCACAAAATAATTTACAGTAAAAAATTACAGTTCTTATATGAAAAACAAACGTTTTTTGAGTTTCTTAATACTCCTTAAGTAGTATAATAAAATCTTAAGAATTTTAGAGTATGGTTTTAAAATATATTTAAAAATTCCAAAACAGATCAGATTTTGAATAACGTCATTATCGAAAAAAAACGAACTGAGCATGTTTAGTGAATCACCCTATACTTTATACTTACCTATCTATGTTTAGCGTATTAACTTTACAATTTAATCTGAACGATTTCATGTACGTATTATGAATATTTTATAATATAGTGTATACTATAATATACCAAATACCTAGTAACTACTTAATAATTTGCATATAGACATTAATAAGCATTAATCGAACGTATCTATTGTACTTATTGTAAAATAATCTCGACCCCCTAACTTTCAAAATTACAAACGATTAAATCTATATGGAATAAATTAACCCTGAAATCGATTGTATCATGTAAAATATTTTTATTTATGTACTATAGATTTATAGGAATGAATATGTCCATTCGCAACAATAAAAACGATTTTTTTCGTTACATTTTTTTATAATATAATGAAATGTATTTTTTTTTTTTTTTTGACAAGGTAACAAGGCACATGCACCTTACGGAGTGCAATATATCTTGGACTCGGTTGTTTCTGAACTGTTGAAAAACAAAAATCGAAAGTAAAAATTATTTTTTTAAATTTTAAAGTTTTTATAATAATATGCAGTTTATTCTGAATAGGGTAAAAACGGATTCATTCGAGTTTGTAATTTTTATGTATATTTTATTTTACCAGATTCGTTTTTGTGGAAACTGCGTTTTTATGGCGTTGGTGGGAAGAACAAGACGAGTGGAACCGAAACAGCTTAAAGATGCTAGTAAACGAAGGTCGGCTACAACTGTTGCACGGTGGATGGGTAATGAGCGACGAAGCGGTCCCTCATTATTCAACCCTTATCGATCAGATGACTTTGGGCCTTAAGTAAGTGCGAATAATGTGTTTGTGGCTAGAGGATTATTGTGTATATCTGAATATTATAATTTATAGGTTACTAAACGTATAATATGTTGTCTTGTGGCGGTTAAATAACAATTTGTAGTAGGTATAGGGAAGTTATTGTAAAGAATTTCCATTGATTGTTATGCTTTAAGTGGGGACATTTAATCGTTTATTTTTATTTTACACGAAAACATTGAATTTTAATAATACAATTAAAAAAATATATATTTATAGTTTTTTAAAGTATCGCGTTTATAACACATGCTTATAAAAATAACTTTATAATATTACACTGACACTGTATACTCAGTAATTTCATTGGTATTGAGTAGAGACTATTGTTTTATATTTCAGGTTTTTAAATGACACGTTTGGAGAGTGTGCTCGGCCTCGTGTGGCATGGCAAATTGATCCATTTGGTCATTCAAGCGAAGTCGCCGCTGAATTTGCCGAAATGGGTTTTGATGGTTTGGTGTTGGGCCGTATTGATCATGAAGACATATTTCTTAGAAAAAATCAAAAAACAATGGAAATGGTATGGAGACCGGATGTCAATATAGGTAAGTGTATGACTTATATTTTGTATCATAATATTTTTAATTGATTTATATTTGTAATAGTATAAGTTGTTCATCAGACTTATTTTTTATCTCTATTATATTTTATTATTATATCATTTTTACTCGCCTTGAAATGTGTCAACAATTTATTACGCTTAAAGAAAATTCAGTTATACAAAATATATATATTTTTTTTAATTTATGTAAAAAAACACACTTAAGCTTAATAGAATAATGATGATTAAAATACAAACTCAATTTTTAACAAAAAATAAAAAAACAACAATATAGTGAAATTATTTTTTTTTCTTTTGCATTTTAAATTTATATTATAATATACGATCAATCTATAGATTAATTCTTTATCATCAGCAATAATTTGATATAGTTATATTTGTTTTTTCAATGTCAATATTAGATTAAATATAGTTTCATTCTTTAATTATAGAGATTACACATAGCTTTAACATTTATGTTTTATTTTACGGATATGATTAGGTTAGATAGTAATATTATAATTATATATATTTAATAATATTATAATGTAATAATTTTAGTACACATAGTAGGTATAGGTAGATAATGTAGATTCCAAAAAGTTGCAGGTATATACTATAGTTATTATAGTTTATAAATTTATTTTCATTATTTTTTTTTATTAGGAGTCATATAACCGAAATTCCAAAAAAAAAAAAATGTTAATAATGTTTAAAAAAAATAATTTGAAGTTTTGCAATTTATCTATCACTATGTATAATAGTATCATGCAAATCAATGACATAATTTATAGGGTTTTTTTTTTTGTAGGTATTTCTGCAAGTAAATTATAACTGTTATAATCTATATAATATTAACATTTTATTCAATAAACAACATTTTATTAAAAACTTTTGTAATATAATTACAAGACGTGTAAAAACGTGTGTGTCAGATCCAATCAATTAACGCCAAGCGCCTATCACCATTGTACATACTTTAAATATATTATAAATGAACTAATTTTAGTTTTATCAAGACGAATTAACAACGATAAGTTTAAATGATAGTTGTTTTACGGATTAAACTACTTTTGTTTCTGTACTATACGTTAAAGAAAACAATCTTGTTTTTATTTCTTGCATTCACAATGTTTTAAAGTTTGGGTATGTATTTTCAACTAATATCATTCAAACAAATAATCTAAATCAATTGGTCATTTATAAACTTATATAAGAAGTTTTCGGACAAATAACTTTATATAATATGTTTTCTTACTTGTTTTTATAGTAAAAGTTTGAAGAAGATTATCTCGATTTGATGATTTTATAAAGAATTTAGGTTCGTCGAAGTTAACGTTTAAAATATTGTTGAAAGTGTTACAGAAATGTTATTCATTTTTTTTATTTGAAATGTCAATAAAATATTTCATGCAAAATCATTCTAAATTGGCTATTTTTATTGAACAAAATAAATAAATAATTCAACATTAACGTCAATATTTTACAAAAGTAAACAATTAATATTGAATAAATCATATTAATTATTGCAATTGTAATTAAAAATAATTTAATATAATTTAATTTGGTTTGATTTGTTGGTTTATTATAATAAAGAGCATACTTTACAAAAAAAGTTATTCTTATGTCTTTTAAAATTCTTTCAAATGTAATTAATTTTAAATAAATTATAATATAAACACTTTTATAATGTTAAATCAAGTTAAAATACAATTATTAAATTTCATAAAATATTTATCGGTGACAAAAGTATACTAACGAATTATAATATTATATTATTTTACACCGATTATTTTATGCAATATTATAAATTAATGGTTTATAAATCCTTATAGGACAAGGTGGTGAATTGTTTACAAGTGTTTTGTACAACCTATACGTTGCCCCCGAAGGATTTTGTTTCGATGCATTTTGCAACGATGATCCCATTTTGGACAACCCAAAACTCCACGGATACAACGTCAATGCAAAAGTAATAATTATACCTAATGGATGTATTTGTGTATATATACGTAACCTGTGCAGTGCGCATTGATAATTAATGAATTAAATAATGTTTTATTTCTCTGGAAGGTAGAAAACTTTGCGAATCACGTCCAGAGATACGCTTCGGCATTCAAAACGAACAATATCATGATGACCATGGGTGGTGATTTCTCTTATTCGGTGGCGTCGTCGTGGTTCAGAAATATGGACAAGCTAATCAAGTACAGTGATTTTTTCGCTATTATTGAACAATGTTGATCTCGATTTGAACTCATATAATATTATGTATATATTATATTAGTTAGTCGACATTGATTATAAAGATAATATAACAATGATAACGAACAAAATATAGCAAAATATAATTATCTAGATGGCCTACTCGATACCGTACGAATTATTCATTCGCGATTCTAATAATTTATTTTAGACACGTGAATATATTGAAACCGGATTTGAACGTGTTGTATTCGACGCCCGAATGTTATTTGTCCGCTCTGCAAATGTCCAAAAACGTTACTTGGCCCGTCAAGGATTCCGACGATTTCTTCCCTTACGCGCACGACGAACATTCGTATTGGACTGGATACTTCACGTCTCGATCGAATTTGAAGTACATGATTTGCAAGGCCAACAACCTTCTACAGGCAAGTACACAGGAACACGTCGTGTTGTTATAATATAGTAGTAATAGATTTGAAACGAAAACACATAATATATTGACCGGCGGTAATCCCAATTAGGCAGTGAAGCAAATCGGTTCGATACTGGGAGGAGATCTCAACGAGCACGTGAAATTGTTAGCTATCGCCGTCGCGCAGTCACAACATCACGACGCCATCACGGGCACGGAAAAACAACACGTTTCTGACGACTATGCCCTTTACTTAGACGAAGGAATAGGAGAGTCGCAAAAAGTATTGACGGCTGCTTACAGGTATACCGTGTTCATATCGTGTTCTACTACCTATGTATACCGTTAACTTTTAAGCATGCGTTTATTATAATATGATATTATGATAGACAAAAATACAAATTTATATCCACAAATGAGTCGAGATAGAAGATAGATTAATTTTCGCTAGTTGCTGATGAGTATAACCTATTTTCTTTAATGACTTAACCTCATTTGTAGCTTTATTCCGCAATTGAAGAGACAAAGAATAAATTCGTCGAAAATACAATTATATTATATAAGTTATAGTAAAATAATTTATAAGACCATGAACAACATTATTCAGTGTATTTACGTATGAATAGTGAATAAATAATTTATGAGCATCATAGCATAGATATATTATATACCTAGTCGTAAAAAAAAAAAAAAAAATTGGTCACAACAACCAAGCACACTGAATTTTTTGTAATAAGATATCGTTCTGTAATGGTTGAAAATATCACCGTACATTCTTTTGACTATTCCAATATATTTATGTGTATATATTACTGTGGGATTAACATCCATACTCGACTATATTATTATTTTCTCTCAGATCTGAATGAAATTAAACTTGAACCGATCGGAATCTAAAATATATTTGTTATAGCATGCGATGTCATGTTTAATAACTTCAAATTTAAATTTTAAATTTGTTTTTATAATATTGGAAAAAAAATGTAAGCCTTGACCTCATAAAGATATAACATCTGAAATAATACAATTAAATATAAAAAAAAAATAACTACCTAGTACATTTGGTTAGTCTATGAAATATAAAATATAACAATATTGATATAATTCATATAATTAAAGTGGTGTAATATTGAAAAGTAAACGATCAATACTTAATAATTAATAGCATAATATTTATTGAATTTTAGTAATAAGTACCTAGATACACCGATCATATTTAATAAATGAATAAAATATTCGTCGAGTATTTACTTCGTTCTCAAATAATGAAATAAATAATATTGATTTTGTATTTCTCGAGTAGAGAATTGGTTTAGGTTTGTTTGTATGTAGTATGAACAATGTTATACACATCTATTAAACTTATAGTTTCTGATTATAATATAAGTAAAAGGCGTATCATATTGTTAATATCCATTAATTATACATTTAGTAATTCATTTAGTTTATCACTTTAACGGTTTTGTTAATTTTTTCTTTTGCTTTGACTTTTAGTTTGAAATTATAATAATATAATAATATTCTTCATTTTTATCATTGCAATGACTTTTTAGGTTTTATAAAATATAAAGAAAATAGCTATTTTTTAAATTTCATATTCTGAATTAGAATGTTATACATTCAACGAACCGGAAACCAATATTTTATCATCTTTAATAATTTAAAGCTTAGTCGACAGAATTTGAGAAGTTGATAAATAATTGTTGAATTTTTCGCTAAACTTTAAATGTTTAAAACTCTTGCGATGATAATCTAATGATTTTAAAATTCGATATCTATTCATAAATATTAGTCAGCGAATTCAGGATAAGTATATAAAACTAAAAATATAGGTTTTATAAAAAAAAAAAAAAAATAGAGTAAACCGTTATCGTAGTTAAAAATGTCTAAACAAAATGTAAACATATTATTTTTATAATTTATAATAATAAATTTAAACTATACAATGAAAAAAGCCGGAAAAAAGTCCAAAAAAATCTTAGTGGTAAGTTTATTTATCACAATGTACAAATTTATATTATATACTTTACATAAAATACATACTTATACTTGAGTACAGATTTAACAGGAACAACTATATTTATATTGTGTTTTATAAAATATGATTAATGGTTATGCTCATCATATTATATTATACAAGTGATTAAACGTTCACGTTATTATACATCATACTGTGGTTCTATAGAAAATGGTTTGGAAAGGAGTTTCCCGAACAGCAGTACTGCAAGTTGCTCAATATCAGCGAGTGCGATGTTTCAGAGAACAATTCTAAATTCGTGATCACTCTGTACAATCCATTATCGCGCCCCGTTACCACGCCTGTCCGTATTCCCGTGAAATACGCAGATTACAAGGTTACCGGTCCGAATGGTAACAACAATTTACACTACAACAGCTAAATAAGCCTGATAATTTTCGCATGCCTAACTCATACGGTGATAATCACGCGTGTGATTTTCAGGGGCCAATGTGCAGTACGAATTGGTGTTTTTGCCTGGTCAGATTTTCCGACTGGGAGGCCGTACCTCGAACGCCACGCACGAGCTAGTATTTATTGCTAGTGAAGTGTCCCCATTAGGATTAGTCAACTATCATGTGGAGAGAATTAACGAACCAGAACCCCCACCGAGACCGACGCCACACAATAGCACAGAGGAAGTGACGATAGAAAACGGGGTATATAACAACAATAACGTTAAATAAATTTCAAATTAAACTAATTAATATTAACCTTTTCGATATATCATTATGATACTAATATTGTGATTTATCATTATTTTATGCGCGTCGTTATACGCATAATATATGTATATAATATGTAATTATATCTTCGTTCCGTTTTTTTATTTCTTCCGATTTGACAAATCTGCAGAAATTGAAAATAGGTTTTAACGGCACCAGCGGATTAGTACAATGGATAGAACAAAACGGCACCAGACATCAGTTGCAGCAAAACTTTTTCTTCTACGAATCAATGAAAGGTTATAATTTCAACTCCGATAATCGTGCCAGCGGTGCTTATATTTTTAGACCCACTAAAAACCAACCGACAGTCATATCGGAAAAAATCAATTTGACGATTTATCGAGGTATGATTAAGTGTTCGTTAATACTGGTATAGTCTTATACTTAATTCGCCCTAAAGCGGCAAAACATAATACATGTGTATGATTTTTTTCAGGCAAAAATGTGCACGAAGTACACCAGTCTTTCAGTTCTTGGCTTAGTCAAGTAGTTAGGATTTATGATCAACAAGAATCAATTGAATTTGAATGGCTCGTCGGTCCCATACCTATAATGTGAGTGAAAAAAATAACAATAATAAAAAAAAATGAAAAAAATGAAAAAAAAATGATAACTTAAAAATAAATTTTTTTTTTATATTTAACGCATATTGTACAATATTAACATATTGTATTTAAATTCATTATTTTTGATAATTGATAATTCACGTTACAATAATATTTTCGATAGTATTTAATACGAAGCAAATAATTTATAATTATTATTGATATAAAAGTTTACAAGACTATACAATATTAATATATTTTATTAATACACTTCGATGAATTAACATATGTCAGTTTGATTGATTATACAGGGAATGGATTGGAAAAGAAGTCATTACCAAATATACAACTAAAATAGCGTCAAACGGTACATTTTATACGGATTCTAATGGGAGAAGGTGGATGAAAAGGAAACGAAACCAACGTTCTTCTTGGAATTTAACCCTCACTGAACCCGTTGCGTCTAATTATTATCCAATCACTTCGAGCATAGCAATCAGGGACGCCATTCACCAAGCTACAGTAATAACCGATCGGCCTCAGGGCGGTACAAGCATTGAGGATGGCACATTGGAACTTATGGTAAATTGATGACAAGAAAATTACTGCTAACATAATATTATTATACTATAGTCTGCAGAACGTTAATAATACTTGCCCGGCGGTATGATTAAAATTTACAAAATTATAAAAAAATCAATCCATTATTATCGTATTATAAAATATCGTTTTGTACGATTCGAATATTCGATGTAATAATATTAATATGTTATTTATTTGTTTTAATAATATTATTAAAATACTTTTCGTTTAACGTGTGTTAAAAATCACGTACTTGTCAAATATTTATTGGTTTAAAATATTTTCAAATTTCAATACAACGCCGAGGTATGGTCGTACATATTTAATATTAATATACTTATATACGTTCTTATATTATAGCTTCATCGTCGACTATTGTACGACGACAGTCAAGGGGTTAGCGAACCATTGGATGAGAATCAATACGGCGAAGGCATGGTGACTAGGGGAAAGCACATACTACACTTTAACGAGTTAGATAAGGCTGCCAAAGCACACAGGCTGTCGGCACTCCATACAGCCATGCAACCTGTTGTTACATTGGCACCAACTCACATGGAAAGTAATGAATGGGTTTCAAAGTTCAGTGCAACGGTAAGATCTATTGGCGTTGCTAACTGCATTTTAAATGCTTCTCCTCGCCTAACTAATACACACGTTTGGCATTTGTAGTATAAATTGTTGAACAATTCGTTACCATTAAATATACATCTTTTGACTTTGGAATATTGGAGAAAAAATCAAGTTTTATTGAGAATCGAACATATATTTGAGAAAGACGAAGATAGATTTTTATCTCTGCCTGAAACCGTTCATCTTCAAGTAAGTACCTACTAAACTCGTTGTATTAAAACAAATATTTTTCGTTTTAAATGGTATGACATCGTTTTATTACAATATATCTTGTATCATTGTTTGGTGTTAGCTTTTAATGAAATAATTTATCGTTTTAAATTACTTACAAACGTAAAATCAAAAATAATAAAAATTTACGTATTTTTATACAATACATATTTTTTTGATAGCAATATTTTTGCAATTATCTACTATTTACATTGCATTTAGAATATAATAATATTATATTATGTGCCTTTAACAATAACTCATGAAAGGAAAATTAAATTGAATAAAGTATTTTAATAGGTACATTTTTAAGAAATATATAATTGGTTTGAAAGAGTCAGTTTTTTTTTTTATTACAAAAGTAGTTGAAAAGTATATTATTTATTCTTAAATGGTGTTAGAAAGAATCAGACAGTAAATATAATAACGATTTAAAGACCTTTATAAAAAAATAGATATGATAATTGTCTTGGGTATTTAATGGGAATTAATATGTCGACACTAAAAGTAATAGTCATATTATATACGAACAATCATAAGTTAAATATACAGTTTAATAAAAATACTTTTTTCCGAGCAATATATTCTTACATACATTCTAAGTACTTTAGTTAAGCGCTATTATACAACTTCAGCATTTTCTGTATGACTAGGTCTTTAAATCATGTTTATCAGTAAAATGTAGACAATGCAGTATTAAAATAACAAAATCGATATTATTTATTCCGAAATTTATTTAACAACAAAATCAATTGTTATTATTTACCTGAGACTTATTTTAAAAAGTTTTTACCACCATATTGTATATATGATTTATCTTGTAAGTTTTGTTCATAAAAGTATTTAAGAATCTTTAGTTAAAAACTAATTTCTTCTAGATTTTACGATGTAAAAAGTTGATAGTCAGGTGCAATTTTAAATTTTAGTTGTACAAAATATAAACGCATTTACATGTTGCCCGGCGGTACGGTAGGTACACTAATGATATTATATACTCTTCACTAATAAGCTCAGTTAGCAACATGCCAACATGTAAGATTTGGTTTCATAGCTCTGTTTTTAGAACAAACGACAGTTTTGTATTAATTAAAATAACCGAGTTTATAATAAAGTGGTTTTGAAAAGGATTACGTTCTATAATTACCTAAAAGATATAAATGATGAAAGCGAAGAAATGAGTAAAATAAAATCTTAACAAAAAAGATAAGACGATTTGAAAAGTCATTCACAATTATATATATATATATATATACATATATATAAAAGTACATGGTTTAAGATTTTAAACAATGCTTTAAAATATAATACCTCGAAATCTGTTATAATTTTTTCACTGAAGAAATATAATTCTTAACAATTTTCATAAGTAAACGCTAATTATGAAAATGTATTATACATTCTTAAATAGACGTAAAAGCTGAAATTACTGTCATCGCTTAGAATTTTATTTAGCGAGGAACGATTCATCATTGAGTTCATATTTATCACATAAATGACAGTTAGTCAACGAGAATCCTTACCCAAAACATAATCGATAGAAAAGAGACTTCTGTGTATTTTTTTAATTATGAGATATTCGTGAGATAGGTATGTAATGTGCTATTCATTTATTTTCGTTGTATACTATTGGCATAAAATGACGTAGATATTTACGAAATGTTCGAGATGGCTTAGTTATGTATGTGCAGATTATAGACATACAGTATGCATTAAACTACTATAAATTTCTTGATTAACAAATTAGTTATGGGCTTATAATCTTGACTTAAATTATTATTATACAACCATTTTTCAAAGAAAAATCTGAGTTTTTAAACTAATCTGTGAGTAATAATTAAATTGATTTCCCTTGCCTGTAGACCATATAATTAGTAATTATTAATACCTATCAGCTAACTATATTAGTATTATGCCCTGAAAATGATATTTAATTTGGTTAAAGGACGTTAATTTTACCTATTACTTAATTTATTAGCCATCTATAATTACTATATTAGTACACTTATAATCATAGATAACTAGGTATGTATTTAGATATGCTTATTTACATATTGTTATGATGTTAATTTAATGATATATCAATTTAAATATTTTATAATGTAAATAAACAAAATAAAAACTTACAAAAATTTTTCTAAAACTCATTAGCCTACTCAAACTGTCAATATTTTATTTGATGAGAATTAACTCACTATAATTTTCAGATCAAAAAATAATATAGAATTTACCATATTAAACTCATAATACTGATGATACATATTATACATCATACTACATAATATAGATAGTTAACAACTAACATCAATACCACTAACATTTCAATTAATAAAATTAAATTAAATTTAAGATGAAAGAATTGCAATAGCAATAAAGATCGTAAAAGATGATCTAATCCAGAAAAAAAAGTTAGATAAAATTACAGTAAAACGTTCCAATTAAATATGCATCTAATAATTAAACCATCACACATTTAAAATTCATCTATCATAGTATAAACTGTCCTAGAAAGCTTCAAAATGTCAGTAATAATAATAATAACTCAAAAAGATAATAAATTTAAAATTGTCACCCAATCTTATACTTTTTGAATAAGTATAGCTTTATATTTTTTTTTATAAAAAATATTAAAATATAACTAGTAATAGTAATAGTACTACTAAGGTAAGTTAGACCTTGAATATAATTATCTTCTATAATGTACTAAATTCCGCTTAATTCTTGGTAAAAAAAACACTGTACAAGATATTGTAATTGTATCGAGCTATATTTATAGTTTTTTAGGTAAAAAAATGTGCAATTATTTATTAGGATCTAGAAAAAGCATTTAATATTATAGATTATCGAACATTAAAACAATATTTTAACAAATTTGGCGTTAAAGAAACATCTTGAAATGTATAAAGTTCATACTAAATAAAATAGAAAAATAACACGTCCAAACTAACAATAAATTAAGTCGAGAAACTTTAATAATACGTAGTATGCCTCAAGGGACTACTTTATCGTCTACACTCATTAATAGACCAAATATAAATACCACATACAAACAAAATAAATAATTTAAACACACACGGTAATCTAGTTATGCTGTCGATATAGTATTTTTTTATAAACAAATTCCAATAGTGACTATATGAAAATAATTTATTTCTTATTAGGAAAAACTTACATTTTATCATATTTTATAGTTAATCATAATCAATTAAATAATGTTTATATAATATATTATATTATTATATGATAAATGATAATGTATGTTTTAATCAAAATATTATACATACATTCTAAACCTTTGTAAAAATACTTAGTAGAACTGTTAATAAATTGTTTGTATAAAGATGTTGTATAGGTAATCATAAATGTAATGATCGTATAATATATTTTGTAACAGGTAAATGAAGTAAAACGATAAGTAGTGTATTAAGTATTGATAGATTCTATAATAAATAAATTAGAGTGTTTTCTATATAGGAATGATAAGGTTAAACTTTAGGTTAGGTATATATGAAAAAACTATAAGGCAATTAAAATAAAATATAAAAAATTATTAAAAAAAAACTCAATATATCACACAAAATACTTGCGTGGGTTAAATTAATTTATCATCAATAAAAAAAGTATATTCTATAAGTCTTATGTACTTAACATTATTAAAAACATTTTTTTTTTTTGAACTAAACTTGGATATAATTTTAGACAAACATATTTTATAAAAGCACCAACTATGCACACAGAGCTAACATAATCCACATACCTACATACCTACACATTAATGTAAGTCCAAAAATCTGTGATTTATTATCATTAGATATTAACCATCGTAACTTTTTCAACATAAAAAATTAAAAAATTACAATTTGGCTACTGTGCACGAGCAAGATATAGATTATAGATGTATAACAAATGTATAGAGGATTATTTAATTCCTTGTTAAATCAATCGGATGAGGATTTTATATAAATTATTGATAATTTTAGTTATGTTATCAACTGTACGTTTTCATATATTATAATAATATTATTTAATAGATAATATGTATTATATTTATTAAATAAAAAGAATAAAATATATATTTATTTAGATTGATTATTTGGGTAAGATTAATGTATTGTAACTATTTGAATGTATTAATCAATTTATAACTACTGCAGCTTATCTTTATATTTCGTGTACTTCAAATAACTTTTTGCAGTACTTATACTTAACATGGATTTGTGTTTCAAATTGTGAATTTATGCCCTCCCCTACATGAACATGTTTAATAAGACCCATTATCTTCTTAAAGAATAAAACGAAAAAATACAATAGCGGTCCGCGATATTGTGATAAACACGTGTTTGATGTACCTATTGTTTGTTTTTTTTCTCCGTAAAAGCGAACTCATTAGACTTCGCAACATTGACATTTACGCACTTCGTTAACTTTTCAAAAACTAATGTAAAATTATTTGAAAACGTGTTTCAGCAATTATTTTCGCAATTGGAGGTATTGGAGTATAAAGAACTGACGCTAAGCGCAAATTTGGCTAAGGCAGATCTAGATCGTTACCGTTGGAACTATAGCGATAAACCACAACGACCAGAATTGAATGCACCGCTACCAGACAATCTCCTCACACCCATGGCCATTAAAACTTATTTGCTTACGGTGAAACCACGATAATGTATAGATTTGTTTTGAGTTTTATTATTATATAACCAAAGACAAAGGAACTGTAAGAAAACTATTAAATTGTTTTGTCCACACATATACAGATACACTCGCACACAAGAAAAATCGACAAATTATAATATACAGACAAAGTAAATATTATGTTCAATGAAAACTGCCCGTTTGAAATTATATGTGCTAACTACGGAAGTAGGCATATACAGCTAATAAAATATTAGTTTCATTATTTATTAGTTTTTATTTACTTAATTTAAAAAGAAAAAAAATGTAAAGCATACATCCGGAGATAAGATGATTGCGAAAAGTTTGTTAAAATAGTTTCTGGATTTCTCATGAGTTGATATGATATTACTCGCGTTTCCACATTATGATGTTCTCTTTTTAAATCTTGACAATCCCTTTTATTTTTAAATATAGTATGTTATTTTATTAATTTATTTTATTGAATCATACAGCATGACGTTCATCATCATATTATTGTATATTAAAATTGTGTATTACACAACTGTATGAGACTAATTTTGTAATATTAATTTAATATAGACTTATTGTATGAATTTAATAAAACCGTTGTTTGTTTGACGTATATTGATACAAAATAATATGTATAATACTCCTCTTTAAATAAATATATTTATTTTAGTCGAAATTATCCGTGCAAACCAAACACATAAAAATGTTCCTTTTTTTTGCACGTTTTCATATAATATGCACACATTGAATACATTGAGTTATACATTTTTATGTTCATATACACACATCGTGTATACTTCAAAATATTGCAGTTTGTTTGTAGGAGTATACAGTAATGGGACATATTTTACCTACATAATATCGTAATACGTGATTACTTAAATCTGAAAGCATCTGTCTTTAGTGCACAGAATCTTAGTGCTCCTAAAATTAATTTTCCTGCAAATACGGAGTGTCGTCCCCTTATTCTACTGCCGAAATATAAAATACGATTTTGGTATTTACTAAGAAACTCGTGTATTACTATTATATTACGTTCGTAGATAATCTAATAAACGATCACAATAATACACATGCAATACTACTGGAATAACATTGATATTATCACGTAATAATTTTCTGTTAGTGTGATTATAAATATTTTCTTGTTGAATTTTTTCGTTTGTGTTCCGTGTGGACTAAACGCCGTTTGTATGTTATATGTATAAGTACACACTTGTACAATCACAATGTTCACAGAAATAATTATATCATTATGTTTACATCGCGGTGTTTAAACAAATAATAATAATAAGTGTGGATGCTGTGGCATTGCTTATTGATTAACTAAATTATGTTCGCAGTATATAGGTATATGCATTCGTACGGAGATGTTATTTGCAAATGAATTTAAACGTTTATTCTTTAAGTCGTTAAAAACGTGTGCGATAATTTCATCATTATTATATTATCAAATCCGACGTTGTTTTGCTTCAACTTTAATACGAATGTAAACTTTCCGTTATTACAAACAATTTACAGCATCTCGATTTTATTATAAAACAATAAAACGCAAGAGTAACAAAACCGGAAACTTGAAATAACAATAACTACTCGAGAATATCACCCCTATCTTGCGATAATATAGCACGCGTCTTGTACACGTAGGTACTAGAGACTCATACAAATATAAATCGATGTTAACCCGATATATGACATAACATATAACGCACACTTGATTAAACAACCACGTGAAAACTATTCGGTGCACTGTCATATTGTAATATTATATTCCGTATATCGCAGCTTCTATTTACCTAATAATAATTAATACCATCATAAGACGCGTAGAGCCTATATAGTTTTCGATTTGATCGCAGGTATCCGTACTATTTCCCGCAGTAACAATAATATTGATCCACCCTCCGTTTGCCAAAAAGACCGTTGACTAATACGCGCCTCCGTTTGACGTTAAACGGTACAGATGCCAGGACCTGGGACATTGCCAGGTAATTCAAACGTCACAGAATAGCCAAGCGCGGAGACTCGACGTATTATATACCTACTATTGTATAATACCAGTAAATCACGACTACACCTAATCCTGCAATGACAATTTTTTTTTCAAAGCGACTATTTTATTTAGGTATAAATAGACACAATATGATGTGCACGCCGAAATATGATGGTGTACAAAAATGTTAACAAATATCTACAGTGTAGGTACCTATTGCTCAGGTTTTTAACCTGTGACCCGCCAAATATTTTTATTTGAGATGTTCGCGAAAACGTTTTAAGCATGTAGCCCTGCATACTTTTTTTAATGCATTATTTATTGTTTAATACACCTTTTTATTATCAACGCCCACGAGATATTTTTTTAAACACACAATAGCTGGCCCGCTTCCAGGGCCGTCTTAAGCTTTGCAGGGGCCCATGGGCGCCCGGAGCTTAAGGGACCCTTTTAGTAGGCCTACACAAGTTGAATAAAAATATCAAAAGTTTATTTAATATGTTTATTTATACTTCATTAATTAAAAACTATTTTACAGAATTTAAAAATATTTTTTTTACAGATGGTCGTATTAAATATTAATACGTTACAGCTTACAATTTAAAATTGTAATTTCAATTATTTGGGGCCCCCATTAAGCTGGGGGCCCTGGGCACGTGGGGCACGTGCCCATAGGGTAAAGACGGGACTGCCCGCTTCCTAAAAATATGTTGTATCTAAAAATTTGTACTTATCATGCTGTTAATATTATATTAAATATTTACCTTTAATTATTTCAACATTTCAAGAATTACGAGTATATTATCATATTAAATTATACTCTTCGAAACAAAGATTATAACGTAGACAGTACTCATTATATATACACACTAGTGTGATATTATTTTTTATCAGAATGAGAAATTGGATAATATAATAATATGTATATAACAGTCATTGAAGCAGCCAAAGTTTTTTGTCGAAAACGCCTAGAATTATGTACAGGTATAATATTGTTTTCGTATTTTTGTACAATTTATATGTTAATGATAATATAAGGACGCGATATAGCATCGTTTAAACTGAACGAAAAAATAAAATCATTAATCATATACCTAGTTAAACTTATATGTGACCATAAAACAATGCTAGAACTTTATTTCATTTTTTTCATATAACAATATAAAAAGTTACTGGTGACAAAAGTTTTCGTTTTTCCAGTCGGTGCAGCCATTATATACCGTCCACGACTATAAATAAATACAAATGAAAAACATATTATATTTATAAGCAGTTCGTACAACCTATTATCATCTTCTTGATAACATGTGTATTGTTATATTGTCCGCCAACGACTTTAAAACTTTTAATTTAAACATGATGGACATCATATTTACCGAGATTCCAGCACAAACGTGAACAATTTTGGTTTCCCTTTTAAAAAATAGACACCACTATAGATTATAAAATCATTGTCTAGGCAAATATTTCCTTAATCAAGCCCAACGAACCAGTATAATACATATAATAGTTATATAACAGCCTAGTTTATTGGTTTAGGTACTTCGGCTTTAAATCTTCTCCTGATCACAAATGCTGAACTATCTCAGAACGAAGTGAGAAGTCACGGAAATGACGATAAAGATTGTGACATCACCGTATCCCCGTGGTACTCTTATACAAGAAAAGCCTTACGGAAGGAATGATCCAAGAACGACCTGGACGTACGGTAAGTCGATTGCATATCGTGCAGTCTCGTCGGCTGCTAAGTTTTGCCACAAATAGTCAACAACACGCGTCACGCTCGACCACCGTGAAAACACGGCTGACTATTCGACAATGAATACATCTCAGTATGAATACACGGCATCAGCGGTCGACAACGTGCCGAACCAACTTGCAATTTTAATTGCCTACCCGGTAATAACATACGCCACCGTAACGAACACGATTGTTGTGCTCGGGACACGGTGTAAAACGATTACCTACAATAATATTACAAGACGTGCTCAAAAACAACATTTATTCGGTAAAAATGTTTAAAAATCAATCAAATAATATACTAGATTATAATAGTTTAGTACATTTATATCCTGATATGAAAATTTTTGAAATTAAACAATTGAGATCGCATTACTTCAATATCGAAAGTAAACCGTTTAACTAAAACTTAAAATTATAATATTATTCAGTGATAGTTATTAGTTAATATAATAGTTCTATTAAAAAAAAAAAAAAATAAAGAAAATAATAGTTGTATAATAAATGTTAAAACTATGTACAGTAAGTGATATGCAAATATATACGGCTATAAAACGAGATCAATATTTTAACCATAATGTTTTAGCGTGTTTTTTTAGTAAAAGATTTATCATGACAGTCGATTATTTTGCTATTTTTATTTTTAAACATTTAATGGTACTGTCTAACATACATATCCTGTTTCATGAATTACAATTAACAGTGCCAAATGGTAAATATTAGAGTGGACACGTTAAATTAAAGACAAACATAAACAAAACCATATTATAATTTCTGATATTGATTGTACAACCTAATCTAGGAAAACCATTACACTCAATCATATCATATAAAATTAGAGCCTATAACTCGTGTTATCGTAAAACGGTTATTTTCAGTTTATATAAAAATATAATATCGAATGGTAGTAGAGATATTGAATTTAAAAACATCGGAAAAAGTATTATGATTTTAATAATATCAAGACATTTATTTATTGACAAATATATTATATAAAATATATTATAATGTATTAATTTACGAGTATAATAATCCGTACAGATCTAGTGCTTGTGAGGGCCTAAAATCAGTTGTTTAAATCTGTTAGGTATACATGTATATTATGTAGAACGTAATTTTTTTTGTAATCTATTAATAACGGAAACAATACGAGTACTACAGTCTACAAAACAATTATTTAGCCCTTGTTATCTAACAATAAAAATATTAATATGGCCATTATTTTGGTCTGCCTAGATAATACTATACTATACTATTATAGAGAAGAATTAAAAAATATATTAAATATTATTAATGAAATAAGTACTCGCAAGCAAAGTTGGCTCTCAATATTTTAACCCAAAAGAGATGTTGTCTAAAATCCAATTGTACTATATTCTTTGAAAAAAAACACATAGATTAGTAAACAATATCAAAATATAATATAAATATGACACAGCATACTCCTTAAGTCCTAACATCAATATAGTTCTGTTGAAACATTATTAAACTATATCGTAGGCCATCGGGTACAGCGATGTTTTTTGTAACAAACGGATTCTGATTAGAGTTGGACTATTTTTTTACATACGCGATGCGCATACGAAATTATTGTTGAGCCTTTTTTTCCATTATCCGTCTCAAATTAAACGTATTTTTAATCAACATCTCGTTTTTCATTGCCCATTTGGGCACGTGGAAGAGAGTTTACTTAATTTTACTTCGTGCATGACTTGAAATAAGTTAGTGCAGAATTGTATTATTAATTATTATAATTGAATAACAAATTTAGATAGAAATGTATGGAATTACTTCGAGTTAAACTCTGTTTAGCACAAATTGTTTTATTTATTTATTTTTATTAAACAAAAAAAACATTATGGTATAGCAATTTTAGATTACAATTAATGTAAAAGGTTTTTCCAAATGTTTAACATTTTTTCAAACCGTTCACAGGGTATTACAATTTTAACTATTTTTTGTTGAACTGAGATTGTGTCCAATAATATTCCATTAGTAGTGTTCCAAAACACTAACTTTTCTATAACATATTATCTTTTTGTTGAGTAAAATATTGCATATAAATCACTGTGATAATAAGGTCATATTTCATAACCACTTAAAATACAATGTCATGCCGTGAATAATACGTTGATTTTTATTGAAAATAAGAAGTCCTGTAAATGGATTTCGATCGAGATTTGGAACGAAAACCTTACTCATAGGGAGGACAAAACGTAATAGGGCGGGTGCATTTTATTTAAAAACCGAGATAACATTTTCCTAAACTGGTTATTTCTTTAAAAATAAAAAATAAAAATTAAGGTACTTACCATTTTCCAACAAACATTTTTGATATGTAAACATTTTTACGCGCTTCATCTTGGAAAATTTTTGCCAAAAGCTATTTCGTAGAACATAAAAAAACGCACTATCTGAACGAACAAAATTTGCTAACGGCTAATCTTAGAAACTACTTGACCGATTTCAATAAAAGTTAGTAAAAATTATAATCAATAGATTCTTTTAACAAGAAGGGTGTTTTTAGCTTTTTTTTCAATCCTTTATGCTGTTATAGGATATTTAACACGAAAAACATTTAAATGTTTACATAGGTAAAATATAATATACCCTGAGTAGTGAGTAGTAACTGTCTTTTTAGTTTTTTGGAGCAATGAAAGTAATAATTTAACAATAAGGTAAGGTTAAGTTGACATACAATATATTAGACATACTATCATCGTCCACGAACACATTGCAATTTTCATAATACTTAAATCAATTTTAAAATAATTAAATTAAATTTTTTTTTTAGATTCAGAAGGGATTGATGAATATATGGGTTTCACAATAATGTATTATTTTTGTCTGTATACACGATAAGTAGATAAAGGCATTTTTAGCATAAAATCTATTTATAAAACCAACTTTTATTCATATTGTTTTACGTTTAGATGTTATTACTTCAAAATATAATTACAATAATATAATATGGTGTAAATATATATTATAAAAATATTAATAGTATAATAAATGTGATTTTTTCAGTAAAAATTAAATTAAGCTACCATAATATTTATTATGCAATATACTTAGTGATGTAGGCTGAGTTGAAGTCTGAATTGTTTTTTCGTACACAATGATGTATCATTGAATTTTAAATTAATACATCAATCATTAAATTAAAGTGAGCTACTCGTTACATACTATACAGCTAATTATAGTAACCACTTGCCCACCTTTTAATTTATTTTCCTTCAAATATTAAAATCGTACATCAATTTTAAAATATCAAAGTTATTAATTTTAATTGTAAAATGAATTATATTTTTATATAATATTATAACATATATTATTTATTATATTTTTATTTCAGTTTATTATATTATAGTTTTAAATTTGAATAAACTGATACGTAACTATATTTTATCCCAATGGATTTTAATTTTAACTTATTTAATATTTGATGTTTATCTACGCATATATACATAAGAATATATCGAATGAAATGCTTGCCCAGAAAATGATAGGCACTTACTACTTTCTATTCAAATTAGGTAATAATAAGTGGTTGCTACATTTTTTTTTGACAGTGGAAATGTAGAGAAAAACGGTACAAATTTGTTTTTTTTTTCAAACAATTTCTATAGTCAAGCAATACAACTAAGTTCTAACCATAACTGATGCCGATTTTCGCACAAGTCTTTGGGTACTTGGCGTTAAAATTAGTTGTGCGATTATTTGTGTATTTTTGATGTGATCATAACTAATTTGAAGAGTAATAACAACCGAATATACAAAAAATAATACAATTCGCATAATATGTATAAGCATAATACAAAAATATAAAATATAACCCAATATTATTTAGTTATTTATTAGTACCTGAATAATTCCCTGATAACGTCACTGATTGTAGTTACATATAAATTATAGATCACTGCTATAATTATTCCGTTCTGTATTTGTTACGTATAATATTATAATTATTGCATTATATTTTATAAATATATAATATATGTAATTAAGACGAAACGGATTATGGTATACAGTAATAATGAACCCAACGTCAGAGGGTCGGAAGGATTTTGTCGTCATAACTTATACGATTCCGTGGGTTTAAATCGTTATGAAATAAGTACGAGTAAAATAAAATTAATGATTATATACTTTTATCATTATATGAATTGATCCAACATATAATATTATAATA